>NC_088687.1:105470302-105773333 GCF_028017835.1 Emys orbicularis
CATGCATCTGATGAAGTGGGTTCTAGCCCACGAAACCTTATGCCCAAATAAATTTGTTAGTCTCTAAGGTGCCACAAGGACCCCTCATTGTTTTTATTGTTAATGTGGCATGTTTCATGGACCATCTAACAACTCAGGTATGCCGTGGATAACTTTCCAGTCCCTGAATCTGGCTATGTGCCTTCCTTGCTCCACCAAGTGTGAAAATGCCTGTTGAACTACTCGGCCCTTGTGCACATTCACAGATCGCAAATACTGGATGCACCCAGGGCATGTAGTAGACTTGCAGGAGGTTATATCATCCACAGAAAATGTCTTAGCTTGGAATCCTTTTTTCCATTTAGGTGATTTCTACACTGTGAGCTGGAGTTGTGATTCCCTGACTCGTGTACACATTCTCACAGTTGTTTTTATCAAGCTGGCATGAGTATAAATAAAAGTGTAGCTGCAGTAGCTTGGGTAGTGGCAGTGGTGATGTACAAACCTGGCTGAAACCAGTGGGTATGTACTTATCGCAGCATCACCGGTGCCTCTGCTGCCGCTTCCTATGCTTCGCATGGCTATGCTGCCATTTAATTTCATGTTAGCTTGATGAGAGTATGTGTACATTAGCAGGGGAAAATCACATCACTAGCTTGTAGTGTAGAGATAGCCTTACAAGCATGACTTATCATCTATCTGCCTATTTCAAAGCATGATTATTTTAAGGCAGGTGGTGCTTTAAAAATTTCAGCCTTATTCTCAGAAAAGTGTTATGACAATATGGAGAAAACATTAGAGCTGGACAGGAAACTGTTTTCCCATCCAGTGAGAATTTTAAACATTTCAAAACTTTTTCCTGTCCCCAGCTGTGACAAAAAGTTGAAATCTCAAAAAATTTTCATGAAACAATCAAATAATTATGGATAGAGTCAAACTCTTTCATTTAGATAATTTTAAAATGTTATGTTTTGATTTCAACCTTTTCAATTTTGTACCTTTTTTAGTATACATTAACTAACATTTCCAAGTGAGAAGTCATTTTGAACCCCCAAAACCAAAATGTTTTCTTTCAAAAATGTCAAAATGGGCTGTTTTGACAATTTCAAAACTTTTTCCTTTTTTTTTTTTTTTTTGAATTCGTCAAAATGGATCTTTCCCCACCAGTTTAAGTTTCAATGAGTTGGAATTTTCTGACCAAAAAAACCTTTGTTGGAAAATTCCTGAGGAACTCCAGATAGAAACAATGTCCTATCTAATGTGCTTGAATAGAAGACTGTAATCTCCATTGCTCTCATGCTAGTTTCTATCACATTAATTACCTTCACTTAAAAACCTGTTGGAATTAAAAATATATATATATATTATTGTTGCTTCCACTTGCCAAGCCAGTTCACCCAAATTTTGTAAAATTTTGTAGGATGTGGGAAGATAAATTGTATAACATGCTTCATCTTGAATAGACGATATAGAGTTTATTTATAAACCACAGAAACGAAGCATTAACAGAGGCTGCTCATATACTGCACAGATCACCAAAAGTAGCCACTAAGGACAAAGCTCTGCCTGGGGATGCAGAGATAAGATGGAAAACATGCAAAGTTTTCCAATCTCTTATGCCCCATTGTTTTCGTTTGTTTGTTTGTTTTCTGTTTTTTTTTCAGGACGGGCTACAACTGCAATCCTTTTGCTCCTCTGGCACAAGGAGGACTCCTGGCTGGTTCTGGGAATCCCAAAGGAATAGGAAATATACAATACTGAGGCCCTGCTCCCACGTCTCACCAGCCAGCCAGCAGAGCAGGTTAGCCAGAAAGAGCAAGCATGCTACATCTCTAATGGAGCCCCCATAAGGGCAATAACATTGGAATGCGAAGGAGCTACCAAGGCTATTTTTTGCCTTTCAGAGTCCCCAGTTCAGCAAGATACTGAAGCAGGTGCATACCTTTAAGCACATGAATACACCTGTGGAATCACCATTACTGAACTGGGGCCTAAGCCACAGTGTCTCCAGGAACTCACTCTTTGACAGTGTGGCTCTGTCCTGTTCCCAAACTGAGATAATTGTTTAAAATCACAATTGAATGCTAAGATTCCAGAGAAAGCCAGGCTTGTAATCACCTAGAAAAAAGGAATGCACTTACTGGATACGTATAAACAGGTTTGTAGACCAAGAGTGTTTCTTTTCCTGGTTCCTGGATTCCTTGAATTATAAAGTGCCAGTATTTATATACATCTCAAAATATACTTTATGAGGTTAATGTCAACCATATATTTTTAAGATTTTAAAATGATACATTTCATCAGAGGAACCATATAAAAGCAACATTATTTATATAATATTTAATAAAAATGCATTATCTAAAAAGTCATTATTGTGAATGCACAGATGTTTTACTATATATAACGCTTATAATCATCAAACCATATTTTATAGGACAGACTACTATATGCTGTGCTATACACAGTGGAAAGTGTTCTGATATTATGACTAAAGAAACTAACTCAGCAGTTCATACGCAACACCACTTATAGGAATTATAGTTTAAGTATTCAAATTCATTATGCCTATCTGCAATATATATATTGCAATATCTACATTGCAGTTTATTGTTGTTGTATCTTTCAGCTATAGTATGTGAGAGCAGACTGTGGTAATGCATAATATTTTGGGGCTACTGAAAATACTCATGATAGAGACCTTTTAAGTTTTTTTCCATATTACTGTTAAACACCGTGGGCCAGATCTTCTACAGGTGTAAATCAGTAAATTGGCACCAGCTGAGAATCCGGCAGAGTATTTTCTTGGAATCACTCCCTTTGGCTCAATCCAGCTCCCTTTGACTTCAAAGAGAGTTGGATCAGGCCCATAATAACTGAGTGCCTGATCCCCAAAACACTTACACACGTGAATAATGTGTGTGTTCGATGGAACACAACTGGGGCAATGAATGTGCATAAAGGTAAACACAGGAGTGTTTGAGGGATCAAGGCCTGACTGAGTGTGTGAATGGGTCAGACATTGTAGCTAATAAAGATAACTCAAGAACAACAATTAAAATTCATGGCAACTTCTGTAGTTTCAAAATTTGTTTTCATTCTACATTGTACAGAAAACAAAACCTGTAAAATATTTTTTGTGAAAACCAAATCTTGTAGAAATGTGCATTTTTGGACTGACACCCGTTTTTTTCAATTCATGGTGAGGGTGGCTAGGGTGGCTGGAATGTGGGAGACCCAGATTCAAGTCCCTGTTCTGACTGATTCAAATGAGAGTTTTTCATCCCAGATCACTAACTGTATGCCTACACTGCAATCAAAAGGTGTGATTCACAGCTCAAGTGGGCCCACACTAGTTTTAATGTAAGGGCTAAAAATAGCAGTAAAAATGTGGTGGCATTGGCTTCAGCACAGACTACCAATGCAAGTACATACCCAGGGTCCTTGGCAGGCTTGTACAGCCTGACTCCAAGGGTCTTTATTGTTAGCTGTGATAGCTAGCTGCTGCAATCACCCCACCAATTACAGTGTAGACATACCCAAAATCAGGCAGAGAAGGACTTGGACGTGGGTCTTCTACATCCCCAGCCACTCCCTAGCCAAAAAGCTATAATGTGTGCGTCTCACTCAGAAAAAAAATCTGTTGACACCAATATGTCTTTCCATGAAACAAACTTTTCTGGAATTTTCCAACACTTTTTTTTTTTGGCAGTAAATTTTGATTAATCAAAACCGAGACTGTTCATGAGAAAGGGTGGGTTTTGACAAATCTCCCAATTTAAAAAAATTGGGAAACAGTTTCATAGCTGTCAAAATATTTCATTTTGACATTTTCAAAACAACAAAACTGTCATTTTCTGGCTCAAAACAACTTTTTGTTTTTGAAAATTAAGCTACTTTTAGTAAAAAATCAAAACATTGAAAGTTAATTTTAAACAAATATGTTGAAATATTTTTTTTAATTTTAAAATGTTTTCACAGTATTAAAGCAATCATATCATATTATGGGCTATTTTCTGTTTAAATTATATTTGTTTTCGGAGGGAAACATATCTGATTCATAGCCTCATTGCTTTAAACATTATTCCACTTCAAAAGGTATTGTTTTGAATCAAACAGAAGAGAGCAATTGTTTACAAAGCCAATAGGTGTAAGACTAACATGTCAAAAAGGAAAGAAGACAGATTAATCTTTCAAAGTATGTTTACTATATACATCTGTTTAGAATTCCTGAGCCAAATATAGACAAAGGGTTCCATTTCTGAAATGTTTGAGGACAGACAATACAAGCATCTGAAAGTAGCACTTTAGGACAAAAAAATGTTTACAACTCTAAATCTTGAAAACAGCATATTTGAAAACCTGTTTTTGGAGTGTGATTTATAGCTCAGAACAATTTTTTTATGACCGAGCTATAAACCTCTGAAAATAAGAGAAGTGCTGACATGACAGTAACAATGTGAACAGAGTGGGATTATGATGTTTTAAATCGTTGCCTATACCACTATGTCTAAAATTAAAAGAAGTGTTTCCTATTCGTTTGACAGTTGATTTGTTTGGTCATGAAAGAGTGCTAGACTGGTACATTTGATGTATACCATCCAAACAAACAACAACACCAGAGATTTGATTTTACTCCCATTGTAAATCCCCCTTTGACTTCCACTAAGCAGAAGCAGACCTCACATATCAGTGCTCACTGCAAAGTTCTCCTTTCAGATCTGCAATAATGGACCTGGATGTGGGAAGGTCTCTGACATGAAATTGTTCTTCCCTCCTTAAACCTGCAAGCCGCCGAACACTTTTACCCCAGTCCAGTAAAGCACTTAAGCACATTCTGAACCATAAGCATGTGAGTAGCTCTATGAGTTACTTATATGCTTAAAATTAAGTATGTATTAAATGTTTCCCTGGATTAGGGCCATAGTGCTCAGCATCTTGCAGGATTAAGCCATTATTAGGTTTGTGGTGGTGGTGGGGGGGGAAACGGTTATTTGCAATGTATACAGAAAGAGAACTTTGATAAGATGTTTTATGTGAATGAAGACATAAAATAAGCCACTTACCAAAATGAGTCAATCAGTAAAGAAGTAAATTGCATGGCATTACTTTATGTTTCAAGGTCAACAATTATGTATAAATGGAATAAATAACTGGGATGTTGTTACTTATCATGATGAGTTTTGTTACCAAAGGAATTAAATCACTTAGAGTCTCACATTCTCTAAATTTTCACATATGTCATTATACTAGCTCCCCTTCACGATTATCTTAAAGCCACAGACCAGAATAGTTCTCCATTTACCACCCTGAAAAATGTCAAGGATACTGTGTCAGAGAAATTTTTATTCCAAATGTAAAGCACTGAATAAAAGCTTCCACAATTTCTTGCAGTTTAAAATTGAAGTATGTCTCTTCAAGTGTATGACTCCGATTTGTTTGAAATATCTTATATATACAAATTTATATATTTAATATACAGTAAAAGTAGGGCAAGAACTACACTGCTTTTTACACAGTAATGTTCAAATTGGATACAATCATAATATAGATAAAACATTAATGGCATAATGCTGCATTTTATTTTGTGTATGTTAATATTTTATTCAAATAGCATGCAGCATTGTATAGACTGCACTGCATACAGCCAAAATGGCCACAACTATAGCACATGTATATGATTATAAACTTTTATGAAATTAATTAATGTCTCTGCATTTATGCTTTTTTGAAAGATGAGGATAAAATAAACCAAATGGTATGATCTCTGCTAATGTCTGAATAACAGGAGGAGCCATCTTCTTTAGGACAGAGCAAATCAATCAGAAGACTCCTCACTATTAATTACAGGTGTTCTAATAAGCACCTTCACACAAAGAAGTGCTCACCAAAAGCATGGAAGTGTAGCATGACCTAACCCACTCATTCCTACCTTAAAAAGGCTTATCAGAGAAGAAAGGGACAAACGCAGCCTGCTGCCCACAGCACCAGCACTGTAGAGAGATGAGAAGAGAGAAAATGTATGATATTGGAAATCTATGTAAAAAGAGATGGGGGGATGAGTTAAAAGGGAAGATATTTGCCACAAACATTTTCTGTAGAGAAGAAGCTGACTAGAGTAGGATACCATAGCATCCTTGCTGACAATTTAATAATCGGGAAAAAAGTTGAAAGTAGCATGTTAACAAAATCTGCAGATGATGCTGTATTGCAGTGGCTCTCAGCCTTTCCAGAGTACAGTACCCCTTTCAAGAGTCTCATTTGTATCCCCAAGTTTCACTTCACTTAAAAATTTCCAAAATCAGACAGAAAAATACAAAAGTGTCACAGCACACTATTACTGAAAAATTGCTTACTTTCTCATTTTTATCATATAATTATAAAATAAATCAATTGGAATATAAATATTGTACTTATATTTCAGTGTATAGTATATAGAGCAGTATAAATGAATCGTATATGAAATTTTAGTTTGTACTGACTTCGCTAGTGCTTTTCATGTAGCCTGCTGTAAAACTAGACAAATATCTATATGAGTTGATGTACCCCCGGAAGACCTCTGTTTACCCTCAGGGGTACACATACCCTCAGGGCTATACATAGCCCTGGTTGAGAACCAGTGCTGTATTGGAACTGGGGGGCACAGGGGGAGATAAAGTTATAAAGCTGCCTGCCAGTGTCTCAAGAATGTGCGTACCAACCTCGGGGCATACCAAACCTTAGGAAGCAGGGCACAAACCCCAAATTGGATATGAGTTCTATATTTAAATTTCATCAGCCAATTATCAAGTGTAAACTCCACAGGTACTACACCAGAATAAACATGGAGCCACAGACAGTGGATACTCAGATCTTTCTCTCCACCCAGGTGAATGTATCTTTGTGAGAGATGGTCCATTACACCAAGAATCACAGCAATATTCAGGTTACTCTCAGTCCTAAAGGACAAGTCACTTACTACAGGTCAATTGCACTTTAGATCTCACACCAAAGACAACACATGTAGCCAATCCTATAATAAACTATATACAGATTTATTAAATGGGAAAAGGAAACTAGCAAGTTATTTACAAGGTTAAAGCAGTTAAACAAAGATATGTACAAATACGTTATCTTAAGTTTCAAAAAGTGATAGAAACTTCTATAATAAGCAAGCTCTATATGTCCTGTAGGGCTAACCCAGGCTAAGCAGCTGGGGATATCTTGCTTATGTATAGAAAATCTTGCTCGCAAGAGTCCAAACAACATAGAGAATCAAGTTCCTTTGTGTTAGGGGTTTTATCTCCCTTCTCCCTTGTACTCTCAGCTGCAAGTTCAACTGACAGAAGGAATCCACTTGCATGACCTGTCTTCACGGAGTGGAGAGCAGAACAACCAACATCTTTTGTCCTCGTCAATGTCCCACAAAAGTGTATCTGGTGCTGATGCACTTTCCTATTTGGACAAGACGTAACACCTGTGGAAGATCAGCCCTTCACACTAGTTAATGTCTCTTTCCTGTCTGGTGATTTACGTAATCACGGAGGCTCACAACTCTTAAATATTATCTTACAGGAAGGGATACAGATGTTATAAGTAAGTTTAGTGCAGACAGCAACTCAGAAGCATTCAATAAATTCTAAACACAAAACACATTATTATAATTCAAATATCTATTTTAACAATTCTAACACACAGGTGAGTCAGCCTGATCCCAGATACGTATTTGTCAGTTCACTTGAGACATGGGAACCTTTGCATGAGCTGCCAACTTGTCTGCGAGCATCACAAATCTTATCTGCCTTACAGCCATTTCTACCCTAAGAGATATGTCCTCAGATCCTTTGTGTTCAGTGGGAGTTGTGTAATAAACTAAGAGCAGAAATGGACTTACACTGTTTTCCAGCAAGATGTATTACAGAAGCACAAGGAACTGCATATTTCTCATAATTCAACCAGAATGGTGAGGACAACTCAGTCTAAGAAGAAGAAATGAGTATAACAGATGATTTCATGAAATCCTATTTTTTTTCATTAGTTATCCATTAAGTCACAGGTTATTCAACTAGGCAGAGGTGACCAAACCTCTTAGGTCAAGTACACTTCCTCACTTGCCAAAAAAAAGGTATAATTAAAGGATTCTCATACAGGATGTTTTTTCAGAGATAATAGGCACATAACTCCAACTGAAGCCAATGGGAGCTGGGGAAAGTGCTCAGCATCTCTGAAAATCAGACCTCAGAGCATCTAAGAAGATACAGTATAAACAGAAATAGCCCATAGAGTGCAGAAAACCTTACGTTCTTCATTGATGCTGCTTTTAGTTATCACATCATTAGACAATTTGATATGCAGTTAGGGTTTATTATGCAGTGTTTCTTTGTGGCAAAAATATGGTCCCTCGCCTGTTCAGACCAATACACTACACTTTACTCCAAGGGGGGAAGTTGTCAGCTTCGATAACTGGTGTCAGATCAGTTCCAACTCAGCTGTGCTGGCCATGGCATTAATGTGGACAGCAGGATGGAGTCATAATCCCACTGCTGCTCTCCTCTGTGAAGACTTCTCTCCCTTGCACGGGTTCATAAGGGCAGGTAGAAATTCTAACCCAGTCCTATATCCTATTAGCTGGCAGGATTCAGATTTTGTGAGGCTCTGTGCATTGAATCCCTACAGAAACTATGGCTTGATTTAAAAACAAATAAACAAACAAACAAACCAGAAATGCTTGAAATTAGAGACCAACATAGGCTAGTAATCCTTAAGAAAAGTGGTAAGAAGGGCATTAATCTTTATATTCCTTAAAGGCTATAATTCTGTGTTGATTTCTTTGGCCCTGACACAACTTTTTAGGACAGCTGACTTCCATGTAGTAATGTCTTGTTTCTGCTATTGTAATCATTTAAAATGAATATAATATTTAAGACTAATTTTAGACAATCAAAACAGAAGATGGAACCAAAGTTAAATGGACTCTATTTCTTATATAACGAGGAGTCCTTGTGGCACCTTAAAAACTAACAAATTTATTTGGGCATAAGCTTTCGTGGGCTAAAACCCACTTCATCAGATGCATGGAGTGAAAAATACAGTAAGCATAATATATATATTATAGCCATCACAGCCTGCAGGGTCCTAGAGCCTGGACACAGGGTCCTAGAGCCTGGACTCCAGCTCCAGTCTGGAAGTCTACATACCAATGAAACAGCCCCATTGGTATTGGTCTACATACCAATGACAAAGTTCAAAGAGACCAGGTGTGGGTTTTTCTTTGCTGTGTAGACATACCCTTAAGAGCAGCATCCTTAGGAGTGAAATTAGGCCATGATCTGGCACCACACTTAAAAATGTTCTTAAAGTTCTGCAGCTGAGTATCCCTATTGAAACTAATGCTTTGCCAGATTGGGGCCTTTGTGAATGGCATGGTTAATTAGTACTCAGCATGTCACTAGACCAGAACTGAAATTGTTGCAGACAATAGATTAGAAGAGCAATGGGAATGGCAGCTCCAGCATGGCAGCGGCACAGAATTCCCCCCAGGAGTAACATGTTTACATAGTTTTAAAGCCTTTTATTTTTCTTTCTTGTGTTCTGTTTGTCGTCTTTTCCATTGCATTTGGCAGGCTGGCAAGGAAGGTAGAAGCGCAATATTTTTTCCATTTAAGTAAAAGTCACATTAAAAAAGACACTTTTTATTATATCCTCTACTTTTTATACTGAATTATTATGAGTCGATGTGTCCTGAATTATCTTAGGTTGCATGAGCCGGCCATTGGGAGGCACTAAAGAGCAGACAGCACATCACCATTGTCCCCCAGAGCTCAAATATCTCACCTGTGCTTTCCATTCTACTCCTAGATGCTCTTCTGTGTCTTTTGCTTGAAGCTATAAATCAATCGGGTAAGCATTGAGAGTATGCAAAGTTTCCCTAAGGTTAGTGTCCAGAGATATATTCAATGCCTACTTTAGCATCTTGAATTTACAGTAAATTTAAGCTAAGATGAAACTATTTAAGAAGTAAACAATGCACCATATGTCATAAACCCACTATCAACCAAGAAATATTAATGATTGTATAATTTCCATTGTTAGAAAGATAGAAATGTATACAGAAAAATGTCTTCTCATAACAGCTCTAACATGCTCTACTTCTCGACTATTACTTGTTGAAAGATATGTCTAGTTCATGTATTTGTCATACATCTTAAAGGTCTGTGTCATATATCTGGGTCTCAAAGATTGAGAAATATGGACATGAATCATAATCCGTAAGGGTCAAAATCTGTTCATGCTTTCTCTAATTTAAATCTAATCTTACCCAACTGTCATCAGTGATGTTATTTAGGATTGATAATGGTGAAAAAGACAGCAGACTTTGTCCATAAGATTTTCAGTTCATGAATAAAGGAGCTTGGTCCTACAATTTATGCTCAAGGGAAATTGTTTTAGTACTAGATATAAGAGTGGGTCTATAGGCAAATATAATATCCGTCATCATATACTGAAGAGGAAACTAAGATTGTATACAAATTTTTGTAACTACATGCTACAGAATTGGTGAAGATATTCAAATCATAGATATGGAATATTGTGTGATAGTTAATTTTAATCACAAATATCTTGTAGCAGTATACCTCTTTCACATAGTTGTTATGGTCTGTAAATTTAATAATTGCTTTAAGTGCCACCTCCTGTTAAGAAAATAGGAAAAAATATTGTAGGATGTTACTTTAAAGAAAAACAAAGTGACAAAGTATATTTGAGCTTTGAAGAGTTAAATCAAAACTTTCTTTAAAAAAATCTCTCAAACTTCTTGTGAAACAATTATGTGAAAGCTTGTACTGCTGCACTGAAATGAATATCCATTAGTTGAGTTCATGTTTTCAGTTATCTGTAGAAAACCAGCTTAAATCTGCTTCTGTAACACAACACATATAATGTAACAATCTCTGGAAAAACTGAAGGTTTGTGACAAACAGACCTGAGAAAACAAATCTCAGAAAAGCCTTGGGTTTTACAAACAAACCTGGGGCTTTTTTCAGATAGCTGTATGCTTTTCTGAGATTGTTTTAAGCTGAATGCTCATCCAGATGGAACTCAGTCATATCTCATGCATTAGGTGACTGTGATGAAAACACAATAGCTTTCTTGTGATTTTTTGCTTTTAAAGATATAACAAGGAACACACTGACCAAATCTCTTGGTTTTGTCTGAAGACTTGGACTGCTTAGTAGGTCATTATCTGCCTCTTGCCCTTTCCCAACCTTTTGTCTATTTGAGGCCATTCCTTTGATTTTAGGTGAAAGAATTTGGAGTTTAACGTTTTATTGATCTAAAAGTCTCTGAAACTGTCTACAAAGATAATTTTCAGGAAACTATTTCGGTATAGCACATATTCTTTAGGGATTTCTGATCTTCTAATTAACAGGAAATGTTGGCCTTGTTGATGGAGGATCTTCATTCAATTATTACTTTTTTAATTTTTTATGCACACAGAAGAAATGAATTTGCATCCTGGCATTGTTCACTGCAATGCATTTCACTGCTCCCCCCACCAATTTGTTTTCCCATCTCAAAGGAGCACTGGCCACAAAGTACAAACAAAGGAGTAAAAGGAACCTAAAGTAAACAAAGCACATGGCTGACCTCCAGAAGCATGCTGGTTCATGGCTAGGGTTACCAGATAGCAACTGTGAAAAAACTGGACAGGGTGGAGGGTAATAGGCGCCTATACAAGAAAAAGTCCCCAAAAATGGGACTATCCCTTTAAAAACAGGATGGATGGTCACCCTATTCATAGCATATCCTCATCCTGCAAGGTACACTCCCTCTCCAATTAATGTCAATTGCAGGTGTTGACTGGGAGAAATACATGGTCTTTTGTTTGTAATAATGTGTGTGTTTGGTAACCATGGAAAAATAATTTGACTCAATACTGTAGTATTATTTCCTGTTTATTTTTTAGCTACTGCAGTCTCATTTTAATAAAATGGAGATCTGCAGATTTTTTCTTTGTTACCCAGTCTCCATATTTATCCATGTAAACAACTGTGTTCTTTTACATTTACTGAAAAAAACATACTGTGATGTATTTGTAGTCAGTGTAGTAATGGTCAGGCAGATTCTTGTACCCATATTCCACTTCAGTATCACCTTACTCCTCATTCAGTTCCATGTAAGCTCTATAGGAGAGGGATTCCCCTCCCCCCCCCCCCCCCCCCCGTACTGTGCCTAGTAGAATGAGGTCCTGATCCATAACTGGCATTTATAGGTAGTATTACAAATAAATAATAATAAGAACATAACAATAAATCAAGTGAAGTGCAGTATGATTCTACTCATTATGACCAAAAGTACCCGACTATAGTCCAATGAAAAAAAATGACACTTTATAACTCAGCTTACAGCATTTCTAAGATTTACCTCCTTTCACTCTGAAAAGAATTTTTAGAAGGGGTCAGAGTTAGGTGTGAAAATGGAAAATAAAGTGCAACTTTAACTGGGGAGTCATTATCATGACTGCCAAAAAGAGAAGCTCAAGACAGAGCTATCCCATGCAGTGTAACGTTTTAAAAATATTAATCTTATTTTGTTTTAATATACATTTGTTGGATTACAGTGCAGTCATTTGATAACTGCCGAGGATGTGCAGGGATGTGGACAGAACTTTTCTGAGGCACCTTAGGAATTAATAAAATACAGTTGCCATCTTTGAATTTCTCCCTTCGGAGTGGAACGTGTGAAAGTTCACAGCACTGACCAAGTTGGTAAGATGCGTGTGACAAAAGCAGGTCACATTAAGCAGTGTTTATCCTTTGCTATAACTGCACCTCCATAGTGATTTTTCTTGCATTTATGTAGAACTAATGCAACTGTATGATTCTTTATTTTTTACTTTACATATACAACTTTTCACATAACTCCTTGATATTTCATGCTAAATTTAATAAATAATGCCCTTCCATAGCTCACAGCATAAGGTCAAATGAAACAAACTCAAAGAAGTCTATTAATTCTTTATATTTTCCAAGTTTTTAAAAGATAATTCTCATTCCTATTTTCTATTTAGCTTTTTTTTTTATTTTAAGAAACAGTGCCAATGATATTTCCCACTACATTTCAAATCTTATAGCAACTGGCATATTCAGATAACATAATTTGATATTTATGAATTGCTATACCAATTTCATTTAAATATAAAAGCAATTTATTACTGGAACTATTTGTTAAGTCAAAAATAGATAAATAATGAATAGGGATGTTATTTATTCATTCAAATATGAAAAATGATACATTTTCACTTTGATGAATCTGGCTCAACATGAAAAAATGCAATGTGCTTTATTATAATAAATTACAGCCTAAGCCCCTGCATGAGCACAACTACCATCAAACTCAATGTGGAAACATACTCTGTATGGAATTCTATATGTGAAAATCACTTACTTAGATTTATTCAAGTTTGTTAGAACATAGGAGTAACCTACTAGGTTAGCGAACTATTAGGTTAGCTAATTGCTCCATCTAATCTAGGATGCTGCTTCTGTGTGGCCAATAACATGCTTCTGAGGAAAACAACAGCTCCCTGAACTTAAATGTGTATAAGAATGTGGGAAAATTCTATTTGACTCCTGCAGGAGGTCAACATTTACCATAGAGACTGACGTATGCTCATCAATATTGTAATCTTCCTATTGTTTATAAGTTATTCCTGTTATTAATGGCCTGGTGATTCATGCTGGATGATTTTTTTTTTCTTTTGGTGAATAGTTTATTCACCAAAAAAATGCTGTGTTCAGGCATCTGAAACTGAGAATTTGGGTCGAACTTGGCAAATAATTTTGGCTGAATAAAAATAGAAAAAAAGCTTTCTGAAAAATTCTACATGTTTTGTTTCATTGTCAAAAGGAAGTATTTTGATATTTCATGTAAAAAAATAGCTATAGTTAGCCAAAAACATACCCAAAATAGGGCAAAAACATCCCCAAATGAAACACATTTCATTTCTTGTTGAATGGAACTTTTGTTTGACCTTGTGAAGGGTAACACTCACAAGCAGTGCTGCCTAGTGGTCAGGCCAAGGTCTGACAGGTTGTATTCCTCCTGGGTGTTCCCTTTCTTACTATAGCTTCACTGTGTGAGACTCTGTCCTTTTAGCGACTCAGTCCTCTAGCAGTGTCACACACTCAAGTCCATCCCTTTTAGGGTACATAAAGAATCCAATAATGTGGATATCTTCAGAAGTCATCAAGTGCTTCAGGGCTTCACTCTTGGGTTGGGTCTTAGGGTTTCGACCCTTCCACTTTCAGGAACTTCCCTAACTAGGTTCCGTATGGAGGGATAGACTTTTGTCATTGTTCCCTCTTTAAGGGTTGGTAGGGGAGTCTGGGCCCATCTTCTCCACTAGGTTCTGATCCAGGGCCCAGTGAAATGTACCTAAGACTCCACCTTAGGGTACTATGCAGCTGTCTCCCTGGATTACTTCCTAACAATTTCCTCTCATACTCCAAGGTAAAGAACTGATCACAAAATTAAAGAACTTGTCCTTCAAAAATCACCAGGCTTTGTCAGGTCCCACAAAGTTTGATTGGCCCCACAACTGTGATTGATTTCAGTTGGGCCAGGTTTTCACCCCATAAATGTACTGTTATTGTAGAAAAAATGTTTTGTTTTCCGAGTTTTAAGTGTATTGTCCCTGAATTTCATTGGATTTGCTCTTGTTCTCTTGTTATAGATCAGGGTAAAAAAGGGGAAGTAATCAGTTTTCATATGCTCCTCATAAGTTTGAATACTTTACTCAATTCCCCAACTAATTCTGTCTTCTATTACCTCATCACTCAGTAATCTCTCTTCTTCTTCTTCCTCTTCCTTCCCTTTTCCCAAATAGCTGGAGTTGTGTCAACAGATCAGTCTTTTTCAGGTGTGCCAGTCCAAAGCTCATTCCACATCCACTTCATCCTCCCATATACAGTCTATCCACACTTTTCTTTTGTTCTTTGCCCATAAGCTCTAGTCTCAAATCCCTCACTAACAGGATTCCCTTCATCCATCTATCATACATGCCCATACCATTTCAGCCTCCTATCTTGCATCTTCTCTCTGATATCACACACCTTGGTCTCACTTCTGAATACATAATTCTGTATGAGGTCCTGCAATGTCTCCCCTTCCTTTGCCCTCAAAAATTTCATTTCAGCGGCTTCGTGTCATCTCAAGTGCCTCTCTTTGATCGTCCATGACTCTGATCCATACCGAAGAGCTGGTCTTAATATAGTTTTGTATAGTTGTCCCTTAAGTAGTCCAGGCATCTGTTTATCATAAATCAATCCACTTGTCTTGTGCCAGACTTCCTCTGTGTTCATCTGCCTTGCTTGCAGTTCTCTTTCAGTTTCTCCATTTGCTGCTAACCAACCCCCAAAGAACTGAAATGCAGAAACCTTATTTAGGTGTTGGCCCTCGATATTGATAGTCATCTGCCCTGGTTCCTCGTGAATCACACATATGACTCCATTATTGTCAAAAGAAAGTATTTTGATATTTCATGTCAAAATTTAGCTAGTCAGTCTTTTCTCTACTCATTTGAGGCCATAGTTTGTTAGTTCTCTATTCCAGGCATCAATCAGATGGACCAAATCTTTCTTACTTTTGGCCATTAGCTCAATATCATCCACATAGATCAACTTCGTACCACCTTCCATTTTGTTTGCTTACTTATGAAGTCCATCACAATTATGAACATTAATGGACTAAGGGTTGATCTCTGGTGTGCTGAGCCCAATCTTCACCTTGAAACCCTCCAATACATCAAAAGGCATCCCCATTTTTGTCATAGAAGCATCATACAAACCCATCTGGACAAGCTCCTCCGATACTCCATAGAATCATTGCAGAGGCACCAGCAGTCATCTAGGTATTTTTTGTAGGCTCTCTCTAAATTGAGGAAAGCCCAACCTTGCTCAATGTTTTCCAATAGTTTCTTTTCCAATAACTCTCTGGTAATGAACATATCACCTGTCATTCCTTTTCTAAAATCAAGCTGTTCTTTTTCTAAAATGGGCTCCATTATTCAGCAAATGTGACTATCTGTGATTCCGTCTCACAGTGGAACAGCAGTTAATTTTCTCTGTACGTTGAATAGTCATGTATGCCACCTTTTTGGTTGTATATCAGTACTAGTATGGACTTTCTCCATTCTCTTGGGTTACTCTTCTTTTTCCAAATTGTATGCAAGACTTGCCTAAGTCAGAATACACCAGCTTCTCTCAGGGCTTTGAGCCTCTCCTCTGTGACCCCATCTAGGCCTGCTGCTTTTCCAAGTGCCATCTTCAAAAGTGCTGCATCAATGTATGCCTCTAACAGGTCACTGAGATCCAAGAATATCTGTTCACACAATGGTAATATAGAATATAAAGGGTTCTCCTCATTAAGTAGACACTCGTAGTCTTGCTGCCAGTTACATACACTATTTCCTGTCGCAAGAAGTCTGCTCCCTATATGCTGTATTCCTTCCTTTTGTTTCTTATCTATGAAATTGCACATATTTTCTTGAGGGCAGTTGTTCAACTCATTATACAGCTCATCTGAAGCTAGGGTTCTTGCCTTTCTGACTGCTTACTTTACTGTTCATTTGGTGACTCCATAGGAGGCAACCACTGCTTCCAAAGGGTTTTTTTTCCATATTTTTTTCTGGATTCTCTCTTATTTCTTTCTGCTTTCTGCATTTCCTCATTTTAACATCATTCCTCAAAAGTTCGTGGTCTACCCAGTTTAGAGCATCCACATACCATCTCAGCTTGTCATATCAATATGTTCTTGAAAATATAGCTCTTCTCTCCTGCTGTTCCAATTTGTGTATCTCTTGGCTCAAATCTTGCAACTGTCTCCTTAAACTCATCTGCAGTTGTGCCGCACAGTCCCCACATGATAATACACCTTTCCTTGGAGCAAAGCTTATGCTGGGTTTATTTGCTAGTCATGACCATTAGCACCAACGGCTTGTGTTGGGGCGTGTCCATGCTTCTCAGATTCATTCAGGTTAGAAAAAAATCTGTGTGTGCTTATGCCACAGCTTTGCTATGTGAAAAGACGACTTTCCCTTTTCTTAAACCAAATGTTGGCAATCAGCCATTGATTGCCTAAGTACATATTTAGCAGTGTAGCACCCCCACTGACTTCCATCTTGTTGCTCCTATGACCCTATTGTAATTTTCCATGACCCATCTAATATCTAACCCTCTGTTAAGGTTATCTTTTTTTATACTTACCTGTGGCTGTTTGTCCCTTGCCCCCTTTGAACTTATTTTAAAGCTCCTTCACTAGGTTGATGAAGATGCTCTTCCACTTCTTGATCTGGTGGACCCCATCTCTTCCTACCAGACCTTCAACTGGAACAGCATCCTATGGTTGAGGAAGCAGAAGCCCTCCTGTCAACACCATCTGTGCAGCCATGCATTCATCGCTAGGATGCGCCTGCTCCTGCCTGAGCTATTATCTTCAGACACCACACTTTAGGAAAGAGGTGATTAAATTAGATGGAATCCAGAGGAGAGCAACAAAAGTTAGTAACCCTGACTTCTGAAGAAAGATTAAAAAAAAAAAAAAAAACTAGGCATGTTTAGTCAGAAAAGAAGACTGAGTGGGGACCTGGTAACAATCTTCAAATATGTTAAGGGCCAAATTGTGATCAATTGTTCTTCATGTCCACTGAAGGTAGGGCAAGAAGTAACAGGTTTAATCTTCAGCAAGGTTAATTTAGGTTAGATATTAGGAAATAACTTTCTAACTATAAAAGTAGTTAAGATCTGGAATAGACTTCCAAGGGAGGTCATGCAATCCCCATCACCGAAAGTTTTGAAAAGTAGGTTGGACAAACACCTGTCAGGGATATTCTTACTTTGTTCTGCCACAGCCCCTCCAATACTACATTTCTATTTCAAAAAGGCTTCCTGAGTGGGTAGAGTAAGAAATATTTGGCTCTTAGCTACTAATTAAAGAAAATTGGAGTGTTTGCCCCCTTGATTTGCACAGAGGGCCTGATATAAAGCCAGCTGAAGTCAATGGGAGTCTTCCCATTGATTCATGGGTTCTGGATCAGAAGTAGAAGGCATTGGGGGAGAGTATGTTCTTATGTAACTGAATGAATTATTTGTGTAAAACTAACTTTTCACTAACAGACCTCTTTAAAGAACCTGAAATGTGAACTGAATCTGATTAACAAAAGTAAAATGTCATTTAAATAAGCAAGAAAAATATTTCATTTATCTTTTAAATTGGGGTCGATTTTTTAAAATGAAAATTAAATAATTTCTACATAAGGAAAATGGAAAGATAAGTGTGACTATCTTGCCTTCTCTGGCAAATAAACAAGTAATCAACACTTGATTTAAATAATGAAAATTAATGACAGCCACTTTAATGTTAAGTACATCATATCAGCACGATCAGCAATAATTAATAATGAGAGTATCTGAGAACGTTTGAGGGCTAAAGGTGTACCTCTGAACAAAACAAAGTAACTGTTTATGAGGGAATGAAATATTCCTCTCTGATTTCTAGAGAGATGAAGCTGAGAATGTACCCTCGAAACTGAACATAAAGGATAATTGAATGATGGCTGAACTGAATATAACCTCAGGGAAATCAGCAGGAGAGTCTATGCATACTGTAAAATACTATATCATCCACTTAATCCTACAGTAACAGTCAAATTAAAAAATATTTAGTTAAAATCAATCTCACAGCCCTTCCATATTAGGTTATGCTATCAATGGGGAACAAAACAACCCATCTTAAATTATGACAACTATAACTCACCACACATTGTCAAAGCTCTGGAAACAAAGGGATTATGTGATAAAATGTACAAGCATCACTCTTAGGAACTTGTTACATCATTCTGAGACATGTATACCTACCAAGGGCAATTGTCCCACAACTTTAATATAGACAATGTCTCATTTTTTGCCTTGTTAACCAAGTAAAAATCCACTCTGTTCTCTTCCTCATTTTATTAAGACCAGAGCCTCACTGGTGACTTCAACAGATCTGTGACAATTTGTTCTAGCTGAATATATTTGTCACTGTGCAATTGGTCAACTCTTTCAAACAGAGTAGGGGTTTGGATGAGGGTCATGATCCTGCCTGCCTCCCCTTAACCTTTGGAGTAGTTTTCTTTTCTCGGGGAGCACTGTAGCCATTCCAAGCCCAGAGTCAGTTATTGAATATGGCATAGAACATGCGTGAGTGGAACAAAGGCTGGGGGGCAGGTCCCTTATGCCTTCCTTCCTAGTCCCCATGCACATGTATGCAAAGGCCAGGCACAATCTGCCCCTTAATGCTATGAATGAAACCTCCGCTAATTTAGTGGCAGTAGATCAAAAGAAAGCTGAGGAGCAAAGAAAGTCAAATGATAAATTATAAGTGATTTTCCTTTATTTGAATTTTCAGTTCACAGTCTAAATCCCAAAGGAAAATAAACAGAAAACAATAACAAATATTTTACATAATTCTTCACCATATATCTCCTAATTGAAGGCTTCCAACTGCTAGACAGTATGTTTTCAAGTACTGCAAGGGAAAATAGGGGCACACACATCCCAAGTACATTAGATTGGTAAATTAATTCCTGAAAATGGGAACATTAGAGTTATGCACACACACATTTCTGCAGCACATGGGGGGTACGCAGCTTTATTGGGAAAGAATATATTGTGTAAAATAGAATATACTGGGGAGATGAGTGTGCCTTAAGAAGTGATTTTCAAAAGCGCTAAGCATTAACCTAACTCTCCTCCAACATTAACATTCCCATTAATTTCAATGGGAGCAGAATTAGGCCAATGGCAAGGACCCTTTAATAGTAATGAGAAATTTAATATTTCTCTTAAACTCTTTCCTAGAAACTGGGACTAGATTACCAAAAATAAGAGCCTAAATCATTCACCTAAATAAGCCCCTTTTGATCCTTTGCTGCGGGTGTTTAAGACATTTGAAAATCAGACCTCCTACTTAGGTGCATAAATTTAGTCTCCTATTTATGAAAATGTTCGTCTAAATGAAAATTAATTATATCAGCTATCCCATTTTCTGGACCTTGTGATAGCCCCTTTTCACCACTGCAGAGGCACAAAGAGGCTGTAAAGCTGTCCCAAATAGGCAGCTGAGGATTCCACCAGCATAGAGGATCTCCCAGGTTGGCAGAGAGCCAGCACAGGTAGCTAATGGTCAACTCCTGGCCCAACTAATAGAGGGAGAATATTGGGAGTGTGGCAAGGGCAGGAGGGGGCATGGTTGGAATGGTCTTTGCTCTGGTGGTTAAACACCACCCAGCACAAGAGCCCCTAGGGCACTGTTACAAGCAGATGTAACTCAGAACAGACCTGGAACTGCTCTAAATTTTGTTGGAATGTGGATTAGCTCCAGCAAAGTCTAGTGTCAGGAAGGCTAAAGGTGGCACTAACCAGAGCTTGGCTGGACTCAAGCTCAGGGCCTTCGTGTGGGACAGCAGTCTCACTACATCAGTATCAATCAGTGACTCTACAATGGAGTTACCCTGGTGTCAAACTCCTGTGAATGGGAGAACCCTACCACTTTAAAGGAAATTTGATTTTCATGTCATTTATTAAAACACTTTCTGGAAATCCTAAATTTATATTAAAAGGTTGAACCACCTTTCTTATATAAATGTTTCTGGCTTCTCATTACACTAACATTTAACATACAAGCAAAAGTGTTCCACACTGTTTCTTTTCTTAGGGAGGGTAATGGGGACTGGCAAGTGTGAGATGACCCAGTATGGCAAAGTAAACATTAACAACTCCCATGTCATGTCAAAGATTAGGCTTATTTCCTTTTCTTCACTCAGCAATTTTTTATTATTCTTTTGCATTCTCAAAACCAGCAAGACTAAATGTAACAAGCCTTGGTTCCATGCCACTCCTTGTCACCAGATACTCAGTTCAGACACTTGGACATTAGCTTGTCTCTACACATGCCATGCATACTCCTTTTTTCTCTGGGGAATATGCAAACGACTCTGCCATTGGCAGGAGTGGGAGATCTGTGCATTGGACAAAAAATGCCATATATACAACAACCCATTCAGAAGGCCGTTAATCTGACTAATGAAAAAAGAATAAGTAAAACAGCTCAATTTTGCATCTTAAAATGGTTTTCATCTCTGTTTTAACTCCAGCCTACTGTACTATGTAGGTAGGGTGACCAGACAGCAAGTGTGAAAAATCGGGACGGGGGTGGGGGTAATAGGAAACTATATAAGAAAAAGACCCCAAAATCGGGACTGCCCCTATAAAATCGGGACATCTTGTCATCCTATACGTAGGTTCATTCACCTATGAGAAAATTTGTCCAAGAACACTGATGTTCAAAATCAGCCTCCTGCCTTTATGTGGCCTTTACAATCTATATGACCCGTCTGTAAAAGGAATAGAGGGAATAATATGGTACAATAGATTGATTCCATGTTGTTTAACTGTGTTGCATTAGAAACAGAATTTAACTATGAGGAGCCAAGTTATGTTCCCTGTTCAAAACATGACTAAATTGACTTTGCACAAAGTTTCCTTACAGCAGTTCAGGGGGACAGACTCCTCTACATCCAGACAGAAATGCCCATTGCCTTTCTGCTCCTCTCCCACAGGGCATTTTAGTCACTGGATCAACATAACTGCAGAGCCATTGGCAAGGTCCCTGCATTGCACACAGAGCCTATTGCTTGGGGAAAAATGCCAGAGAGTAATGAGATGGCATGGACAGAAAAAATACATAACTCTTACCGTATACATGAGAAGTTGAGTCTCCCTGCCTGGGAACCCCAAATACCCAAACATTGTCTGAGCATCCTCTGAGCACTTTCACAGTCCCTTTTGACGGCTGTAGGATATGTCCCTAAGTAAATGGAATCCTCAGTTGTTATCCCTAACATATGAACCTTTAGTTAGATCATGCCAGTTAGGTTCTTTCCAGTACACACTTAAACTAAGAGGTAGTGTGCTCCAGTGGATAGGACTTCACTGGATCAGACACACTGGGCTGGGAGTTAGGAGTCATGTATTCTATTCTTGTTCTTCCACTAACCTGCTGGATAATCATGGACAAAATACCTCACCTCTCTGTCCTAGATTCACAAAGGTAGTTAGGTGACTAGATATCTTTGTGGATATGGGCCTCTCTTTCCCCATCCGTAGAATAAAATAATACTTCCCCTTGGATGAAAAGTGCCATATAAGAACTAAGCATACTACTGTTATTTATTTAAATTCCAATATTATTTATTTGATCAATATGGTTATTAGCTGTTTTAACTGACTAAATGACGGAGATCAAATGCATATTTACAATGATCACTTTCATCAATGGAATGACTGTTCCCAGACTGCGACGTACAGGGTGCACTCAACTGTGATAGAGGTTTAAATAACAGATAGGAAAAAAAATGGTACTGAGCTCCAATATGCCATGCTCACACACAATTGTTTTCCCCTGACTGTAAGCATTTCACAAAACTAATGTGGTTAGTGTGTGCACTCAGGTATACATACAAAATAGATTATGTTTATTGTCACTCAAAGTCAAAAATTTCCAATGTGGTTCTGTAAAGTTAGACACCTTAATGAAATTGGACTCATTTTGAGAGGCATTGAGCACCTCATACTCACATTGATTTCAAGAGGAATTTTGGGTTCTAAGAAAGCACAATAAATCAAATGAAGTTTATTTATTGGACTAAATAAGGATTTTGTTGCCTACATTTAGGTGCCAAATTTGGAAAATATTTATCTTTATTCCTGATGGCTGGATTTCTATCCTATTTCCTTTCAGGAAACCCTTCCAATGCTGGGATTCTAACTTAAAAGAATTATCTGTATTGGGAAGTAGAGTTTGTCTTGACAGAAGAGTTTCATCAAAATTGAAATGTTTCCCAACAACATGTCAATTTTGGTGAAATTTTCAACGGACAGGTGCAAACCAAATAGTTTTGATAAGGCAAAAGTGTTTCATTTTGACTTATAATTTCCTTTCTCTCTGTGTAACTTTTACATTATAGTATTAATATCATATTATATAACACTGTAGATATATTTAACATTTTATATTATATTTTTTGATGTTTCTGAACCAAAACATTCTGATGTTTTCATTCCACTAAAATTTAAAAAATTTGACTTTTCATTTTGATTCTGAAAAAAAAAAAAGATTTTGGAAATGTTGGATTTTCTCACGGGGCAGAGATTTTATTTTCCAACCAGCTCTACTGGAAGGTATGTGTTAGAAAGCCAGCTGACACAATGTTAAATGCAGCAACCCTTTTCTCTACTTAGTGCTAAGCCATGTTTATCATGTTGGTTAACACCTGTTCTAGCACAGTAAGATTTTGCACTGTACACAGTCTCTAAAGGTGACTACTTCCCTTCAACTTTTCAGCCATACCATTTGTTCTCATGCCCTTTGAGATACCTGGGTGGAAAGTCCCTGGGTGATAGGGTGTATATATATCTTCAGAAGTTCAGACTTTTATTCCATAATTAACCCTTCTGATGCTAAGAACTCACGTTTTACTAGCACAAGTGGGTTCATTTTTCTTACTGCCACAAAAGAAAAATAACATTGGTTCAACTGTCAATATTATTTTTAATATTTGATTTTTATTGCATTTTGCAGGGGATAACAATTTTTTTATTTAGCATAGTGCCTATAGACTTCAGTCAGAATTGGGATGGGTATTTTACAACATATATCATCTAATTATATGTATCAATGTTTAACTTAAAATAACTATTCAGTAATGGTATCTTGAACTTATTGGCTCTTTTATGAAGGAACCCAAGTCAATTTCAGGCCCTGGCCTCAGAGATCAATTTAATATTTAAACAAAAAAACTCCAGAATAATACAAAATAAAACAATTCCCCTGACCAAAGCAGGTTACAGTCCTGTCAAAAGTTTTGTGTACAGTCCCTTTTTGGGCAGCCCACTTCTGCCCAACTGGATCTCCTCTATCTAACTCAAATTTGCCCAGTCCATTAATTTAACATAAAACAAATTAATCAGCCCTTAAGCTCCAAGGCTTGCAGTCTTCCTTCTCTATCTATTAGTTCCCTGGAGGCAGCCTGGTGTGGATCTCTTGCCCCTCTGCCCTTCCAGGCCCTTCTACCTCCCATTCTCTCTCTGCTCTCCTTCCTTAATAGATGGGATTATTTTCCTTATTGATCCCAGCTGTGGGTGCCTGTCTCCATGACTGGCAGTTCTGGCACCTGTGCTAGGGTGTGGTCAGCCTGGCTGACTGTGAGTGAGGAAGGCTCTCTTCTGCCTATGCTCTCGCTAGGGTTTGTAAACTCTATTACAAGTCCCCAGTGGTATTTCTACTTGACTTTCTGAGCCCACCATCGCATAGGTACCTCCACAGCAGAGCCTCCCTGTAGGTCTGTTCTGTTTCCAAGCTCTTGGTGACTTACTGGGAACACTCTTTTATACTCTCCAACAGGCAGTCACATGACTCAGTCTCCATCCCAGATTGGTCTGACAATTATCTCTGAAACCTACCAGTCACAGACACTAATTTTTCAAGCGGTTCTACCATGGAGAGGGGAGGCTAGTTCCAGTACTCCCAAACCTTACAGGGGTAGACTACACTGTTACATAGCATAAAATAATGGATGTTATAAATTCACTGTATTGGTAATTGACAGAACACCACATAGCCATTTATAGTCTCCAGGCAATGAATATGAATGCAAATAACTACTTGGTAAATAATAATAGTAATAACAGATTGCTAGTAATAATAGTAGTAGATTTATAACAATAAGATGTCCCTCTTATTATGGGGAACTGGTCAGACTTCAGGTTGATCAGTTCATATACACCACACCAGCCCTCAGAAGTTTGAAAACCCTGTTTCTTATCAGAAGAAATGATCAATACATAAATCAACTTTCTCTCAAAGTGTTCTACTCAAGGCACTAGTTATGAGATCCATAGGGGCAGTTCTAAGGGCCACCACTAGGTGGGTCCCAGAATTGCACCTTATTTGCACTGAGGACTCCTCAGGGTCAGAATTCTGATGTCTGGGAAGGAAACATCCACAACTACTGAGGTTTCCAGTTGTATATAATTTATTAACTAAACTAAATAACTAAGCAAAAGCATAAATGGCATGTAAACAAATCAAATTTAAAGAACATGGTTTAATATAAAATCAAATTAATCTGATTATCAGGTTGTAGGCACCATTCTCAAACAAAATCTGTGGGTTCTAGGTACACACACTCCTGCACCTATGTGCACACACATACACTGTAAGCCATCTGCTAGAAACCATCTCAAAAGTGCAAGAACAAGTTAGAGGTTTTCCTCTGTAATCAAAAATTGGGCAACAAAACCAAAAAGGCTGAAATTTTGTAGGATGGTTGTCACAACTCTTGTGGTTTCATTCAGCTTCAAGAAACTGGTATGTGGTTGCAAACAGTGGTCTGCATTCTTGTTGGCTCTGATGTTTTACGTCAATAGGCTTGCTGTCTGTCTAGAGTTTACTTACTTCAAGATGTTGAATTTTAGATGTTGCATGTTGCTGGATTCCTACTCGTTGGGGGCCAGTAGAGTGTGCGGAGGAAACACAGGCCTGGTTGGGTTTGTCTCCTCCTCACCCTCTTCTTCAGCTATCCCTCAATGCAAGGAAGATGTCTGCCAATGGGGTTCATTAGTGAGTTTTTAAATGGCTGAGGAGCCCAATTCTTGCCCTGCAGATTTTCCCACAGAAGTGACAAGTGTAATCTTGGAGGAGACATAGTTGTTGGCTGGACTGTTCTGCCCTTTCTTTCCTCCTTTGTCACTTCTCTGTGTCATGAGCACATCTGTTCTCCTCAAAGTGAGCTGTGGCTTAGTGTATGGTGTGGTACCACTGGGTTCTGTTCTGCACCAAGTCCTCCCAATTTGTTGGGTTGATGCCTCCCTTTTTAAGATGTCCTTTTAGTATGTCTTTGAAATGCTTCTTCTGCCCTCCAGGAGCCCTTCTTCCCTGACTTAACTGAGAGAAGAGTACTTTCTTTGGGAGGCAAGTGTCAGGCATACGTACACAGTGGCCAGCACAGCTGAGTTGGTATTTCATGACCAGTGCTTCTATACTGCTGACGTTGGCTGCACAGAGAATGCTGATGTTAGTGTGTTGGTCTTCCCAGCTGATCCTGAGAATCCTCCTGAGGCAGTGCTGCTGGAACCACTCCAGCTGCTTGAGATGTCGTCTGTAGGTTACCCAGGTCTCACACCCATACAGAAGGGTGGGGATGACAGCTGCCTTGTAGAACAAGATCTCGGTACCTGTTTGTAGATCCCTATCA
Source organism: Emys orbicularis (assembly GCF_028017835.1). Lineage (NCBI taxonomy): Eukaryota > Metazoa > Chordata > Testudines > Emydidae > Emys > Emys orbicularis. The sequence goes on from NC_088687.1 coordinate 105,496,611, forward strand.
CTGAAGACTTATTTGAGTAGTCTTCCAAATGATGTGATGGCACAGCAGATCCTGTATTCAATTTGTGTGTCAATGCTGGCTGTTTGGGAGAGGTGGCTGCCAAGGTATGGAAAATGGTCCACATTTCCAGGGATTCTCCGATGATCATGATTTGTGGAGTACAAAGAGTAGTTTGTGCAGGTGAGGGCTGGTAGAGTACGTTGGTTTTCCGGATGCTGAGAGAGAGACCCAGGCTGTGATAGGCATCTGCAAAAAGATTTAGAGTGCTTTGCAGGTCGGTCTCTGTGTGTGCAAGAATGACACAGTCATCTGCACACTGAAGGTCAGTGATTCTAATTCTTGAGATCTTAGATTTTGTTTGGCGATGTCGAAGACTGAGGAGTTGGCCATCCATACAATACTCAATCCCGATTCCATCAGGAAGGTGGTTGTGAATGAGAATCAGAATCATGACAAGGTAAATGGAGAAGAGTTTTGGAGCAATGACACAGACCTGCTTGACACCGGTGTGAATGGTGAATGGTTTGGTCTCTGAGCAGTTGCACAAAATGGTGGCAGTCATCCCATCATGGAGTATAGTCTGATGATAGAAATGAATTTCTGTGGACAGCCAAGCCTACACAGCACCTTCCATAGTGCATCACGATTGATAGAGTCAAAGGCCTTGATTAGGTGATGAATGCTATGAACAGTTCCTGGTGTTGCTGTCTGCACTTCTCCTGAATCTGTCGTGCCATGAAGATCATATTGGTTGTGCCTCAGGATGGCCTGAAGCCACACTGTGATTTGGGGAGGAGTTCTTCTGCAAGGAGGAGGAGGCAGTTTAGTAGGATCCACACAAGAATCTTCCCTGTGATGGAAAGGAGAGCAATACCTCTGTAGTTTCCGCACAAAGATCTATCCCCTTTCTTGAATATTGTAACAATGTTGGCATTCTTAAAGTCAGGTGGAATTTCTTCACAGGTCCAGATTTTGTTGAGGAATTGTCAAAGTTTGTGCTGGAGCATTGTTCCACCAGCTTTAAAAACCTCAGCTGAGATGCCATCTGGGCCTGGTGCCTTGTGATTTTTTGTCTGAGTGATGGCATGCCGGACTTCCTTAGAAGATGGGGGATCAGCAAGGTGTTCCATTGCTGAGCGTTGTAGAATAAGCTCTATGCTGTCTTCAGAGACCATGGATTCACGGTTAGTAGGCTCTCAAAGTGCTCCTTCCAGCATTGTTTAATGCCTGCATTGTCCTTGAACAGGGTGGAGCCATCCTGATAACATAAGGAGGTTTGGCCTTTGGAGCTTGGCCCATACATAGATTTGTTGCTTCGAAGAAGTTTCTCATGTCATCCTGGTCTATGAAACCCTGGATCTCAGAGGCCTTCTTTTGCCACCACTTGTTTTTGATGTCACGTAGCTGCCTTTGAACTTTGGCTTTAAGCAGGTGATAGGCCTCATGTTTTCATTTGTTAGAGGAATCATTTTGCCAGTTACAAAATGCATTTCTTTTCTGTTGAATTAATGCTAGGATTTCCTCCTTGTTTTTGTCAAACCAGTCTTGGTGCTAAGGAGTGGAATATCCTATGGTTTAGCCTATGCATTGTGAATAGTGTTTTTTATGTTGATCCCAGTGCTCTTAAATGTAAATGAAGTTGTCAGAAAGGTTAGAGAGTTTCTCAGACAGATGTTGCTGGAACGTCTCACAGCTGGCTTGGTCTTGAAGTGCTTTGATGTTGTACCGCTTTCGCTTAGTCTTTGGGTGTTTGCGGTGTGGTGGAGCGAGCTGCAGATACATGACTGATCTTACAAATTGATGGTCTGTCCAACAGTGATTGGTACCTCTCATAGCTTGTTTTATATGGACATTGGTACAGTCTTGGGCTCTGACTATAACACAGTCAAGTAGGTGTCAGTGTTTGGATCAAGGATGTTTCCAGGTGGTTTTAAATTTGTTACTCTGCCTAAAGATGGTATTTGTGATGAGCAGGTCATGCTCCACACATTTTCTGAGGAGGAGAATACCATTGGAGTTTACATTCCCCACCCCTTCTTTGCCTATTGTGCCTCTCCATAGTTGGGAATCCTACCCGTCTGGCATGGAAATCTTCCAGGAGGATGTTTGTTTGCCTTAGGTGTGGTTGTGAGGACTGCATCAAGAGTTCTATAAAACTGCTCCTTGTTGTCTTCCTCAACATTGAGTGTTGGGTGTATGCGCTGATGACCATGCCATATTGGTTGTTGCTAAGCTTGAGCTGAAGAGTCATGAGACACTCGTTGATCTCCACAGGAAGCTCCAAAAGCTGATTGGCGATCTTGCTTTTGATGGCAAAGCCAATCCCATGAATGAATCTCTCTTCAGTTTGTTTTGCTTTCCAAAAGAAGGTGTTGCACCTCCATCCTCTTAATACACCCTCATCGGCCCGGCACGTCTCACTATGAGCTGCAATGTCAATATTGAGTCTTGCCAGTTCTCTGGCAATTATGGCAGTTCCTCTTTCTGGGCATTCACTTTGCTGAAAGTCCGTAAGGGTGCAGACATTCCAGGTGGTGAAATTCATTGCTCTTGTTTCGGCCACGGAGTTGAGTTGAGTGATCCCACTGGATACGGCCATCCAGTCAGAAGAGTGTGAGACAGTCTATATTTGGGGCACCTTTTCTAGTCCCCTCCCCATTTGTGGTGAGCAGAGGGGGATCCTGAAAGGGCCTGCTCAGTCATAGCCACTGCTGCCAAAATGCACTTCTGCAGGCCGTAACCACACGAAACTTAACAGGAGGAAAACCATGACCCAGTGGCAAGGAGATCCAAAACAACCAGTGGCCTCCCTCCTGCTGCAGCGCTCATCCACCTTCACAGTTGCAGAGTACTAGAAGGTCCTCTATATGCGCCCAATCCACCATTGGGGTCTTTTGACGTTTGTACCATGGTTAGTCAGGAGCCTCATCTCAGACCTGCTCGCCAAGGGAGACCCTAGACTCATAGACTCATAGACTTTAAGGTCAGAAGGGACCAATATGGTCATCTAGTCTGACCTCCCGCATGATGCAGGCCACAAAAGCTGACCCACCCACAACAGAATCTTCCAGCCTGCGAGCCCTGCCCTCCTACCCTACGAGGAGTATAAAAGCTCCGGGCAATATAGCTCTGAGGGTCCTTAGCCCACGATATTACTCTGAGGGTCTCTCCACCACGACAAGTTTGCGGTCCATCAGAGAGAGGTTGGGTATGTCTACCCTGCAGTAAAAGACCCACAGCAGAGCCAAGTCAGCTGACCCAGGCCAGGCGCAGCTGTGCTGCAGGTTTTTCATCACAGTGTAGACATACTATTTGTCAGACATAGTGGCATTGCATGTCCAGATGTCAGCACCTACAGCTGCCACAGCAGTCACAGCAGTTGTCTTGGTAGGCAAACAAGCAAGAAACAAGCAACCCATCAACAGCAATACATCTTTTTCCTTTCATTCAGTGGTCTGATGGTAGGCTGGCTGGTTCTTCCCACTTGGAGCTCCTATCAGAACTTGGCAAATCAGAATGATTCACTCCTCTCCTAAGGTCACTGGTATCAACAAATAGGGTCAAAACATAGTACCTTCATGCAAACAAAGAACCTCCCCATTCCAAAAACTTTGAACTTGAATAGTCCAAGGATCCAGAAATATATGAAGGTAGTCAGCAGGTCTGTAGGTACTTTGGAGAAATTTGAGGTCATGGGGTCAGCCCACAGAATTTATTTGGGGATCCCTCCCCAGATGGTTGAGAGAGGGGATCAGAGACAATACAGTATTATTTCCAACCATTTTCAACCAGAGAAACCCTTATTTCACCAATATTACACAGTTGGGTTTTCAATGAACGTCCGGAGTTGGAGAACAACTATACTATATATGAAGTACTGTCTGAGAGAAATCTAGGGTCAGGTCCTCAGCTAGTATATATTGGTGTAGCTCCATTCTATTTCCCTGAAAAATCTTATAGTGGATCTTCCATTTGGGAATTAACTCTGATATGAGTTTCATTAACTGTCAATCTGTCGTGGCTTCCACCTCCAGTCCCCTTAGAGAAGGAACTACTGGCAATCCTCCAAAGGCAAAAAGACTTATGAGTGAGCCATCTCAGGGAAGGTAGATAAAGTGAGTAAAGGTAGATAAAAGGGAGTTGTCTTAGAGCATATACCCCTAGATGTATGGATCCGAATGTGGATCTTGCATGGTAAGGAAACCATGCTCCCTGATCTCTTTGTGTAGCAACAAGTTTCTTTCCCCTGGAGGGAATGGTACCTGTGATTCAGGCAGTAAGTTTTCCTCTCCCAATATTTTTTTCCATTGGAGGGATCAGGGGATAACAAAGACCATGCATTGTGACTGCCATTTCTCTTTTCAATATTTGCATGTTAGGTTGCCCTTGAAAAGAAGGTACTTTGTGGAAAGCAGTGACTTTTTACCATTTTTGCATCTCTTTTTTAGAACTCTCCTCAAAGTCCCTAACCCCTCACAATAAATGAATAAATAAGTACATAAATACATAAAATCCTTATATATTGTCTTGTCATGTGTTGGAAAGAACAAAATATCTTTAACTGCTGATCCTCTCAGAAGCGTTGAGATCAATATAATGTATGGCTTTGTAACGTTTCTCCCTTAAAAATGAATTAATACTGAGAGTGTAAAAGATGTAAAAGAAAGATGTCAGAAAGTAAAAGTGAGTACTAAACTTTATGAAACAGTTGTGGAGCACTTGCAAATGTAACAAGAATGTACAAATGTACCTATTTCTAAATCTACTGAAAGGTGAAACCTATAAAAAAATCTCAGAAAATAATACTTCCCTCTGTTTCTCTTCTGCACTTCCACGATAGAGATTTGTAAGCTCATACAGTTTATAGAATAATGCAGGATTTATAAAAAATAGTCTCTTCACAGTCTCAATAATAAACATTTACTGACACAGTGGGACATCCTTGGTGGCTCATGTGTAAACAATTGATTATTTTCTGACATATAAAAATGGATCTTGCTCCCACTGAAGCTTAACTTAAATAATTTACATAACATCCTGACTCTTGATCACAGAGATTTCTAGAAAGAATATCACAGGCTTTGCGTGATATAAGATGAGTTTATATTGAATCAAAATTAAAGCCATATTTTCTTGTTTAGTAAAAACACTCTACTAGTTGTTGTTGTTGTTGTTGTTTTCATTACACCAGGGGACAACACATCAAAGATTTGCTTGTGTATGTTCCAGTTTAATTTAAACTCTTTTATGCCTCAGAGAAGTCACACAATGAATACATTAACTTGTAACAAACATATAATACACTGTAATTTAAGGAAGAATAAGAAAAATACTTTTTAAAAGAACTGCATATATCATTCACTGCCATGAGTTAACAAGATTTATTTCCCAATTTTATAGTTTGAGTAAATGTTCATTCTGAGTGCCTGATGCTTTCGTATTTACAAACTGCAATCATCTAGAATTTGAATGTACATTACTGAGAAAAGGTGTGAAATACTCTTTCATTATAAGGCACATAGTGAGATTTTCTCTCTTTAAGCTCATATACAAATAACTATTTCTCAGTCACACAATTAGGAGTTAAGAAGACTTCTAAAAAGGAGGATTTAGGTGAAATATGCTGTAGAAAGCTTTTCATTTTATTAACAAAATAGTAATAAAGCTTTTTGGGGGAAAACAAAACAAATATAAAGTGAATTAAATATGATGATCTCAAGGCGCCTAATCATAATATGCCAAATCAACTTGATTTTATTGTATAGCATTCAGTATCAGCAACAATAAGATAATTTTCATTTTATTCATGTAATAACTTAATTACATGACATGAACAAAAGCATGGTCCAGAAGGAAAACATGAAAAAGGATGCATGCATTACTGCACAAATGATGCTTATTTTTCTATGAGTATCCAGTTGATTTGAAACAGGCTATATCTTTTGTTGATATCCAGTGCACATGATTCTGCTCTCCTTTTGGTTTTAAAGCATTGTAGATCTACTAACTTCAATGGATTTACACCAGTGTAACTGAGAGCAGAATCAGACCCAATATGTTTAGTTTCAATTTAAGGAGATCTCACTGTACACTTTTCCCCCAAAATATAATTCTTACTTATATAAGGAATGGTATGAATTAATTCACTGAAAAAAAAATGGGGAATCTGATTTTTAAGCTTTCTTTCTGGTGGACATCATAAGTGGAGATGGCAGTGATCTCTAGAATAAAAGTTGCATAACACTTTCTATTATAAAGCCCTGTTTTCAATTGCTTATACATTTGTCAAACTTTAACCATTTGAGCTGACATTCATGCAGAGTAATGGCCTCATGATGAACCTGTTTGGAAAGTTTCTGCAAAAATGGTTACATCAATTTGAAGTTTTCCAGTGTTAAAAAAAATACAATTCTTTTATTTAGAAGCTTTAGCACCACTGTGCTATAGAGCTGGAGTTGATGTACCATAGGTCAAGTTACCGCGGGGTCTACACCGCGGGGGGTCGACGGCAGAAACTCTCACGTTGATTTACCTTACTCTTCTCGTCTGGGGTAGAGTACAGGGGTCGACTGGAAAGCGATCTGCTGTCAGTTTAGTGGGTCTTCACTAGACCCACTAAATCAACCGCCGCTGGATAGATCTCAGAGCCTCGATCCCAGCTGTAGTGTAGACATAGCCACATAGAGCTAATGGAGCATGAACCAACCTGGTGCTGAGCAAAACTTTTCCTGGAATTCTCCGTCTGGCAGAGGGGCACTATGGCGCCGGGTATCAGAACTAAAAGGAGAGAGACTTGCACTCCTGTTCTGTCAGTGCTGGCACCCAGGCAGCAGTGAGGATTTCTGAAGGGGAGCAGTATGACACAAAAGTAGAGGGAGTTAAGAACAGGAAGTGGGGCAGAGAGAGGCTGGAAGAATACAAGGCCAATCTGGGAAGTGCAGATTGAATGGGATAGAGAAGGGGAAACAGGAACAGGCTACTTGGAGGGCAGGAACAGAGGACAGGAGAAGAGTGGGAAAGGGACAGGTCACCAATGGGGTAAAGAAATGGATGGGGAATGGGATAGGTCGGGATAGAAGCAGAGAGGGACCAGAACAATCTGGGAGGGGATGGCATATATGCTGGAACTAGTGGTGCAGGGGATGCTGCCGCACCCCCTGGCTTGAAGTGGTTTCCATTATATACAAGGTTTATAGTTTGGTTCAATGGCTCTCATCACTCCCACTATAAAAAACTGTTCCAGCACCTCTGGGGGATGGAAATAGAGTGGGAAAGGGACAGGCTGAGGAAGGAAGAGAGATAGAGGGGGATAGAAGCAGAGGTGCTGGGGCAGAAGGAGGCAGGCTGGGAGAACAGGGGCAGAAGGATATGTAACCACTAAAGAACACTTACCTTAAGAATCTGTTCATTCAGAACTAAATCTGGGTGGAAAATGGGATTTTTTCACAGAAAATTTTGGCCTTTTGTAGAATAAAATAAAACCCACAAAACCAAAAACTTTTGAGGATTTGGATTGGTGGGGGGGGGGGGGGAGGGAGAATAAAAAGTCAAGATGTTCCATGAAAAGTGGATATTTTTCACTTTTTTAAAACTAAATTTACCATCCAAAAACTGTTCTGATAGAATTTTTTCAACCAGGCCTACTGAGAAGCCATTACTGTGGTGCCACCAAATACCTGGAAGCCCAGTGGCAAAATATTTGTCTCACCGCATGCTGGTGGTTGTTTTTTTCTAAAAAAGGCAAACAGATTTTTTGTATGTAAATAAATTACATGGCGTTCTTAAAACCTGTAATTTTCATCAGAAGTTTTTAATCTGTAGATGTTGCCTACTCATCTGATATGGAGCACTTTTGCTCTGCTCCCTCAGGTACAGTAATTAAAAAAAAAAAATCTTGTACCAAAATCCATTTGAGTGTCATGTCTCTTACCTAAATTATCTAAGTCTACTGGTGAGTTTTTAAGGCCCATCGTTGTACATTCACTGCAGTCACTACAGTATGCTACTGAAAGTCAAACAATGGAAACCTGTGAAACTATTAAACAATACAGCCATTAGCTATAATATTGAAGAAATATTATAATAACTAAGAAAAGTGAACATTGGCAATTCTATGTCTATCCAAGCAGCTATTTTGTAGGCTTTTACAAAAAGCTCTTTACGGACCCACCTGGTAACTAAATTACAATACATCTTTCAGTCACACATCAGGTTTGTGAATGAATCCCAGATTCAGCCCTTTGTTCTCTTGGAGTATCCTGGAGGTGAAATTCTCAATTTGTGTGAATGGGAGAAAGCAAAAAAGAGTGTTTAGGCTTCCACTATCCTGTTTATAGGAGTATTTGTGCCTATCCTTAACAGAAAGACAGTACTGTAGGAAGGATAGAGATATGGGCACTATTGCTAGAGGGACTATGGTGATTCCTTTCACACACAGGCAATCTTGCATAGAGAGGGGATGGATAACAAGAAATGTCACAATTTTATTAGGTTAAAGCCTAGACTCAGATTCTGTTTGTGGCCCTTTTTAGCCAGTCCAACAAGACCATTATGTGTGGGGCCCAATAGAAGAAGCTATAGCTTGAAAAAATAGCTTGAAAAAATCAAAATAAATGCTCAGTGCTACTTGCTTGTATGCAGAGTTGGCCAAGGTTGTTTTGTTGTTGTTGCTGTTTGTTTTATTTTTTTAATTGTGAAACATTTCAAAATGTCTTAGTTGTTTCTGCTTTGCAGGATTTGAAATTGATCCATTTTCATTATTTTTGTTTTTAAAAAGAAATATTTCATAAAATATTTTATCAACATTTTAATCAAAACTGTTATTGAAACCACTATAAAATTCTTATTTCTTTAATAATGGTTTAAGTAAAATGTTTGATAACATTTTCAATTTCAAAAAAACAAACAAAAATTGAAAACAATCAGTTTTTCATTTAAAAAAATGATTTTTAAATAGACTTCAAAAATGTTTGACCAGCTCTTTTTGTAAGTATTTGATCCATAATGGATCCATTGCAATGGAGTATAAATTTCTGTCAGTGTATTTAAAAGAGAGAGAAATCCACTTGAGTCTAAAACTTCATAGCACATTTGGGACTCCTTTTACCATTAACCTGCACCAGTACAGCACAGGCAGTAAATAATTATATGCTTTTGCTAGACTGTAGATAGAAATGGACAGACCCAGAAGGTCTGTTTCTGCGCTGTATTTTTGACTCCCAAAGTATGGAGAGCATTCACATCCTACATTTTGGTTCACTCTACTTGAGACAGAAGAGTGAGTTGTTCAGATTCTAAATGACCACAAACTTTGGATATGCTTATGCTTGTGGTTTGGTCTGAGTCTGTCTCTAAGTACAGCATTCACAGGTAGTGAACATTATAAGAAATGCTATATTCTTGTTTACATAGTAAGCTCACTTTCTTTCAATTCTACATATTCATCTTAGGCTGAAATTTTCAGCCCAAAGGTGATTTAAAAAAAGAAACGGGGGGGGGGGGGGGGAGGAGGGGAGAGGAAAACCAGCTACTTCTGTATTATATGCAAGTGGCAACCAACTTTTTCTATATGTTCTAGTTGTGTTCACATAACTCAAAGTGGATTACATTTTGTTTTGCAAATGTTGCTGAAAACATTGTAAATGATGGAGAGGTTGGATTGGTTATTTATAGATCTGTATTCAAATGAACAGAGACTTCATGTGGCAAAGCTGAACATGTCTAATTGACTATGTTCATCTTCATATGATCTAATCAGGGTTAATGGCTATTCAGATAATTACTGTTTGTTACCATCTAATCTATCTATTATTGAGATTTTTCAAGTGCCTAGCATAATACTATCTAGTTACTATACTAGAAGATATCGTAAGAAATTATGGAGTTGCAAGCATTATCTTACACTCCCATTAGCTGCTTTTCCTGGTATACCTCCATGTGTATGGCATGTAAGTTACATACATTTTGCATGACCATTATATGCAAGATTGATACAAATTACATAATGTTGCCACTTTAGACCATGTACACATATTTTTGGGTCAATTAACACACACACACACATACAACTACTACCATGCATATATCTATATATAGGTTAGGTATATATATTACACCACACTTTCCTTGTTCAAGATATTCCCATGACAATTGCACCTACTTCCTCCAAGCAGCATTGGCAGTGCAAATATGCTTTGCGCATTATGAGACCCCTTTGTCTGTGACAGAGGAAAAGATCATAACAAAGCTGTATACAGAGAGATAAGTCTGCTAATGTCATACGTATATACTGTGCTAATAAGTTACAGTGATTGAAGAGTCTAAAACAATTCTCTTATTTAGTCCTCTTTAGCTATCTAATGGCAGAATTGTTTGGTGCAGGCCTGTAGCTATGAGATGTAATGTGCTGCTGGAACAGGTTTTTTTCCCCAAGATGGAATCCCAAGAATGGAGTAATTTTTTGGTTTATTATTCAAGACTTCTTTCTGTATATTTATTCACCCCCTAGAGAAATTTTGTCATATCAGATTTAATCTAGATGGGTTTTTTTTGTTTGTTTTTGAAATGCTCATAGAAATATTACATGATTCTAACATGGTTCTCTTAGCAGTCAGGATTTGCAATCTCTCTCTATTTCTTATATTTCTCTTATTTAATTTTTGTTTGTTTAATCTATATATTGATACAATTTAAAATGTTGGGGGAAATTGTTTAGAGGAATACTAACCTGGCCAACAATCATGGCATTTGTGAATAAAATAAAGACAAGAGGATAATAGTCATAGCTAGAAGAAGGGATCTGGAATTTTCCAATGGAATGATTTTCCAACCAAAAATGGAGTTTTCACAATATTGAAATTTGCCATCGGAAAATCTTGATGATGCTAAAAATATTCAATTTTCCATCAGGAAAAACAAAATGAAATATTTTGTTTTGGGTCAGTTCAACCCAAATCATAATATTTCATTTTGTTGAACTGACCTGAAACAAGTATCAGAGGGATAGCCGTGTTAGTCTGTATCCACAAAAACAACAAGGAGTCTGGTCACACCTTAAAGACTAACAGATTTATTTGGGCATAAGTTTTCATGGGTAAATAACCCACTTCTTCAGATGCATGACCTGAAACACTTCATTTCAAACAAGTTCAATAAAACCTTACACTGCATTTCCCTAGAGGCACATTGCCTTATGTTGGGGTAAAGTCAACACATTTTTTGTAAAGGGAAATCACACCTACCCATTCTATTAGAATTTTTGAGGGAGTCAACAAACATGTGGACAAGGGTGATCCAGTGGATATTGTATACTTAGACTTTCAGAAAGCCTTTGACAAGGTCCCACACCAAGTGCTCTAAAGCAAAAACAGTTGTTGTGGGATAAGACGGAAGGTCCTCTCATGAATCAGTAACTAGTTATGAGCTAAGAAACAAAGGGTAGGAATAAATGGTCAGTTTTCAGACTGGAGAGATGTAAATAATGGTGTTCCTCAGGGGTCTATATTGGGACCAGTGTTGTTCAACATATTGATAAATGATCTGGAAAATTGGTATTTTCTGTATTAATGATTCCCAACATTCTGTTAGCTTTTATGACTACCGCTGCACATTGAGCAGATGATGTCAGAGAACTATCCACAAGGACTGCAAGATCTCTTTCTTGAGTGGTTACAGCTATTTTAGACCACATCATTTTATATGTATAGTTGGAATTGTGTTTTCCAATGTGCATTACTTTGCATTTATCAACATTGAATTTCATCTGCTTTTTTGTTGCCCAGTCGCCCAGTTTTGTGAGATCCCTTTGTAACTCTTTGCAGTTGGTTTGGACTTAACTCTCTTGAGTAGTTTTTTATCTCTGCAAATTTTGCCACCTCACTGTTTACCCCTTTTTCCAGATCATTTAGCAATATGTTGAACAGGATTGGTCCCAGTACAGACCCCTGACGGACACCACTATTTACCTCTCTTCATTTTGAAAATTGACCATTTATTCCTACCCTCTGTTTCCTATCTTTTAACCAGTTACTGATCTAGATAAAGAACTAGATAAGTTCATGGAGAATACGTCCATCAATGGCTATTAGCCAGGATGGGCGGGGATGCAACACCATGCTCTGAGTGATCTTGGCTTCTGTTTGCCAGAAGCTGGGAAAGGGCGACAGAGGATGAATCACTTGGTGATTGCCTGTTCTGTTCATTCTCTCTGAAGCACCTGGCATTGGCCACTGTCAGACAACAGGATACTGGGCTAGATGGACCATCGGTCTGACCTATTATGGCCATTCTTATGTTCTTATGGTTGTTGTATTCAGGCTTCCATTTTACCATGTAGCTTGATCTCCCTGGAAGGCTACATCTCTCATAATACAATGCAAATTTCCCTTTCACTAAAGCATTTCATTTTGTCATGGGAGTCACATGACTCTGAATGCACTGTGAGGGATGATGTAGTCCAGTCAGGGAACCTGGCCTATAGGGGAGAATGGGGGACAGTGGCAGATTAACTACTGGGACAATTGGGCCCATACCCAGGAGCCCCGGCCAATTGGGGAGCCCCCAGAAAAATGGGTGCCTCTGTGCCCATCTCCCGCCTGCCTCCCCGGTGTTCCTCCCAGGGAGTGGGGTTGGGGCACAGGGGCTTGCACCACTCTGCCCGCCTGGCGCTCCTGCTGGGGAGTGGGGGAAACCCCCGTGCCCCGACCCTGCTCCCTGGCAGGAGCACCAGGTGTGCGGGAGAGAGCAAGCCCCCTCGCCCCAACCCTGCTCCCCCTGCAGGAGTGCCAGATGGTGAGGCGGTGGGGGGGGTGGTAAGTGCAGGTGGAAGGGGTGGGGAAGGGCCCCCGCTTTCTCTGTCCCAAGGCTCCACATTTTGGGAAAATGTAGTTTAAAGTTAAAATGAGACCTGCTGGGTTCTATAACAATTGATTAACCATTTAAACCTCTACAATGTTTTCACTTTTGCTGTTTGACTTTAGAAGCAGACCATAAATTAGCATGACTTCATACCTAAATTTTCTTCTTGGATGAGGCTCTCAATTTTGCATTATAAATGGGACATTACAGAAAGGGTAACAACATGGTCTGAGTAATGAGCAAAGAAAATGAACTGACAAAATCTGGAGGAACTGGAAGTGGATGAGGTGAGAACAAAAGTGATCCAGAGAAAAAGCTACAATAGCTGAGGCAAGGTTTGGAAAAGAATGTTCAATAGGGATGGAGAAAAAATGGGGATCTTGGAAAAGCTGTACTTTTTAGTGGAATAAAGGTAGTCTTAAAGTGCTACATTCATTAGGTAACAATTTGCTATTAATCAGCAAAGGATGTGTCTGCATTTCCTGAAATACAATTCTACACTTAGCAGAAAAAAGTTACAAATTGGACAGCTTTTATACCAGCTCCTTCAACAGAGAGCTGAGCCCTTGCATTTAAGAACTATTAAAGGCAGAGACTCTGCAGGCTGGGATGGTCTGAAGGCAGAGATATGTCCTATATCAGTGGCTTCTCGGTTATTTCCTGTGGCTGTTTCCAAAAGAACCTGAGGAAGCTGTTTCTGAAATTTTCTCTGGAGTGATTCTCTGAAGTGAGTGCTATTGTATCAATTTCCAGCTTCACTTCCTTCTCTGTAATGGTAAAGGTTATTTAAATGGAGATTTTTTTCTTCATTTGTTGAAATCCACTGTAAACATGGAAATTATTCTCCCCTCCCCTCCTTTCCCTCCTCCACCTTCAGACTCAGTAGATTGGATATTCTTGCTGAATGGCTGTTTGCTTTGGAACCTGAACTGCCTTTTGAACAGCAGGACTTTTTAGCATGACATATTTTGCCTCTGACATGTCATTTAGCCTCTTTGAAATAACAGTCATTATTTACATGTGCCTTCATATTGCAGTGATAGCAAAGCCCTTTTATTTCAAATAGCAGCCTTGTATTTTATTCTATTCATAGTGCCTGTGTCTGTGTCTTTTTTTTTTTTAAACTGCTGGGTATCGCTGTTGACTGTTTCTATGCCCAAAAGCAATCACAAAAGCTCTGAGAAAGGCAAGGTTGGCTTCTGATAACAACTGACTTTAAATAGTTTCGTGACTAATGCTACATACAAATGATCTCAAAATGCTTCATCTAAATATGCACCAACTTCACAGTGCATTGAGCATGTTCACCTATATCAGACAATACCTGTTTCCGAGAACATCCAAGGAATCTTAACGTTTGAAAAAACAAAAGAAAGACTGCAAGTTTTTGAAGAACTGTATTGAATATTATTGAATGTTTCTTTGGTGCATATATAATTCTCACATCTCCTGCGTATGGGGTTCTGTTCCATCTAGTGCCACCAAGACCACTTAGAGAGCAAGAAAGATAAATGAATCTGCTCTACAGCCTTAGCTAAGGGACATAATGGCTTTTAGCTCATGCAGTAGAGATTCATGCACTGAGGTCCCAGGTTTGATCCCGCTCGCTGATGACTGGGGTCTGTCAGGGTTACAAGTGGCAGCTCGTCCTGGATATCAACTGGGAAGTCTCTGAAGCTCGGGACATGCTTCCTCAGCTAGGGGAAAGTATGTAACCCACACACCTCCTGGGTGTGGTGTTCTGTCCCTTCTAGTGGCACCGAGACCACTTAGAGAGATTAATGAGTCTGCTCTAAAGCCTTAGCTACAGGGCCAGCTCCAGGCACCAGCCGACCAAGCACGTGCTTGGGGCGGCACCTTGGAAGGGGCGGCCAATCTTGGGGGGGCGGGGGGCGCTCGGGGTTTTTTGTTTTTTTTGCTTCGGTGGGGCGGCGCTTGAGGTTTTTTGTTTGTTTTTGTTTCAGCGGGGCGGCACTGGGGGGGGCGGGGGCTTCGGCGGCGCAGCGCTCAGGGTTTGGGCGGCCCGGCGCGGCACTTGGGGTTTGGGTGGCGTGGCGCTCGGGAGGGCGGCGGGGGGTTGGGCGGCGCGGCACTCGGGGTTTGGGCAACCCGGCGCTGTGCGGCGCTTGGGGGGGGTGTGTTTCGGCGGCTTGGTGCGGCGCTGGTGGCGGGCAGGGGTTTCGGAGGGGCGGCACTGGGGGGGGGGTGTTACGGTGGGGCAGCGCTCTTTTTTTTTGCCTGGGGCGGCAAAAAAGTTAGAGCCGGCCCTGCTTAGCTAACAGGCTTTTAGCTCATGCATTTTAGATCCAGAGATCCAGGTTCAATCCTGGGGTTTATCGGTGTTACACATAGATAACAGTGTGACCAAATTAGCTGCTTTTGTTTGTTGCACTGATTTCAGTACATTGCTCTATTCATTCTTTAAAAAATTACTTTTGTGTTTTCTAATCTATTAAATTAGGATTTAATCAACTCCATGCTTAATACATTGTAACCAAAACTCTCAGGATATATCTACACTTCAATCATAGGGTGTGACTGCAACTCATGTAGACATAACCTGAGCGAGCTTTAATCTAACTTGCTCAGGCACTGATAGCAGTGAATCTATGGCAGTGGATACTTTATTTTGCGCTAGTTCCATGAGTAATTACCAGTGATTCCAGGCAATCTTGTACA
Organism: Emys orbicularis; assembly: GCF_028017835.1. Taxonomy (NCBI): domain Eukaryota; kingdom Metazoa; phylum Chordata; order Testudines; family Emydidae; genus Emys; species Emys orbicularis. Next base: position 105,512,145 of record NC_088687.1, read on the forward strand.
GCCCAAGCTGAAGTACACACTTCCACAGCCTCACTGTACTGGTACCTGAACCAGTTAAATTAAAACTAGCTCAGATAAGTCTACATAAGCTACACTCACAACCTGTAACTGTACTGTAGATATACCCACAGACAGCTCCCAACAAAGGTTTTGAAGTTCTTTTGGATATTGGCTTTATTCTTAAAAGTAGTTCAGATGTACTACCAAGCTACTAATCTCTCTGTCATGATAGCAACATTCATTATAGCAAAGCCAGGGCAAAGACCAGAAGATACTCTTAGAGGTGGAATGGGGATGAGTCTTAATTAGGCCTGCTCACAAGCTGACTGTCCCTTTATTGTCTGTAAACAAAGAGGAGCAGAGGAGGTCTGTGATGAAACAGGATTGGTGGCAGTGATTGAGGAAATTATATGAATTGGGAAGGCAGAGAAGGAAGGAATGTTTACTCACCTGTTGATGATGATGCCACTCCCCATATCCTCCACACAACTAAAAAGAGAAAAATAAAGACAAAGGCCCCTAATCAGAAATGCACTTTAGTATGTGCCTAAATTTAAACACAAGGTTAATTGCCCCTGGGACTTGAGTACATAACTAAAAGTTATGCATGTGCCTAAGCACCCTTCCTGAATGAAAAGAGTGCCTGAATCAAGACCAAAGTGAAGAAGCAAAGTAGTCAAAGGAATAATATACACTTAGTGGTAGCATTCATAAAGCTTAGTTGTGTAGAGTGTAGGGAATGTTAACTTATCAGGAAAATAGCACAAAAGAGGTTAATATTGCATTCACTTATTATATTTCTGCAGTGGAACATTATGAAATAATCACACACTATTTATAACTTTTAATGAGACAATAGAACTTTTATCATACTGCCAGTAAAGAGAAACATATTTACAAATCATATTTTCCATTTTCCTCTTTTTAAACTATTTTTTCATAATATTTGCTTTTCGATTTCTCTCCTTGTGCTCTCAACCTTTTAGAACAATAAAGTAAACAAAAATTCTCTAGTGTGACATCTCTTCATCTGCATGGAACTAATAATGCCTGCACAACAAACAGTTGTTTTGGTACATGCTGGATACTGATGTAAAATAATAGTTGATGAATGTATGGAATAGTTAGCTAATATGTGTGTTTATTCCCTGACATAACCAGGTCATTTTTACAAGGCTTACAAAATGAATTTATTCACAAGGAAATTGTTATGCTCTCAAATTGGATTCAAACTTAATATGAGAGTATTTGTCATACAAAACATAACAATTATAAAAATAACCCATATATATTTTAGGCCAGATGCACTGATTTGGGATTGTTATGAGGTAAAATAACTAGTTAAATAATTGAGAGATGCCGTCTGTTATTGTCCCAAATCACTAGCAAACTGGGAACCTGCCCCTCCTTGCCCACACCCCAATTGACACCTCTAGGCTGTCTTAACAAAGATATTATATAGCAACTGAACCACACACTCTTAGGGTATGTTTACATTACAGTTAAAAACCCACAGCTGGTCCATGCCAGTGACTTGGGCTGTGAGGCTGTTTCACTGCAGTGTATACTTCCAGGCTTAGGCTGGAGCCTGGGCTTTAAGACCCTGTGAGGTGAAAGCATCCCAGACCTTTGGCTGCGAGGTTTAGAATGAAAACTAAGGAGAAAGGGCTGGTTCTGAGAGATTGCCTTTTTGTGGATGATGCGGCCTTGGTTTCCCACAGTGAATCTTCCCAGCAAAATCTCTTGGGTAGATTTTCTGTGTCATGCAAGAGCTTTAGATTGACAATTAGTTTCAAGAAGACTGTGATTATGTACCAAGGGGTGGAGGAACCAATGCCTAACATCAATCTGAAGGGTAAATCTTTTGGCATCATCAACAGCTTTGGCTACTTGGGTTCTACGATCACCAGGAGTCTTGATCTTCAGACTGAACTGTCTAACAGAATCAGAAAAGCAGCTAAGAATTTCAGGCTATTACAGAAATGTGTATGGAATAACAGAAAACTATTGACCAAGGTGAAGATGTGAATCTATGAGACCTGTGCATTTTCATCCCTGATTTATGTTTCAGAAACATGGACTATATATGCTAGGCACATCAGGAAGCTGATCAGCTTCCACATAAGATGCCTGCGTAAGATCCTGAAAATGAAGTGGGAAGAGAAAATACCAAATACAGAGGTGCTTGAGTTCACAGGACGGACACACTTAGAAACCACATTCAAGAAGAGGCGGTTGTGATGGCTCAGTCATGTCAGGAGACTGTGAAGAGACCATATACCCAATAATATTTTGTACAGCGAGATTCAAGATGGCTCTAGAAAGTAGGATTGCCCTTTGTAGGGATACCATGATGTGTGCAAAAATCATATGAAATCATTCAACATAAATGTAGAAAGCTGTGAGGAGTGCACAGAATCCCATCAGATCTGGAGGGAATATCTGGCACTGGGTGAAACTCAACATGATGCAGCTTTGAGTCAGAGGATGGAAGCATAGCGAGAAATAAGAAGGCAGCGTGCTGTAATTTTGGACTCCAACTCAGACAACACATGGATCTGTGAAATTTGTAACACGCTGTCTCGCTCTCAAATTGGGCTTGTCATCCATAAACGGATTTATCGGGCACCTGACTAGACCACTTACATGTACACTATGATTGGTGGATCGACGGTTGCCTATGCATATTTTTAGGGATGAAGGGAGTAATTCTTCCAAAATAAAAATGTGTCCTGAATCAATACACATACAGGCAAAGAAACTTGTGTGATACACAAATCACTAATCTACAGTTGTTATTACTTCCATTGTATGCAGTTAATTGCAGTTCTAATAAAAGTTAATTAAAAAAACCCTCAATTTCAACACTAAACATTAATTTCCTTCACTCTGCGGTACTGTGTAAGACAGAGTAATAAACATACTCTAAACAGATATAATAAAGCTAATCAGGGATCCCTGAATAAAGGCACTGTCCTGAAAATTTGAGTTTTAGAACCTAAAGGGAAAAGAAAATAGCCTTAAAGAAGACAATTCAGTATGATACTAAAGTAATATTGACTGTTCTGTTTGTCATGTTAATCTGCAGGTGGATAAACAATTACCCTAGGGGATGAAAAAATAATATAGCGATAACAGAGTTACCTCTCTCAACGGAGAAAATACATGTTGGCATCTTATTTCTGTAGCCATCTAGGGATGCTTGTTTGCTGCATTCATATGAGAAGAACTAGTGTTGGCACAAAATAGTTCAATTCTTTGGGATGATTAGGCAGTTTGGATTTTCAGCTCTGCCCAAATTTGGATCCTCTATAAGTTATTTTAGCTAGCAAATGGTCTTCTGCTCAACTAGAGGGAGAAACCAAAATTATTCCCCTGCCCCCTGGGATCAATTAACTAGAATTATCTCACTAAGAAGCTCCTCATTCCATCATGCTATCACCTCAGGAAGTTGAGACTTCAGTCTCAGGAGGGGTCAGTGATACAGAGGAAAGGAGGGTAAGTGGAGCAGCAGTCATTTTTGAAGAAAAGAACTCCTATGCAGTGCTGACTCAGCCTTTCCCCCCACAATACTTCAGCACCTGATGGATAGGAGAGGTAGTCACCAGCTACATTGGCTACAGATTTTATTTGGAAGAAAAAGAGAAGTGAGTCCTGTTGTGTTATTTTGCTGAGCGCTAGGGAAGAAGGGATTGTTTTCCCTCTCAAAATGACTTAGACAAACATTGTTTTCCTGCCTGAATGTCTTGTGGTTCAAGAGTGTGAATGCAAATTGAGGCGGGGGAGGAAGAGGGAGTCTGGAAGAGGGATTGCCCCACTTAAACAATGATTTGGGATACGCCAATAACTGAACATTAGATTCTGTCTGTCTGTCTGATGGATATGATTATATTTTTCAGGATTATTTTTTATACTTTATCCAGATAATTCAATAGGCTGAGGACAGAAATTATGATGACATCTTCACTGTAATATGAAGGATTTCTACACAAGAAATGTCACTTTCATGTGCACCGATGGTATAGTGCATTAGATGTAATATTTCCCTTTGCACTAGGTATAGGCAAGAAAGGTTGAAAGAAGGAAGCAGGAAATGTATCCCTGAAGTGTAACTTTCAGTCCATGTCACTGGGATTACTTATGAGGTACTGCAAGGTGTCTACCAACCCTTGCTAAAAGCAGTGCTGCAAGGCACAATCTAGCCCAAAACAAATATATATTTAAACATGAAATAACAGTTCATCAGCACCTTTTCAAATTCCTTCAGGTGCATTAGAAGAAAAGCTACAAAATGTAGAGATAAATAATAGGAAATTCTGGGAATTGCCTTATATTCTTGTCTTATTTTGCTTTACAACAGAATGTAAGTTCATCCACCTACCTATTTTCCCAGTCATTTTGTAAACTAAATGTTTCTTCATAAAGAAAAAAAATGGTTATACGATAAGGGTATTGATTTGATCAAACTTCGTATATCAAACCTACATATATTATCCTCCCTGAGCTTTTTATAAATTCAAATACACTGAATACTTTCTTTGTTCTTTCATTTAAATTCTAGCCAGAAAGAATTTGCTGCAAACTTGCTACATCTGCAATTTTAGGCATAAAATATTAATGCAACTGAAAATGAAACACATATTGTTTATTAATAAACCTAAAAGTGTAGGCAAAATTAGCATAAAATGATTTAGACTCAAAAACTGTCATCTAATTGGTATTCTTAATAAAGAGATAGCTGAGAGAATAGCTTAAGTTCGAACAACAAAAAACAACATTGTACAAACTACATAAAATAGATATGAAAGCATAAACCTTGATCAATAAACAGAAATTCAGTATTTATTTATTTTTTGCTATGTGGATATCTAAGCCAATAAGATCATCAGTTGAAGATGAGATCTAATGCATTAGCAAAATCAATATTTTTCTCACATTATACACAATATCTTTTTAAGACCATAATAAAAAAAATAAAAAGCCCATGATAGCTTGGGGCGCTTGAGCCATCTTTTTAGGAAATCTAAGGTAATTCATTTAAGATTGTTTTATTATCAATTAAACCATACAAATAATTATGCTGGTTTCTGCTGCTACAATAAAGGCTATCCTTACTGTGTGCTGTTCCTCTATGACATCAGCATGGATGATTCACTAGGTAAGTATTTTGGCTGGGACCTACAAAGGAGCAAAAAGGGGTTAGGTGCCCAACTATGATGGAATTCTAATAGGAACTGGGCACCCAACTCTGTTAGGCTCTTTTGAAAATCTCTGCCTTTATTTTTATTGTGTCTTTAATATAGTGTGCAACGGAATATTTTACACAGAGAGAGAGAGAGAGACTCATCTATAAATAATTTGATTATTCATCTGTGGAGTGACTGTGATACCTGAATATGTGATGATTTTAGTTTAATCTTATCTTTGACCCAAATTTTGCCCTCAGAATATTCATGTGACTCCTGTTGAAATTATTGGGATTCATTTCATATGCCTATTTGAGAGCAAAATCAGGCCCTTAGGACTATATTATCAGCTATGGGGATTCCGCTACATGGGGAGCTGGGAAGTCCAAGTTTCAGCGTATTTTCACCTTATCATTCTCTCACTGGGTGGAGTTCCTGCCAAGAAACCAGCAGGGGGTTCTGCCAATTTTGGGAGACTTTCTGGATGCCAGAACATATGTAAGGGCATGACCACTGTCCCTCACCTTCCTCTCTAGGGAGGGAGTTTGATAGTAAGTAGGGAAACAGTATGCTGGTAATCCTGTAAAACTGATCAGTGTGCATGATGCCGAGAAAAAGACTCTCCTTTTGCTTTACCTATAAAGACTCCCCTTTGATCATGTTAGCAAAGGCCCTAAGTATTTGGTAAATACAGAGATCTGAATATACTATATATACATAACTTTTGCTAACATAATAAAGAAATGTTAGTTGAGATGGTAAATGATGCTTCAGCATTACAGATGAGAACAACGTGAACTAAATGGATATCAATAATAACTGCACTATTCGTGCATAGAAATCTGTTGTAAATGTCTAGATACGTACTTTCTGATCTGTTGGTTGTTTATTTTTTCCACACAACTTCATGCTTCCTACAGGACTAAAAAAGGAAGCATAATATTTTAATACTGTCTTTGTGGAGGAAGCTAAACTACCAAGGCTTACAATTATGAATAAGAATTTCAAGGGGATATTTTTTATGCTGAACCTGGTGATCTTTGCCATTAGTTGAATGAGTTTCAAAGGGTTTGTATCAATGAGATTCCAACATGTCTTGTTCTTTCTGATTGAATACACTTTTATAGTTGACAGTACAATATTATATAATGCAATCATTTGAAGCGTCTGAAACTTTTTTTAACTGATACTTAAACATTGTGACAAGATGCACATTTTTGAGCATGTAGAAATGTCTTGTGATTTGTCAGTAGTATATCAGCTGAAGAATTCTTTCAATCCAGATCTATAGATTATTCTCTCTGGATTAACACTAAAGAGTTTAAATCTATTTTCCAATAATAAAATCACTGATATTTCTGACCTGATAATAAATGAGGATAGCACAAACAACCGTAATACCCCTCTAATTTACTTGCCATATTTTTTGGCTAGCTGCTATACACAAATTATTTTTTTGCCAGCATTAGGGCCAAATTCAATCTCAGTTATGCCAGTGTAAATTCAGTGTACCTTCTTCAGGTTTATACTGATGTGAGATTCATAGCTATTTCCTAATATCCATGGATCAAATGAAGATGTTTGCATGAATCCTATGAGGTGTTTTCACTTTTAAGAAATATGCAGTGCGTAAAAATTAGCATCCAGCTAATTCTCCCACCATTTCTGGGACTACTCTATTAATCTTTGGTCTATGAATGGAGTTTCACTGCTTACTCCCTGACTTCCTGCTCCAGTCTACGGCAAAGTGACTGTTTCTCTGGTTTTCTGATGATGTTGGGGGGTTATTTTTCTCCATAGCAGGTATTTTAATGTTTCTCCCTGGAATGTATTCCTTCTTCCCAACAATCAGAAGCATAAGATAGGCAGATCTCACTGCCATCCATTGAGTCATGGATCCAGGACTATGTGTGATAGCTAGGGAAACCCTTGTTCTCCCAAGAAACTGCAAGCTAAGAATTCTGAATGATTTCTGCTAGTGTATAGTTTATTACCACCCAAGAATACCCTCTACATATTAAGGGAAGCAATGTGCCATACTGGACATTCCCCAACAGGTCTGCTAGTGAGGAGTGGTCTGCCAGCACCCAGTGAAGATTATGCGGAGGGCCACCAGTACAGGAGCTGAAGCTGGAGCTGAAAGTAGGGAGCAGGCCAGTGGACCCTTTCCATCACGAGTCATACATTCTCTTATTAGCCACACTCTGATGTCCTTACTTAATTTGTATTCAATCATTCTTCAGGGAATTCAGTGAGAGTTTGGAATGAGCATAAACTGAGCAAGCCTATCAGAACCTGGCTCTATATGAACACTTACCTGATTTAAGAGAAAGGGGCTTTCTAGCTTTTTTTACAGCCAAGTCTCTGCTTTTAAGTGGCATTGTTTTCCTCTGAGTCTTCATTACTGCAATTTGAGCACTCAATAAATGAAATAACCTTTCCTGCTCTGAAGAATACTAGATCATTCCGTTAAGAACTTTGTAGCACATTATCATACATACAATTCCCTGATAAAAAGCCCTCAATTGCAAAAAGAACTGCCTATCAAAAGACCCTAGTAATTCAACATACCCAAAGCATTAATTTGCATGTTTGCATGATTTTCACAAAATTCCTCAGTTATTGCTAAACTTATCCTTTTTTGCTTTTCCTATGTAGCAATTTAACTACATATTTCTACTCTATAAGTCTGAGCCTAAGGAACAACTATTTATTAGTTTAGCAATTAATCCTGAATTTTCAAAATGTTTAGTGTCCAGCTATGCTGGAAGAAGGACAGAAGTGGATGTGGTTTAATTATGCCACAACTTTATTCTTACATGTCTGGAAGAATCTGGCAGATAGAAGTGCACAGTCCAAGTAATTCCCTAATAATTTCAATATATATCTGGGAGGCTTCTGTCAGTCCTCCCCCTTACCACAACACCCCTGTGAGATGAGGTATTATTATCATACCCATTTTACAGTTGTAAGTCACATTGCTCAATGAACTACTGGAAGGCACTCAGGTATGTCTACACTACAAATAAAAGCTGTGTTCTTAACTTGTGTTAGATGACCCACATTAGCTAACTCAGGTTAAAATTGCAGTGAAGACTCTTAACTCGGGTTAGAAGCTTGAGTTCAGCCTCAGGCCTCCTTACAGGGTTTAACCCGAGCTGCTAACCCAAGTTAAATGCAGAGTTGCTATGGCCTGGTCTACACTAGGAGGTTATGTCGAATTTAGCAGCGTTAACTCAAATTAACCCTGCACCCGTCCACACAACGAAGCTATTTATTTCGACATAGAGGTCTTTTAAAATCGATTTCTGTACTCCTTCCCGGACGAGGGGAGTAGCGCTAAATTCGACATGGCCATGTCGAATTAGGGTAGGTGTGGATGTAATTCGACGCTAATAGCTCCGGGAGCTATCCCACAGTGCACCACTCTGTTGACGCTTTGGACAGCAGTCCGAGCTTGGATGCTCTGAACAGCCACACAGGAAAAACCCTGGGAAAATTTGAATTCCTTTTCCTGTCTGGCCAGTTTGAATCTCATTTCCTGTTTGGACATCATGGCAAGCTCAGCAGCACTGGCAACGATGCAGAGCTCTCCAGCAGAGGTGACCATGCAATCGCAGAATAGAAAGAGGGCCCCAGCATGGACTGATCGGGAAGTCTTGGATCTCATCGCTGTGTGGGGCGATGAGTCCGTGCTTTCGGAGCTGCGATCGAAAAAACGGAATGCAAAGATATACAAGAAGATCTCCAAAGCCATGATGGAGAGAGGATACAGCCGGGATGCAACGCAGTGCCGCGTGAAAATTAAGGAGCTGAGACAAGGGTACCAGAAGACCAAAGAGTCAAACGGACGCTCCGGATCCCAGCCCCAGACATGCCGTTTCTACGAGGCACTGCATTCCATTCTAGGTGCGGCCGCCACCACTACCCCACCACTGTCCGTGGACTCTGACAATGGGGTATTGTCCACGGCCGCTTCCTCTGAGATGTTCGCGGACGGGGAAGATAAGGAAGCAGATGAGGAGGACGAGGCAGTCGACAGCGCTTTCAACGCTGATTTCCCCGACAGCCAGGATCTCTTCATCACCCTCACGGAGATCCCTTACCAACCCTCCCAAGGCGGTAACCCAGACCGTGAATCAGGGGAAACATCAGTAGGTAACTGTTTTAAACATTTATTTTGAACAGAATAGGAATGGTATCTTAACAATGGGTTTTTCATGATTAGTTTGCCCTAGGCGCTTTAGTTTTTAGTCCTTTCCAGTGCAGCTACTGGAAAATTCTGTCAATATGTCCGGGGATAGAGCAGAAATCCTCCTGGGACATCTCCACAAAGGTCTCCTGGAGGTATTGTGAAAGCCTTTGCATCAGGTTCCTGGGGAGAGCGGCCTTATTGCGTCCTCCATGGTAGGAAACTTTTCCGCGCCAGGCTAGTAGCAAGTACTCCGGGATCATTGCCTCGCAAAGCATGGCGGCATACGGCCCTGGTGCTTGCTGGCATTCACGCAGCATGCGGTCTTTCTCTGTTTCCGAAATCCTCATCAGAGTGATATCACTCATGGTGACCTGCTTTGAATTAGGGGAATGTTAGTATTGAGACTGATTGCCTGTTCCTTTACATAACTGTAACCAGCCGTTTACAGCCACGCGGTGGAGGCGTGACAGGGGCAGCATGGAGGGATCTTTCCCGGGGACAGCCGCGAGGGGGGTGGGACAGGGGCAGAGTTCATGCTGGCCGGATTGCCAGCAGCAGGAACTGGCCAACGCTAGGAGCATTGCTTGGAACGTGAAAGGACTGCACTGCTATAAATTAAGCTTTAAGCAGCCAAAAGTCTACGGCTTACCATGTCCGCCTGCTAGCCGAATTCCGTTGTCCGGCCCCGCTTGTTTGATCTTTACAGCAAGACCCCAGGCACTCAATGGGAAGGCCAAAAATTCGACCTTGTACTGAGTGCGCATGTGATAGGTGCTGTGCATGGTCTTGTTCACAGAGAAAGACTATATTCATTGTTCGCAAAACTGTATCTTTCTGAGGAATTCACTCCCTTTTTCCCATCCCACAGCTGCGAGTGTCTCCCGAGCTATCCCGGCATCCCCCTCCCAGAGGCTGGTGCAGATCAGGCGACAAAAGAGAAGGACACAGGACGAGATGTTCTCAGAACTTATGGGCTGCTCCCGAGCCGAGGTGGCACAGCAGACCCAGTGGAGGGAGAACATGTCGCAATACCAGCTATCACACAGCGAACGGGAGGAGAGGTGGCGGCAGGAAGACCAGCAGGCGACTCAAATGCTGCTTGGACTAATGAGGGAGCAAACAGACATGCTCCGTCGCCTTGTAGATGTTCTGCAGGACCGGAGGCAGGAGGACAGAGCCCCGCTGCATTCTCTCTCTAACCGCCCTCCCCTGCCACAAAGTCCCATCCCCCCCTCACCCAAAGTCCCAAGAAGGAGGGGTGGCAGGAGCCGTGACAACAGTCACTCCACCCCTGCAGACTGCTCAAGTAACAGAAGGCTCTCATTCCCAAAGATTTGATAAGTCCTTTCCTTCACTCCAAAAGCACCTCACCCAAGCCCCCGTCCCAGTTTCATCCCCTAACTGTGTAGCTGTTAATAAAAAATGCGTTTCTGTTAATTACTGTTTCCATCATGTTCTTTTAGAGGAAAGTGTTTGAAGGGGGGGAAGGGGGTTGATAATTGGAGAGGACAGTCACCTTTACCAGGGTACAGACACGGGGGCAGGTTCAGCAGAAGGTCACACACACATTGCAGTCACTAGGTGCCCTGGTCAGTCTGGGAGGTGGTTTTCATGTTCTGTGGGGGGGGGGGGCTATATGAGTTTGTGGTGGGGGAGGGCGGTTACAGATCTTATGCAGTGGTCCTTAGCCTGGATGACAGAGCCACGCAGCAGGGGATCTGTAACCGCCCTCCCCAGCCACAAAGTCACATAGCCCCCACACACAGAGTCCCGAAAAGGAGGGGTGGCAGGCTCCGTTGAAACAACCAGTCCACCACTGCGGACCGCTCTAGGAGCAGGAGCCTGTCATTCCTCGCGTTTAGAAGCATCCTTTCCATCACTACACCCACTCCCCACCACAGTCTGCGTACCAGTTTCAACCCGTTACCGCGAAATCCTTAATAAAGAAAACGGTGTTAATGAACAAAGTTTCGTTTATTTTATTTTTAAAGGTGTGTTGGAAGGGGGGAAAGGTGGTTGGTAACTGGAGAGGATAGTTAACATTAACTGGGTAAAGAAACGGGGGCAGGTTCAGCTTCTGTTTAAACAAACTTAATAGTCACAGGTTACCCTGCTCACTCTGGAACCTAGCTTTCAAAGCTTCCCGGATGCTCAGCGCATCCCGCTGGGCTCTTCTAATCACCCGGCTGTCTGGCTGGGCGTAATCAGCAGCCAGGCGATTTGCCTCAACCTCCCACCCCGCCATAAAGGTCTCCCCCTTGCTCTCACACAAATTGTGGAGCACACAGAAAGCTGCAATAACAATGGGGATATTGGTTTCGCTGAGATCAGAGCGAGTCAGTAAGCTTCTCCATCTCCCCTTCAGACGTCCAAAAGCACACTCCACCACCATTCTGCACTTGCTCAGCCGGTAGTTGAAGAGTTCTTTTTCACTGTCCAGGGCGCCTGTATAGGGCTTCATGAGCCAGGGCATTAGCGGGTAGGCTGGGTCCCCGAGGATCACTATAGGCATCTCCACATCCCCAACAGTTATTTTGTGGTCCGGGAAGTAAATACCTTCCTGCAGCCGTCTAAACAGACCAGAGTTCTGAGCATCATGAACCTTGCCCGGCCATCCGACGTTGATGTTGGTAAAACGTCCCCTATGGTCCACCAGTGCTTGCAGCACCATTGAAAAGTAGCCCTTTTGGTTAATGTACTGGCTGGCCTGGTGGGCCGGTCCCAGGATAGGGATGTGAGTTCCATCTATAGCCCCACCGCAGTTTGGGAATCCCATCGCAGCAAAGCCATCTATGATCACCTGCACGTTTCCCAGGGTCACTACCTTTGAGAGCAGTAGCTCAACGATTGCGTTGGCTACTTGCATCACAGCAACCCCCACGGTAGATTTGCCCACGCCAAAGTGGTTCGCGACTGACCAGTAGCTGTCTGGTGTTGCAAGCTTCCAGAGGGCTACGGCCACTCGCTTCTGGACAGTCAGGGCTGCTCGCATCTGGGTGTCCTTGCGCTTCAGGGCAGGGGACAGCAACTCACAAAGTTCCAGGAAAGTTCCCTTCCGCATGCGAAAGTTTCGCAGCCACTGTGATTCATCTCAGACCTGCAGCACTATGCGGTCCCACCGGTCCGTGCTTGTTTCCCGGGCCCAGAATCGCCGTTCCACACCATCAAAATGACCCATTGCCACCATGATGTCCACGGCGCGGGGTCCCGTGCTTTGCAAGAGGTCTGTGCCCCTCTCAGACTTAGGCCTGGTCTACACTAGGAGCTTATATCGAATTTAGCGCCGTTACATCGAATTAACCCTGCACCCGTCCACACCAGGAAGCTACTTAGTTCGAAATAGAGCTCTTTTAAATTCGACTTCTGTAATCCTCGAAAACGAGAGGAGTAGCGCTAAATTCGAAATGGCAATATCGAATTAGGCTAGGTGTGGATGGAAATCGACGGTAATAGCTCCGGGAGCTATCCCACAGTGCACCACTCTGTTGACGCTCTGGACAGCACTTCGAGCTCGGATGCTCTGACCAGCCACACAGGAAAAGCCCCGGGAAAATTTGAATTCCTTTTCCTGTCTGGCCAGTTTGAATCTCATTTTCTGTTTGGACAGCGTGGAGAGCTCAGCAGCACTGGCAACGATGCAGAGCTCTCCAGCAGAGTTGGCCGTGCAATCTAATAGAAAGAGGGCCCCAGCATGGACTGATCGGGAAGTCTTGGATCTCATCGCTGTGTGGGGCGATGAGTCCGTGCTTTCAGAGCTGCGCTCCAAAAGAAGGAATGCAAAGATCTACGAGAAGATCTCTTAAGCCATGGCAGAGAGAGGATACAGCCGGGATGCAACGCAGTGCCGCGTGAAAATCAAGGAGCTGAGACAAGGCTACCAAAAAACCAAAGAGGCAAACCGACGCTCCGGATCCCAGCCCCACACATCCCGTTTCTACGAGGCACTGCATTCCATCCTAGGTGCGGCCGCCACCACTACCCCACCAGTGACCGTGGACTCCGAGGATGGGATATTGTCCACGGCCGGTTCCTCGTCGGAAATGTTAGGTGACGGGGAAGATGAGGAAGGAGATGAGGAGGACGAGGCAGTCGACAGCGCTTGCACCGCTGATTTCAACGACAGCCAGGAGCTCTTCATCACCCTTACCGAGATCCCCTACCAACCGTCCACAGCCCTTACCCCGGACACCGAATCAGGGGAAGGATCAAGCAGTGAGTGCTTTAAACATCTAAACATTTCATTTTAACATAAGTGGAATATTTATATTGTTAAGAATGGGCTTTTCAGTCACTCATTTAAACATAGAAACTTTTATTTATAACAAAACAGGAATATTAACTATATTAGTAATTTGTTGTTCATGATTTAGTTGGCTTAGTGAACTATTTACTCCTAACTATGTATAGAAAATCAAGTACTGTCCGGATATTCATGATTAGTCCACCACAGGACGCTCCACTCTGTAGTCCGTAATGCTGAACTTAAATGAACAGGCGGTCAATGTGCCCGGGAATGGACAGACAGTCCTCCTGGGATAGCTCGGCATAGCTCTCCTGCAGGTACCGCTCCAGCATGCGCACGAGGTTCAACGGCAGGGCGATCTTGTCTGGTCCCCCGTGGTAACACACGTTCCCACGCCATGAGTCCATCAGGTAGTCGGGGATCAGTGCGCGGCACAGCATGGCGGCATACGGCCCAGGCCTCTGCATGCTTTCACGCAGCATCCTTCCCCTCTCGGTCTCCGAGATCCTCATGAGTGTTATGTCACACATGACGCCCTGCTTTAAATTAGGGAGGGGAATGTTAGTATTGGGACTGCTTTACAGCCACGCTGTGGAGGCGGCAGAGGGGCAGCATACAGGGATCTTTCCCGCGGACAGCCGCGAGGTGGTGGGACAGGGGCAGAGCTCATGCTTCCCTGATTGCTGCCAGCAGAGAGTGGCCTTGCATTCAGTGCGAAAGGAGCCCAGTGCTACTATTACATGTTTAAGCTGCCACAAGTCTACGGCTTACCATGTTTTCCTGCAGCAGAAGTAGAGGTGTCCTGCAACGCTTCTCTGATCGCAACTGCAGGACCCCAGACACATAAGGCGAGGGCCGAAAATTCGACCTTGTCCTGAGTGCGCATGTGAAAGGTGCAGTGCATGGTGTTGTTCACAGAGAAAGACTATGCTCTTTGTTAGCAACTTCATTTATCTGTCTCAGGAATTTACTCCCTTTTTCCCATTCCCACAGACACATCTGCGACTGTCTCCCAACCCAGCCTGGCATCACACTCCCAGAGGCTAGCGCAGATTAGAAGAAGGAAGAGAAAAACTCGTGAAGACATGTTTTATGAACTTATGGAGTGCTCACGAGAGCAGGCAGCCCAGACGACACAGTGGAGGGAGAACTTGTCACAAATGCACAGAGCAGTCATGGAACGGGAGGAGAGGTGGCGCCAGGAGGACCAGCAGGCTACTCAAACCCTGCTTGGACTAATGAGGGAGCAAACGGAGACGCTCCGGCGCCTAGTGGATGTTCTGCAAGACCGGAGGCAGGAGGACAGAGCCCTGCTGCTGTCTATCTCTAACCGCCCTCCCCCGCCACCAAGTCCCACACCCCCCTCACCAAAAGTACAAAGAAGGAGGGGCGGCAAGGTCCGTTAAAACTGTCAGTCGGCCACTGCACACTGCTGCAGCAATGGAAGGCTCTCGTTCCAAAGTTTGAAAAGTCCTTTCCTACCAATCTCACACTAGCCCATGTCCAAGTTTCCTCCCCCCACCCTTTTCATGTGCGGTTCATAATAAAACATCTGTTTCTGTTAAGTACTGTTTCCGAGAGTGTCTTTTGGAGGGGATTCTGTCTGAAGGGGGGGAAGGGGTTTGTTACTTGGACAGGACAGTCACCTGTAGCAGGCTACAGAGGCGGGGGCAGGTCCAGCATGAGGACACATACACAGCACAGTCACCAGTTACCCTGGTCAGTCTGGGAGGCGGTTTTCTTGTTCTGGGGTGCGAGGGGGTTGATCTGTGACTTTGTGGCGGGGGAGGGCAGTTAGAGATCCTATGCCGCGGTCCTTATCCTGGATCACAGAGCCACGCAGCAGGGGATCTGTTACCCTCCGCCCCCTGCCAGAAAGTCACTTGGCCGACACATACATCCAGTCCCGCCCAGGACTGCTGGCAGGCTGCGTTGAAACAACCAATCCAGCACTGCGGAGCCTGTCATTCCCGGACTTTAGAAGCATCATTTGCATCAAAACACTAAGCCCGCCCCCCACCACAGTCTGCGTCCCCGGTTTAAAACATTCCCGCGAAAACAGTAAAAAAGAGAACCTTGTTCATTAACAGAACAGAACAGATTTTATTTGTTGGGAAGGTGGGGAAGGGGGTATGTAACTTGGAAGGATAGTCAACAGTAACTGGGTAAAGAAACGGGGGCAGGTTCAGCATCTGTGTCCACAAAGTAAAAAGTCACTGGAGACCCTGTTCAGTCAGGAACCTGGCTTTCAAAGCCTCCCTGATGCACAGCGCGTCCCGCTGTGATCTTCTAATCGCCCTGCTGTCTGGCTGGACGTAATCAGAAGCCAGGCTATTTGCCTCAACCTCCCACCCCGACATATAGGTCTCCCCCTTGCTCTCACACAAATTGTGGAGCACACAGCAAGCAGCTATCACAATCGGGATATTGGTCTCGCTGAGATCACAGCGAGTGAGTAGGCTTCTCCATCTCCCCTTGAGACGGCCAAAAGCACACTCCACCACCATTCTGCACTTGCTGAGCCGGTAGTTGAATAGTTCTTTCCCTGAGTCCAGTGCGCCAGTGTAGGGCTTCATGAGCCAGGGCATTAGCGGGTATGCAGGGTCCCCGAGGATGACTGTTGGCATCTCCACATCCCCAACAGTTACTTTGTGGTCCGGGAAGTAAAGACCTTCCTGCAGCCGTCTACACAGACCAGAGTTCCTGAACACCCTAGCGTCATGAACCTTGCCAGGCCATCCAACGTAGATATTGGTAAAACGTCCCCGATGGTCCACCAGTGCTTGCAGCACCATGGAAAAGTAGCCCTTCCGGTTGATGTACTGGCTAGCCTGGTGGTCCGGTGCCAGGATAGGGATGTGAGTCCCATCTATAGCCCCACCGCAGTTTGGGAATCCCATCTCGGCAAAGCCATCTCTGATGAGCTCCACGTTTCCCAGGGTCACTACCTTAGATAGCAGTAGCTTGACGATTGCCCTGGCTACTTGCATAACAGCAACCCCCACGGTAGACTTGCCCACGCCAAACTGGTTAGCGACGGACCGGTAGCTGTCTGGCGTTGCGAGCTTCCAGAGGGCTATGGCCACTCGCTTCTGGACAGTCAGGGCTGCCCGCATCCGGGTGTCCTTTCGCTTCAGGGAAGGGGACAGCAACTCACACAGTTCGAGGAAAGTCCCCTTCCGCATGCGAAAGTTGCGCAGCCACTGGGATTCATCCCAGACCTGCAGCACTATGCGGTCCCACCATTCCGCTGGTTTCACGGGCCCAGAATCGCCGTTCAACAGTATCAACAAGACCCAGTGACAGCGAGATGTCCTGGGCGCTGGGTCTCATGTTCTCAGAGAGGTCGGAGCTAGTGTCCGACTTCATGCCGTCACGGTAGTGCCGTAGCCTCCTCTCATGATTGATCTGCAGCTGCCTCTGGTACAGGTGGAGGAGAAGCTGCGAGGCGTTGAGAACTGCCACAACTGCAGCGATGGTCGCAGCGGGATCCATGCTCGCACTGCTGTGGCGTCCGCGCTGTCAGTAATCAGAAAAGCGCGCGAACTGATTTCCCGCCGGCGCTTTCAGGGAGGGAGGGAGGGAGGGCTTGAGTGACGGATGGATGACGACAGGCGCCCAAAAGCACCCTCGACACATTTTTTTACCCAGAAGGCATTTGGGGCTCGACCCAGAATTCCAATGGGCAGGGGGGACTGCGGGAACTGTGGGATAGCTGCCCACAGTGCACCGCTTCCAATGTCGACGCTTGCCCCGTTAGTGTGGACTCACAAAGTCTCACAAAGTCGAATTACTGTCCTTAGTGTGGACACACACGTTCGACTTAGTAATATCGATTCCACATAGTCGAATTAACTAAAATCGAAGTACTCTCGTAGTGTAGACAAGGCCTTAATGTCCTCACCGCGCTGCCGTAGCCTCCTCGCCCGATTTCTCAGCATCTGCCTTTGAAAAAGGTGGATAATAAGGTGCGAGGTGTTGACAACGGCCATAACTGCAGCGATGATCGCAGCGGGCTCCATGCTCGCAGTGCTGTGGCGTCCGTGCTGTCAATCACCAGAAAAGTGCGCGAACTGATTGTCCGCCGGTGCTTTCACGGATGGAGGGCGGGAGTGACGGTTGAATGACGACAGTTACCCAAAACCACCCTCGACATATTTTTTGCCCCAGCAGGCATTCGGGGCTCGACCCAGAATTCCAATGGGCAGCGGGGACTGCGGGAACTGTGGGATAGCTGCCTACAGTGCACCGCTTCCAATGTCGACGCCCCATTAGTGTGGACTCACAAAGTCGAATTACTGTCCGTAGTGTGGATACATACGTTCGACTTTGTAATATCGGTTCCACAAATTCGCTTTAAGTAAAATCGAACTACTCTCGTAGTGTAGACATACTCTATGTCTCTAATTCTATTTTAACCCAATTTAGCTATCCCAAGTTAAGAACACACTTTTTATGCAGTGTTGACATGCCCTCAGATACTCTAGTGATGAGCACAGTATATGAATCTGTCAAGCTGTCTAGAGAAGCTCACAAACGTGGGTGCGAACCTCAAGGCAGACTGTTACAAACCAGAGCACAAACCCCTAAATGGTTGTATGTTCTATAATTAGATTTCACCTACCAAGTATCAGTTGTGAACACCTCAAGCACTATAGCAGTCTTAACATAGAGTCACAGACAGTCCTCTTGGGCACTCCAGTCTATCTTACCACCCATGCCAGGTTGTCTTCGTGATAGATGGCCCCTTACACCAAAAGTCACAACAATATTCAGGTTAATCCCAGTGCTAAAGGACCAGTCACTTACACCAGGTCAATTGTACCTTATATCTCTCACCAAAGACAATGTTCATAGCCATTAATTAACTAGGAAAAATAAATGAGAGTTATTCAGAAGGTTAAAGCAGGTAAACATACATACACAAATTAGTTACTGTCTTAGGTTCTAGAAGGTAATAGAAGCTCCTATAATGTGTAAGCACTCTATGTCCTTTAGGGGTAACCCAATCTAAGCAGCATGGGAATCCCTTCTTTATGCTTAGAAATATTGCCCTCTCCAAATTCCAAGCAACATCATGATAAAGTTCCTTCTAGTCAGGGATTTTTATTCCCTTCTCTCAGAGTTGATGTGACATGGGTTTGTGCACATCCGCTCTTCGTGAATGTGTGTGGGAGCAATCAACAAAGTCTTTTGTCCACTGATGTTCCATCCGGTGTCTATAGAAGTTCTTTTGTTGGACAAGAGATGACACCTCTTGTGGTAAACTAGTATTTCACACTTGGTAATGCTTCTCTCCTGGCCTTGAATGTTTCCAGTTTTGTAGCAAACACTTTTATAGTTACAAAGAAACACTTAAATATTACCTTATAACATGGAATACAGATATTATAGGTGAGATTAATGCATGCAGCAACTCACATAAAGCCTAAATATTAAACACAGTTTTATAAACATAAACAATATGTTAATATTTTAACAATACTAACAGACAAGTGAGCCATACTGGTTTCCATTTATGCATTTGTCAGTGTTCAGTGAGGCCTAGGGACTTTGGCATGAGCTGGCACCTGGTCTGCTAGCATCACAAAACCTATATAGAATTCTGGATGAAAGTTTGCTCTTGTGGCCACAGAAGACTCTGTTCTCCCCAAGCCTGACTCATTCTTCACCTTTCCCTTCCAGCCTGCCAGTGTCTCTGTCTTTTCTCTTTCCCATCTTTCCTCTCCAGCTCCTCATGACAGTCAGACTCTCCTTACCCAGCCAATCTCACTTATTTTTGGGGGGCTCCCCACATACGTTTCAGGGTTTCCTTCATCCCAGCTTTCAGTTCCAACCTTCCTCCCTGGCTTCTTATTCCCAGTATCCCCACACACTCTCCTCCCCTCTACCCATCTCCCAATCCCAGTTTCTTTCTATGCCATCTCCCAGTCCACCTTCTGAGGTTATTTGTCTTAGTCTACTTCTTCCATCACCTCACCCATATCTGGATTTTCTCCCTTATGCATTCCAGACAGACAGCTTCCTTGTCCAGTGCCTGCATACTTGCAGGGGGTAACATTGAGAGCTTGGCACAGACATTCTCCCTCTTTTCAGATGTGGTGCCCAGTGCCTCAGTAGCTAGCTTCAGCCATGAGCAGCAATTTCAGGGACAGACATATTCAGTTCCTGCAGTCCAGTGCTGGCGCCGTGCTTAGTACAGATAGAATCTTCAAAGAATTTAGCAGCCAAACACCAACAAAACTCTATTGAACAAGTGTGAACTGCAATTTTTCAAAGGCTCATAACTTGTCCAAATTTGGACATGTTTGTACAGGAACAGTAAAAGTCAGTTCTCTGACACAAAGGCAACCCCCTGCTAAATTAACCCAAAGGCATGTCCATGTTCTAAATAATGGAGATGTTAGAGCTTCTCAACAAAATGATTGTAAGTGTTTTTTTTACTATGGGCAAAAACATATTTGTCCCCAACCTTGCTCTCCGAAATAGGTGAATCATTTTTTTTGCTGAAACTTAAAAAAATCAACAACAAAAAACAGCTTGATGCAGACACTAGGTATGGAAAATTTCATCCTGAATGGTTAAAGTTTGGTAAAGTCAGAAGCAACTCAAAAACAGGACTGTGATGGAGTGGACTAGGCTTAAAGTCCTGCTGCTGGAGGCCTCAAGGTTCTGCTACACCCATCCCAGGAAAGGAGCAGTGGAGAGGTCCTCCAAGCAGGCTAGAGTGGCTGCAGGGGAAGCAGCCAATCAGGACCCAGGATAGCCATATAAAAGGAGCTGCAGAACAGGGCAGTAGTTAGTTGTTGCATGGAGCAGGAGAAGAATGGACTTCAGGCCTGGCTGCCTGGAAGAGTAGCTGGACTGCTGAGAGCTAAGTCTGCTGGCAGGGACCAAGGGAGCGAGAGGCTCCTGGCTGGCTGCTAGGGACTGAGTAAGGACTGAGCCTGGGGAGGGTTACAAAGTTAGTTTCTCCAGGGAGGAAGCCCTGGTGATACAGCCCCATACCAGTGCTGGACTACTTAAAGACTAAAGCCCAAGGAGGGCTAGAGAGAGACACCACCAGAGGGGTACTGAGATAGGCCCCTGTGGACTGTATACCCTGGAAGGGGGTTCTGCTGGCTAATGTGCCGACAGTGTGACTTGGCTGGAGGGCTGAGTCACTGAAAACCCACCTGAGAACCACTGAAAGGGGTCTCCAGATCTAAAGAACACAGACATGCCCAATCAGAAGGGGGCACTCACAAGAGGTAGGTGCCAACCCATTACAAGGTCTTATAATGAGAAGTGCTCAGCAAGCTTAATGACATCTAGCTCTTATAGAGCACTTTTCATGAGTAGATCTCAAAGCACTTTACAAAGGATGGTCAGTATCATTATTGCAATTTTTTCAAATGGGGAGAATATATATGTGGTGTCACCAGTGTCACATATACACACACATAGACATTTCTACATTTTTTACCTGAAATAATACATATATCATTTTGAAATATGTAGGACTATTCATATACTGCAAGTTAAAAAGGTGACTAAGACAATTGAGTTTAAAGTACACAATCTAAGAATTCATTGTGACTAAAGAAAATGGGGGAAATCCTCCTTGATTTCACTGGGGCCAGGATTACTTCCAATATGAACATTGAGAATTTTCCAGGAGATAGGCTTTGATTCTGTAAATGGACCTGTAGAGGGCTCGGCCCTCAGCGGGGCTGTGGGGTATCCCACCGCCTCGCTCTGGTCCGCCGTCGGTCCTGGTCCAGCGGTAGTGTGGGACAGCAAACACACGGTTAGGGGTTCAGGCCCTTAAGCAGGGGCTGAGCCAATAGTTCAGGAAAAGCCCCGGGCCCTCAATCAGGGCAGGGCAGCAACCACGCAGTCTGGAGCTCAGGCCCTTATGCAGGGGCTGAGCCAATGGTTCAGGAACCCAGGCCCTTAAGCAGGGCTAAGTCAGTGAGCAAGAGGTCCCAGCCTCTCTAGGCCAGGGAAAGGGGAGTCTGCCACCCAAGGAGTAGGTGGCAGGTGGGACGCAGGCCCTCCCACTCCACTGCGTCCCAGCCCGGGGCCCTAGCAGCGGCGGAAACTCGCTGCTGTCAGTGGGGATCCTGGCCGCAACACACTGACATAGGCTCTGGCAGTGCTGCAGCCAGACTGGGGTCGGCTGTTCCCGGGCTACTTCCACACTCCCCCTCATAGGGTATCTGGGCCGTACTAGTGTCCTCAGTGGTCTCCACCAGCATCGGTTCCTCCGGGTAGGTAGCGAAGGTAGGTTCAGCTCCTCCTCAGGATAGCTGGAAAGGGGCAGGCTCGGCTCCTCCTCGGGGTAGCTGGAAAGGGGCAGGCTCGGCCAGTCCTCGGGGTAATGGGCGAGGGGTAGGCTCGGTTGGCCTGGCGAGTCCTCAGGCCGGTCGCGGCCTGCTGCTGTCTCCCAAGCGGGAGCTCGGACACAGACGTCTGCTCTCTCCAGCGGCTTGTTCTCCACTGAGCTCTGCAGGCGGGCTTTTATACTTCCGGGTTGTCGCCGTGACCTCTGAGGGGCGGGTGCCGGACCCAGTGGCTCTGCCCACGTTGGTGTTAGGGGAGGTTCGGTCCTCAGCGGGGCTGTGGGGTATCCCACCGCCTCGCTACAGGACCCCTCTTTGGTTATGTATACATGGCAAAAAAAGACCCCTAGCAGTGAGTCTCAGAGCCCGGGTCAACTGACTCGGGTTCGCAGGACTTGTGCTATGAGGCTAAAAATAGCAGTGTAGACATTCTTGCTTGGGCTGATGTGCAAGCTCTAAGACTCAGCAAGGGGGGAATGTATCAGAGCCTAGGCTCCAAACAGAGCCCAAAATCTACACTGCTATTGTTGGCCCAGGTTCTGAGACTTACTGCCATAGGGCTTTTATTTTTTTTAATGGTGTAGACATACTCTTAGACTTCCACCCAGTGCAGGGGTTTGCTTGTGCAGTAGTCTTCACAGGATCAGGGCCTTATACACACAATACACATTTATTATTATTATTATTTATTTTATTATTAACATCAAACTATAGCATTTGCTTTCAGCAAATCCCTAGCATTTCTTTCATTGGGTACCATAATCTTCTTCTGCAATAGCATCAAGATTTTCAGAAGGAAATAATATTTCTCCAGCTGAAAAGAGAGCAGAGACTTCTAGGGCTCTTTAAAGGAAAAAACAGACTTCAAGCAGCTGAGGTGAAGTGGCATTCTATATATGCTTTCATTCAGTGATTGCATTGTGATGAACATTGCATAATACTCTTTGAAACAAAGCCTGACAGGAAGCATACTCAGCAACCCTATGAGATGAACATAAGAAAATACAAGTTTGGTCTTTTGATGTATGTGTGAACATAACAATTGTAAAACGTTGCTGGTAATTTTAAGAAGTGTCAGAGTTTTGGAGGACTCTCTGTATCAGTGAATTCACTTGGAACACATTGGGGAGAAGCCTAAACTGACTTTTTCTATGTAAGAAATGAACTTTTAGTACATTCCAAGTAAGAAATGTGCCCTCTGATATATTAACCTCACTATTTCCATCACCTTCCCCTAAATATTTAATCCAAGCTTTTTCTGACAGTATACATATTCTCTTCTAATCTAGGCTCTAAATACTAATCCCATACTTATGATCCCATGGCTCTTCCTGACAGTTATGACTGGGTAGATCGGTCTGTTCTCTCTCATACCAAGGTTGTAGACTGATGATATAATGAAGATCAGTAATAACACTTCCCTATACAGTGTTATAAACACTAGTCAGATTTTTCTATATAGATATAGGCTTCTGCACCATCCAAATCAATGGGAGCAAAATCAAACCCCTATTGGAAAGGTGAGGAAGTAGATAATGATAAGAATAGGTGAATAGAGAATTGGGTAATTAGAGATTAGTTTTTAACTTTAAAAGTTTATCTAGGGTCTTCCAGATGATTCCACAATCCCCAGTTATTCTTTCTTTCTTTAAATTTGAGGGTACTGGATATTTTTTACATCAAATCATGTAATGCCAGATCCTCAGTTGGGGTAAATTAATATAGCATTGAACAGCTAGACCGGTTTACTTCAGCTTAGGATCTGGCCCAGTAATATGAAGACTCTGTTCACACAAAAGCAGCAGTGGGATATCAACCATATTTTGCTCTTTTTTTCTACTGTGAGGAAGTGAAAGATTGAAAGGGATAGTGAAACATATGTAACCACATATTTCTATATGCACACACATTTAGTGTGTATATATACTAGAGACGGTTGGAATATTTTAGACAAAATTTCATTTATTTGAAATATGCTGTTTTGTCAAAGCCAAAGTGAAAATACTTTGTGGTGACATCTTATTTCTGATGATGATATTATCTAGAAGAATTTTGAGATCCAGGGCACTTCTCAGGGGGATGGGAGAAAGAACATGTCTACACAGGATGTTATTGCATGGCAAGCCAGGTCACAAATCTGCAGTGCACTACTTTGCAATGCATTAATGTCCCACATGGACACCACTACAGTATAGTAAAGGTCCTGGGGTGCTCTTTGGTTACTACTACTTGTAAAGTGTGGTAAGCTAAAATGCACTCCAAGACTTTTAGAGCACTGTAGCAATGTTCACATGGGATGTTACTGCACAGTAAGTTAGTGCCCTTTACATTCACACCATTGCTTGTTGTGCAGTAATGTCCTGTGTAGGAAAGCCAAGGAAAAGAGAGAAAAGAATTGAAAACCTGAGGTTTTTTATCGGAAAACATCCATTTCAACACAATTCTATTTCACAAAAAGCATCCAAAGTATTTTGTTTTCATTCCAATGTGGAACAAAAACAAATTTTAAAACCTCAGAAGTTCTAGCAAGATTAAATTGTTGTCCTTTGGACAACGCTAATATATGAATGCATACTTTCGGTGATGGAGGGGATCAGAGAGAAGAAAGAATGGAGTGCAGTGGAGGCTACAAATCCTGATAATATGATAGACAAGGGAGACCAGTGTGTCCAATGTTTGGAGATACTGGAATATTGTAAAAATTATCCAAATAGGTAGTGAATCAGGCCTTTATTTCTTGTATAAAGAAAAAAGTTTTGTGATAAGCAGATGCACTCAATTTGGGAACAAGGTTAACAGCAATTCTGGGCCATGCCTACAGGCTATGATATCACCCACAAAGAGTACCCACACTGAAGTTTCTAAACTTATTGTTGCAAAAAAAACCTTCCAAATATTAACTGACTGCAAGAGCAATGCTATGCTGAGTCAGCTGCAAAGAGAGATCCTAAATAATAGCTTTAAGAGGTCTGAACTAACTAACTCTCTGCCACATTCATCTCAATGAGATGTTAATGGATAAAATTGTGTCGTCAGATCCATTTAAATCTTATGGTCAACCCATACAGAACAAATAAAAGAAGGAGCTTCAAATGGTCACTGAATATGCAATGGTAAAGTGAATGGACAAATTTGCCAGTATAAATGCATTATGAAATGCATCTGAAGTTTTCTCTCATAATGTGTAGTTCATAGCCACTGCCTCCAGTGGACAGTTGTGTTTATACATCCCAGCAAGTTTCAGTTGTGGGGGGACAGGTGTTTGGCCAAGGCATATCGCTTGCACTGCTTAATCCATTGTTTGATCTCTTGTTCCATGTTAGTCCAACACAATCTCCATCGGATGACTTCCATTGTTGCTCTGGCACCAAAGTGTCCACTATGGTCATGTTTTGTCTCAAACACTGGTCATCTCAGACAGACAGAGATGATTAGCTGATGTATCTCCTCACCACTTGTCAGATCAAGAATGGCTCAGACCACAACCCCTTTCTCAAGCTTCAGCCTTTCCCAGCATTTTAGCAAAGGCAGGGATGGATCATCTGTTGTTCTTGCCCTTAGAGAGTGTCAGGCTTCTGTTTACTCTCTACCATAATCAGGATGGGTCCAATGCAAGAGTTTTCATCTGGGAGTGTCTGAAAATCCCCTACTGTGTAACCTGACTTTTCCTCCAATAGATTCTGTGCGATTTTACAGCACTTTTGTGTTAGGATTTGCTCCAATGACTCTTCAAAGCCATCTACTCTGTTAAAGATTACTGGTCAGAAACTCATCTTCACAGCCTCCACCACTATCACAAGAAAGTCCTTGTCATTTTCATAGAATCATAGAATATCAGGGTTGGAAGGGACCTCAGGAGGTCATCTAGTCCAACCCCCTGCTCAAAGCAGGACCAGTCCCCAGACAGATTTTTGCCCCAGATCCCTAAATGGCCCCCTCAAGGATTGAACTCACAACCCTGGGTTTAGCAGGCCAATGCTCAAACCCCTGAGCTATCCCTCCCCCCAAAGTGTCTAGGACCTCTCCTCTAGACCAGCCTCCTTATTGGACCAGCCAAAGTTATAACACACATCAAACTGGGAATCTGCTGGTTAGGCTACTCATTTCTGTTCAATTGCTCCCAGCCTGGCGGTAACCAAGTGCCTCAGTAGGATGAGGTTCATGAAGACAACAAACCTTTGGTATAGCAGATAATCTGAATTTTTCAGTTACTGGAAGACAGCTGGGGACACCCTCCTATGCCTCTGTTTAATTGGTTCCTCTTCCCACAATGGGATTTATTCTATGATGCTATGATTTGGTGAGACAACATGGTGGTATGCCCAACACTGGTGTCTTCTTTGGAGAAGACATCCCTTTGTTTTTCCAATGTACCTGATCTTTAGTCAGGTAGTGTTCAATCTGTAGTGGAATCTCCCAGTGCTGATTACCACTGGTTCAGCCTGGAAACATTGTATCCTTGATCTTTTGTATATGTAATATGTTCCTGGATTCACTGAACACTACTTCCCCGCTGGGGATACTGTAGCTGGCAAGTAGACCTTGTCAATGGAAACCCTTGGATGAAGTAAGATTGTCCATTTGCTAGTATTTAACACACTTAGTGGAATCTGTCCACCCATACTTTGAACCAAAGCATTGGCCACATAAAGCCAGTTGGGCAAATGTGTTGCACAGGATCCTTCCTCTAGAACAGAGCCCTGTTCCAGCTTTGACAACACTGTCCATCCAACAGTCTCTCGCTCAGTGGGGGAATGACAACAGGCTTCTTGCTAGCCAATCACAGAAATCCCATTCACCCTTCCTTATTTCACAGTTTTACTTGATGTTTGAGCCTGGCCTGAACCTGGGACACCATTGCCTTCCCGCCCTGAGCAGAGGCAAACCATCTAAAGAGAGGCATTAATCCAGTTAGCTCTTTGAGGATGTTCATTTCTACAATGCCTGGGATCAGCCTTTCCCCAGGGCTTTTGGTAACTGCATCCTTGATGCCAAACACATTTTTGTTTGGAAAAGACTGCCCTAATAGTGTTATTGGCATGTTCAGGCATCTGAGCACCAGGAATTTTAGTCCATTAGCTGCTGTCATCCTTACAAAACCCACATCCTTCATCTGGTGAATATGATCCCAAAAGTGCTGGTTGAAATGAGCTTATGATGGTAATGTCTGAAGCCCACTGGCCAATAAACAAAGGGTAGACATTCCAACTCTCTCTTGTTCTATGAGTGGACAGTTTCCAAATGCCCTCTCCTTAAACTCACTGTCAGGGTCATTTTCCAGTTAACTTTCTTGCCCTACAGCAGCCACCTGACCTCCCATGGTAGGTCAGGTTGTTGTAGATGGAGGAATCTTGGTTGGAGCCTCCCTTTGAGGACCCTGAATTGGAAACTCCTGGGCTATATGTCCTAGCTTCTCACAGAAATAACAGATGTACTTTCCCTATTCCTCCATGCTGTTCACTTGGGCCTTTTGATACAGGAGTTCTCTCTCTTGGCCTCACTGCTCTGTGATGTTACGAGCTGGAATAACTCCTCCTGTCATGTGACAAGGATATGGATAGCCTCACTCAGACTCTCCAGATTTAGACCCTTCTGGCCATGCTCAGATGTGGTGGAGTGAACCAAGGGTCTAGCAAAATCAGTTGCTAGAGCTAGGTGCACCTACTTTGGCCAAGGTCTCTTCCTCCACCCATTTGATAGTGGCTTGCATCAGTTCCACACATGCTAAGTCCAGGTTTTCTTTGTTCTTCCATTTCACCTCCTTTTTCAAGATACCATCATGGAAGTCCAGGGCAAGTTGCTCCTTTAGTATGACTTCTGGCTGTGAAACCCTACTTTGCTCTCCTTGTTGCACCACACTCATCCTCTCTCAAATCATGGGCAAAGGCCCTAATAGACTCTTTAGGACCTTGTTTTCACTAACACCTTCAGCCTGGTGTCCAAGGGTAACTTGTCCCCATAGACCTCTGTCAACTCCTGAAATATTTTTGGATGTCCTTCTCCTCGGTAAAGCTGGAGAACTTGACAGTACTGTGTGCTTGCCCCCCTATATACTGTTTGACTAACTTGACCTGATCCTCTGCTGGAACTTGCAAGATCCTCAGGGCAGCCTTAGTGGCAGCTACCCACTCTCCCACTTTGAGATCTCCTGGTTTGGTGGGATATCGAGAGAAATCAGGGATTGGGTGATTGCAGGATATATACAATGCAGCTGGCTGTGCTAACTGCTTCTCAATAATGGGTCTGACAAGGGACATAGCATCTCTCTGCACCTCTCGGGCCTGTTGCAAGAACCTGGCCTGCTCTGGTTACTTGGATTCTTCTGGAGCTCTTTTAACTGCTCACTTCTCTCTTCCATGATCTTCACTTATGTCCCACTGCTGCCCACTGTGTCTGAACAACTATCCAAGACTTACACTTCTCTACAGAGTAAGAGAGGATCTAATCCTATCCTGTTTGTGGCACCAAAATGTCATGGGGCTGGGGTAATGTAAAATGGCACCCCACCGCACCCTTTGTTATCTCAATGGGACAATGAGCAACCCATCTCTCACCACCCCCAGAGGAACAGGCTGTGTGGGTGTGGTTCCCCACCTATGGGAAGGGGTGGGACACTTACTTCTAGGGGACTTCCTTCCTCTGATCTACCTAGCCTGGCTACGCCAGCAGGGTCCTGACTACTCGGTCTCCAGAAGACTCTGGAATTGGGTTTAAGGCTGCAACCCAATTACCCTCCCTCTTGAGGGATGTCACAGCTGCCCCATGAGACCTGGGGACAGATTGAACACTGGAAACTATGGTGAGGGAGCTTTCAAATAGCCTCACCCTCTTGTCACAGTACCCCCTCCTCCATTGCTCTGCTTACCACATCAGATCCACACAGTTACTAGATTCCCAATAAGTAACAAACCCCGAGCTGGGGTAGTAGCTTTATTTTGAACTAAAATGTTAAAACGGGCACACACACAAAACACCAAATTAAATAAAACAGATTTATATTTCTCAGGAACAGCCTAAAAACAAGAGACAGCTTTATAGAAGGCTTCAAAATATACTAAGCAGTTGAAAAATTTTAAAATACACGAAAAGGAATCCTTACAATACTTCCTGCACCCAGATGAGAAAACATACTAAACTATTTACTCTGTATGTGTACATACAACAAACCACCCAACTTTAAACAGGAACAGTCTCTCCTGTTGGGTGGTGACACTTAGCTCTTTGGTTTGACAGTTCCAGAAGGGATGTGTGATGAGGATAATTCCGCACTCACCAGGTTATGACTTCACTTGGAATTCCACTGAAATCATCATCACAGTGTCTAGAAACACATGTATACCCCCCATGCGCGCGCACACACACACACACACACACACACACACACACACACACACACACACACACACACACTTTTTTGTCTTTTTTGTGCAAGCCCAAAATCTTCCCCTACAACATTGACCCTGGTTCAAAAGATCACTAGATGTTGTTTCACAGTAGACTTTGGTGAATGAAGAAGATCCAGTTCCCAAATGGGTGAATGCACCAGCTGAGAACTCACTTGGGGGGAGTGGTCCACTCACAGACCCCCAACAGTCAACTGAAAAGGAGAGAAAAAGAGAAAAAGAAGTCCTCCTCTGATCCCCACTCACTCTTTTTACTGTGAGGACGGGGCCACCTTTGTCCGGGGCTATGCACAGCTCACACAAGTCTATGCCTTAGGAATGGACCAGAAAAATCTACTTTGAGTGGGCTGAAGCTACCCCAAAAGACTTGCCACCTTCTTCCAGGACTCAGGGGCTGCTTGGAACTCCCCAAACCTCGTGCTAGTTATGGTTCCTCTGCGCAGCTGGTCTCAGAGCAGTATAGTGAGGGGTGTTACTGCATTCCACAGTTTGTCCCCCTCCCTGATACTCCACTTACTCTCCTTGAGAGGTTTCTCTGTAACTGTTTTTCATTCTACTTGCTGCTAGTCTCTGATGCCCAGGTGACTCTCTCAAGGTCCTTGCTTTCACTACTGCTGCTGTTCACTTCCTTCCTCAGGTCCCTTCCCAGCTGGTTCCTTCACATTTTCATGTTGTGTTTTCAGCTTTCCATAATGACCCATCTTTGCGCTGCTTGCTGGCTCTCTGATACTTTTCATGTGGCTTTAGGCAGCTCTTCCTGGCTTCCAGGCAGAGCCCCCTCAGCCTGCTGTGGTGCTGCTCTCTCTGTCTCTCCTTCCCCCAGAACACAGAGGCCCTGATTGGCCCAGCTGCCTGATGAATCAGACTGACTTGGGGTCCTGATTATTTCGCATTGGCTTTGGTCTGGAGCTCTCTGATTGGTCAGAGGCCCTGTCAATTCCAGGATCCTGACTCCTTTTTGGCTATTCCACTTTCTCCTGGTATGGGAAAAGGGCCAAGCAAAATCACTCACAAATTTTAGTAAGGGGCCAATAGTTTCCTTACATATGCATGACAGAAATCAGAAAAATGATTCTGGGAGAAACAGAGAAGCAGATGATTGAGACTGGAATCATTTGTGGGGGAATGGTAGGAATCAACCTCATGATAAGAGGGTGGAACCGAACAGAATTTTGAAGATTAGGACAAGAAGTTTGTGTTTGATACTTGTGGAGGGGATCAAAGACTTAGAAGGGGTAACATAGCATGCTCAATGAGATGGATGATCTTACCAGCAGCATTTGTAATTGGCTTGAGGGGTATGGAGTGGTGCCATAGACATAGAGATCACTATAGTTAGGGCTTGCACAAGTGTTTTGGCAGCGTGAGCAGATGGTAGGACATATCTTGGAGATCTTGTGCAAAAGTAGTGGCAAGAAATGCTGACTATGATGTCTAATGCAGAATAGCTTCTCCTGGTTTCCATTGGTTGGTTAGTCATGGTCAGCATCACATCACTTAATTCAACCACTTCACAATCACATTCACAACAAAATTTTCTACTGAAGACCAGCTCATGTGTTGCTTTCAGATACATTATGAAGACGTAATGTGTGTATATTGTTTCATCTCTTGAATCCATCACTAGAATTTTGGCTAGAGATGGTCAGTCATTTTTTGATACATTTCTGAAGTTCTGATAAATATATTTTCACTTCTTGGTTCTGGCTTTGGCTAAAAGAAAGAATCCAGAGATAACATGACGGAGGGTGATTTCACAGGTTTTCTAGTTAGGAGAGGAAGTGGAGATGCCAGGAAGCTCTCAAGAAAACCAGTTATTGTGAGATTCTTAGCCAGTTGTGCAGACCCAAGGGTCTTAAATAGTTTCGATAAGCATTTGAACCTTTGGATGCTTACCCTAATGGAACCTGGATGCTAAGGCGCTTTTCAATTTATATTAGGGTTCCAGTGGGTTTTCACTTGTATCCCCTCTCACTGCTTGCTGGATCATTTTTTTCTTCTTCTCTCAGAAATTGGCTGTCTTTATTCATCCCATTGGCTGCCACCACTCTAAGCTCCTACCCTCATTTTTCTAACTGAGACTGTGCCAATGCTCCCCCCGCAACTATTCATTTTAGCTGCTATCCAAATGAAATTTCTGGTAGTCAGACTTTTAGAATCTGTGCCAGGTCTATTAGGACACGATTATAGATGAAAAAGCATAGTTTTATTTTTTATGAGTTTTTCAATACACCCTTAGCTTGATTACACACTTCATTTCAGCTGCTTTGTAGTAATTACTGCTACAGGCTACACAAAGAAGCTTCAATACTTTGATTACGTCTCTCTAGCAAATATTAAAATATTTCCATGTCATCTTAAAGTTTTGCAATAATGAAAGTAAATATAAGAAAGCAAAATGTCAACTAGAGATGTGAAAGTAAAAAGCTCCCACTATTTCACCTACTTATGCTCTCCAGTTTACCCTGATATTTAACAGATCAACTGCCTGCCATTATTATCATACAGAACACATTGGATCTTCTTAAATTTCTTTAGCTCCAGGGAAGTTACCATAGCTAGTCTGGCACATATAATTAAAGGCAATAGAGGAGGCCATTAAAGGCACAATAATATTCTAAGGTTTCTCTGTCTCATCCCTTATGGAAAAGTCATACAGAATTTAGTAGGAATAAAACAAATAATAGGGTTACACAGGAACCACCTTAAAAACCTAGAGAATTTAAAAAATAATGTTAATTTTCCTATATTTTTTAACCATTGTATCAAATTAATGTATGCACATTAGGTATTGCTGTGCACATTATGGGAATAAGCAAATGATGTGACTACAGCGGCTAGATAACTAGTGACTACTGTTTTTCTTATTTCTTGGCAAAAGTATACATATAATAAATATGGGTCAGACCCTCAAGCTGGTGTAAATTGGCCTTGCTTTAATGAAGTGGATTGGTACCACAAAATATATCAGAATCAAATATGTTTAAGGTAAATAATTTTTCTTTTAGGGCTCAGTCTTGCAATTTGCACTTGCAGAATACCATTCATGCATTCTTAATAGCAGAATTGGGGCTTGAGGTTAGAACTATCTGTTGGTGCATTTAAAAATATAGACTGAGAATAAATTCACCATCATTCCCCCCCCCCCCCCACTTCTCTGGTATTTTTGGGAATAAAAAAACTTTTTTTTAGCTGCCTTAAATTCCCATATTGATTTATATATACTCTCATATTTCATATTCATAAGAATTTTATTTTCACAACACTTTTGGCACTTGTAAAATTTTATATCTCCTGGTGTCTTCTAGTCTCAATTCGTAACATATCCTTCAGCCATACTATTCATAAGAAAACAAATAGCAGAAAGGCTTGAAAGCTCAATATTTAGTTTTCCAGGGGCTGGTCACATGAGCCTGCTAGTGGGGTGAACGGTTTGCTGCAGCTTTAACCTTCACATGCCAACAAGAGCAAAATAAATTTCAATCTACAACGGGAAAAAAACATAGTGGTACAGATAATTACTAATTACTGTCAGATGCACTTTGACAATAGTGCCTTGAAGGGTGAAACAAAACAAAACAAAGAACAAGCCTGGCTTTGGAGTATGATCTTGGATTGCCTTCTATGCTGGAATAATATATTATGGACAGGTTTAGAGACTCCAACTCAAATGCAAATGAAGAATGGGATTTTTTCCCTCTTGTATTATCATAAACATGCTTCACTCCAGCTTCAACAAGCTGTTTGGCACAAATATAAACTATAAAAAACAAACCATATGATGAAAGCCTAGAGTTTAAAATGTCATAATGATCCATAAGACTACACAAAGCATCAGAGGATATAATTTGTGGAACAAACATGCCCTTACAGAGGGTGAATTATTATTTTATTTTCTTTATTCCTGTTTCCAATGAATAATTAACTTATTAATTAATAAATAAGGTATTAGGTATCTTTGTCATGACATTAAAACCAGCCAAATCCATACAAAAATAAATGATTCAAACCCATTCCAGCAGCCCAGGCCAACCATATAGCCCAGATTAACATAAAGCCATGAATATTAAAGAATGAAGATACCTCAGCAGTCCAATACTCATTTTACGCCTCTATCTCCTAAAGCCTAAGAACATAAATGCCCTGGAGGCCAATGTGCTGATGTAGTGATATCTGTCTGAGTTTGCAGGGAGCCTGTAACAATAGCTCCGAAGTGCCATTTATCCCATTTATTTCAAAGAATACTAATTAGGATATCAAGGATGATCATTAACAATGCTGACCAGTAAAGTAGTTCATTGCTCAGCAAAGAATGCAAGAAAGGAGAGGAAGCATATTATAAACTCAAAAGGTAATAACAAAATGTTTTTTTTAAGTACATCAGAAGTAGAAAGCCTGCTAAACAACCAGTGGGGCCCCTGGATGATTGAGATACAAAAGGAGCACTTAAATCATGTATAGTTCTCTGAAGACGTTCACACAGTATGCAGCGGCAGTCAAAAAAGCAAACAGGATGTTAGGAATCATTAAAAAAAGGGATAGAGAATAAGACGGAGAATATCTTATTGCCCTTATATACATCCATGGTATGCCCACATCTTGAATACTGCGTACAGATGTGGTCTCCTCATCTCTAAAAAGATATACTGGCATTAGGAAAGGTTCAGAGAGGGCAACTAAAATGATTAGGGGTTTAGAACGAGTTCCATATGAGGAGAGATTAAAGAGACTAGGACTTTTCAGCTTGGAAAAGAGGAGACTAAGGGGGATATGATAGAGGTATATAAAATCATGAGTGGTGTGGATAAAGTGAATAAGGAAAGGTTATTTACTTGTTCCCATAATATAAGAATTAGGGGCCACCAAATAAAACTAATGGGCAGCAGGTTTAAAAAATATAAAAGGAAGTTCTTCACACAGTGCACAGTCAACGTGTGGATCTCCTTGCCTGAGGAGGTTGTGAAGGCTAGGACTATAACAGGGTTTAAAAGAGAACTAGATAAATTCATGGAGGTTAAGTCCATTAATGGCTATTAGCCAGGATGGGTAAGGAATGGTGTCCCTAGCCTCTGTTTGTCAGAGGGTGGAGATGGATGGCAGGAGAGAGATCACTTGATTATTACCTGTTAGGTTCACTCCCTCTGGGGCACCTGGCATTGGCCTCTGTTGGCAGACAGGATACTGGGCTGGATGGACCTTTGGTCTGACCCAGTATGGCCATTCTTATGTTCTTATTTTGAAGATTTCTACCTCTCTTTCCCACAATGGAAAGATATGTAGGCAGGATTTCCGGGATTGTTATGACTGGTTTCATTTTCCTAAAGTTTGGGAAGCCCACAACAAGGGAAGAACAGCATGACATCATCCTGAATCTGGGATCAAAACAGTGAGTTTGGGAAGGATAAAGGAGAGAAAAGAAGCCATCTTGGCATACATCACTGGACAGACACAAGAGGTCAGAGCTCTTACAATCTGAGAAAGATGGGTTTTTCAATGTGCAGTTAGATCCATGCAGAGAGGCCCTTGTGCTCTGGTGGATTTATGTCGATGGAGATTAATAGGGGTGCAAGAGCCTGCCTAGTTGAGCTAATTGCAGGATCAAGGCATACATGTCATGTGAGTTATCCAAGAGGTGCACTGGAGGACTCTCTTATGTAAATTTGAGAAATTCTAATTTACTTTATAAATCCATTTAAAAAAAGAATAAACACCAAGAGGATCATTTTGCAATCAAATTCCTCAAGGAATCTATGTTTTTGATCAAATAATGCTTCTACAGCAGGTGTTGTTCAGGTTTAAAATAAAATAATAATAATAAAAAGCTTGACAGTGCTGATATAGATTTTTCTAGTTGTTCCTGGTGGCACCGCTGGATACTTGTCAACTGACACCGTTTAAATAGTTCTCTTTACTTCTGGCAGTTTTTGACAAAGTGGAAACACCAGCAGGAGTTGGAGTGGCACTGATTGTTGTGTGTTTGCTTTGCATTTCACTTTTCTGCATTTTTAGTTGCTCAGTAAGATCTACTAGAGAAAGAGGGGACTGTCAAGTTGAAAAGCAAAATAGCAATAAAAACAATAGAAGGATTTATTTTTCTATGGGAGGCTCTGATGCAGATGCCTACTGTCAGAGATTGCAGCCTTGAGCTATTTGAGATACAGTACTCCAAAAGAAACAAGGACAATGTTTACCATTTAAATGGGCTGTGGCCTCTGAGAAGACTCCACCACCCACCTTCCTTTACGGTGGCAATATATTGGCCAGAAGAAAGATATTAAGAAATAACTTATGATCATTCACAGCAGCTGAAATATTAAAGGCCAGCTTTTGCCACCAGTGAAGCTTTTTAGAAGAAGGAGACGGTTTAAGCAGTCACATCAACCCTGTGTCCCCAGCCTTTCAGTTTTTCCAGGTGGCTGCCAGGTGACAAATGGAAATGGGTCCCCTTTTGTCACTCCCTGAAAGGCAGAGCACAACATTGTTACTATAATATAGTCATACTTCCAACAATATCCTAAAGCTGAAGCAAAGCATACAGATATTCTTATACCATCTCTCATGTTAAAATATATATTTTTTTCTGATATACATTAGTTGACAGCCAGACTCCAACTCAATCAACTGTTTCAATTCTGTACTATCAAGAGGCAGCAGTTCCTTTAACAATGGGGAACTATATGAATGATCTCAGAACAGACCTTTCCAGCTCCGGTATACTTTCTTCCTCCTTGTTTGAATCAGTTTGTCCTGATCCTGCACTGGATTCAGTAGTGTAGATCTGTGCTAAATTACATTTATGGTCTGTTCTACTAGATTACAATGCAAAATCAGGGCCTACATTTGCAAGGAGTGCTATATAAACCCATTTTATGTAATGAACAATGGTAGTTTCACTTTATTCTGATGAATAACTAAGTCATCCCTATTCAAATTATTGCAGCACCATTTGTTTCAACTCTAATTAAGACTGACATTTTATAAACATAAACCACAAGCACAAGTGCTCTTTGGACACTGTCTATATACATCTGCAGACTTCCATAGAACAGAACCAGAGAGTTATGAAAACCACAAAAAGAACTGAACTTGAATATACAGAAAAACACAAATAGAATCCTGTACGCCAGTTGCGGGGGGGGGGGGGGGGGGAAGAACTATTTTCCACACTGGTTAATATTCAGTAGTTTTGCCTGAAATTAAAAGAGCATGATGTTTATCAACATGTAATGGTGTTTCTTCATTACATTGATTTTTATTATGGGTTCTAACAATTTGAAATAATTATAACAGAAACAACAGAACTGGATTTCTGATTATTCATTGTTTGCAGCATCTGTAGAAAATATGTTGGCATGACATCAACAGCTAACATGCTTTATTTAAAATTAAGGGAAAATAGTTGCTAATTATAAACATTGTCTATAATGGAGCTTTGTAGTTTATATAATTACATTTTGTGAAAGAAAGGATGCAAGCTTGGTCTGACTTCATTTTTCTATTATAAAGGATTTGACTGTCTTCATCCCGTGGTACCAGCTGCACTGTGCTTTGTATGAGATCACTGTGCTTAATTTCAATAGCCTGTGGAGAGAATTTACTTTTTAAGTGCTGTCTCTTGCAGATGCCAGGGGAAGGATAATTTTGGTCTCTGTTATCACATGTAGAAAGCTAGTTCTGTTCAGAAACTTTGCTTCATGCGGTACTTCCGGACTAATGCTACATCACAAATCCCAGTTTTAAGTCAAAATAAATGTTAAGTCAGGCTGCTTCCTATAAGGAGTCTCAGAAAGTACTTAGAATTATTAAACATGTACATTACTATTCTCATGAGTGCATTGAAACTCTTATTTTAAAATAAAAAGGTGTGTGCACAGAGTTTTAAAACAAGAGACTAATATAAAATGAAAATGGCTTCAAAGTGTGAGATCAGCCATTTAGAAATTGAGCTAAACTAAACTCTTAGATCCAAATAACCTTGAACTTTGGAGAAATTTAGATTAGGAACTTCTGCAATAAATAAAAAAGGGCAAATTCTGTTCTTCCACCATAGTTTCCTATCTTTAAAGCTTAACGCTATTGAATAAAGTCTTCGGGGCTAGACCCATAAAGACATTCCTTCCATCAAAGTATAATAAAATAACCTTTTTGAACAAAGCTGCTAAAGAGAAATCTCAGGGCTTGATCCAGTTCCCGTCAAAATGAACGAGAGTTTACAATAGTTTTGAATGGGAGCAAGATTTGTCCCTGTGCTTTAAAGCTAAGGTTTATAAATCCACTTGGGTGATCAGAATACACAGTTCTCATTAAAATTCAACCCAAATTCCTTAGGCAAATTTGAGGACCTCAGCCTTAAACTTAAAGACAATTGATTAGTGACTGGATGATTTCCAAGAGTGGAAACAATTGCCAACCTCTATAGGTGTTCAATATGCAAATTCACTGAGCTTGATTTGAATAATATTGACATAAAATATATGGGTGGATTCCTTTCTCAGACCCTATAAAAGGGCATTTGCTGGAGAACATTCACTACTTTTTAAGATCTCCATTCTAAGATGGTTTCTGGACTGCATTAAGGACAACCAATGCTACTCTGCAACGTGTTGTGCAATATATGTGAAAAGTGTCTGATTTGGTGACTGATAATGGAAACAAACAGGGGATGGAGTAAGAAAGTAAGAGCAATGGAAGACATCAGATTCTATTCAATCATATTGTCTGTATCAGTGGGCAAAACAGAAGTGTAGTAAATAGCAAAAATTAATATATGCTATTAATAATTGAGACTGTATGTGGAACAGACTATAATCACAAAATTATTGTGTGAAAAAGATTACATTTGTCCATGCAGCAGCATTGACATGAGACAAAATGGTATTTGTATCCTGAAATAGAGGAATAATAAGAACATTTAAAAGAAACACACAAATAAAACCAATGTTAATCCTATAAGAAAGGATTAGAAAGTAAAACTAGCAAGGCAGACCCTGTCATTTCTTCATGCAAGCCTTTAATCACATTATAATGCAGCTGAATGTAGCTTGGTTTGGCGATTATTTAATTATAATTAAACACTTCCAACACATATGTATTGGTGATGTTTTCCCCACTGTGAACAGTCAGCCCTGGTGTATGTGTCTAATGATATTTTTGGACTGAAACTGTTGGACGGTGGCCCTGCAAATATCCTCCTTTTGATGGTTAACATTTGAGAAAACAGATTGCAAGGAAAGTGAATGCTAATTCTTTTTTACCTCAAATAGACATGTAAGTCCCAACAAGACAGAGCCAGACTTCTACTGAATCAACCTGGGATGTAAATTCATCACCAAGACATTCTCTGTAAATAAAGAAAAAAAGTGTCCCTAGCATCTAAAAAGGATGATTAAATTTAACTGCAAATCTCAACATTTTAACTATGTTGTCCTATATTTAATTTACACATCAGAAAAAGATCTACATTAAAACAATATTTAGCTTGCCTCTTTAAGCTCATATTCATGTACTATTTCTCAAATAATCCAGTAATACAATAAAAATATATAGCAGCATGTACTTTTACAAAATAAATTCCCTTCTCTCTAAGGAGCAGAATTTGGTACCCTTACTCTAAAAGTAGCCCCTTTGTTTTCAGTGTTATAATTTGTGGTATAAGTATAGTGCACAGGAATTTTGTAGTCTCCCTTAAAATTGTTTGAAAACCCCTTCATGGCACTCACTGGGTGCTCTGTTTAAAAATCCAGCCACAGCAGCAGTGTGTATATGTAACTAGGTCTTTTATGTTGAATATATTTAGTAAACATGGTTATTTGAACCCCACCATGACCACAAGGTTTCTTTATACTATTATTGATGTGTAAAGGGCAAATTACACAATGATTGGTGACAAGCTTGTATCCTAACCTAGAAATACTGTGTAATAGAGAGTGACTAGTGTAGAGCCCTAGTGAAAATGCAACTAAAGGACACTGCAGCCTTCAGCTACTAAGGCTGTGAGAAAACTGCTCATTTAGTAAAGAAAAGGGGGTTTAAAATGTATGGCTGTCTCTCTGATAGCTCAGTAGATGACTGGCCGACTTATATTGAGAGACTGGAACATTATATACTCGCTAGTGGTATAACCGAAGATAAAAAGGTGGCTAAAACGTATCCCCCGCAGCATAGCTTAATGTTTCCTGTTAAACCAGCAGACAAAACATTCCTGAGACATTGGAACATGTACAAAATCATGTATCCCCAAAACTACTGCTGATTGTAGAGTAGAGCATTTCCGCTCTTATAAATGGAATTAAAAAGAAAATGAAATGATTTTTGAATATGTTGCTCAATTAAGGAAATTACAGAACATTTCCAGTTTAGAATGAGTTTAAATGATGCATTAAGGGACTGGTTAGTGTGCAGTATGCCAAATGGAGGCAACCCAAGAATGGTTATTGACTGTAGCTGATTTGACCCTAAATCGGGCACTAGAAATTGCTGCATCAATGGAGACAGCTACATCAGAAAATAGAGACACTGTTACAGATGCTGTTGTGATGCCCACAAGACATTATTCACCTCTCATACTTAATTCATACCATCTTGTATATTTAATAATAGTAATGTGTTTGTAACTTTTATGTGATTTTACATTAAAAGGAGAGGATTATGTAATGTACAGGATTTGGGTAGTATCCCTTTAAATGTTTTGTGAGCCCTTTAGTCATGGATGCTTACTATGTTTTATGTTTCAGAAGCCAGAGCATGTATAGGTCACTGGACTTTGGAATGTTATATATATATATATATATATATATATATATATATATATATATATATATATATATATATATATTAGGGCTGTTGATTAATCACAGTTAACTCATGCGATTAACTCAAAAAATAATTGTGATTAAAAAAATAATTGAGATTAATCGCAGTTTTAATCGCACCATTAAACAATAAAATATCAATTGACAGTTATTAAATATTTTGGATGTTTTTTCTACATATATATAGTTTTTGTGTTGTAATTGAAATAAAAGTGTATATTATTTTTATTGCAAATATTTGCACTGTAAAAATGATAAAAGAAATAGTATTTTTTCTATTCACCTCATACAAGTGCTGTAGTGCAATCTTTGTCATGCAAGTGCAATTTACAAATGTAGATTTTTTTTTGTTACATAACTGCACTCAAAAACAAAACAATGTAAAACTTCAGAGCCTGCAACTCCATTCAGTCCTACTTCTTGTTCAGCCAATTGCTAAGAGAAACAAGTTTGTTTACATTTACAGGAGATAATGTTGCCATTTTCTTATGTACAATGTCACCAGAAAGTGAGAACAGGCATTTGCATAGCACTTTTGTAGCTGGCATTGCAAGGTATTTACGTGCCAGATACGCTAAACATTCATATGCCCCTTCCTCGGCCACCATTCTAAAGGTCATGCTTCCAGGATGATGATGCTCATTAAAAAAATAAAGCATTAATTAAATTTGTGACTAAACTCCTTTTGGAGAATTGTATGTCCTCAGCTCAGTTTTCTCCACATTCTGCCTTATATTTCATGTTATAGCAGTCTCAGATGATGACCCAGCACATGTTGTTCATTTTTAGAACAGTTTCACTGCAGATTTGACAAAACACAAAGAAGGTACCAATGTGAGATTTCTAAAGATAGCTACAGTACTCGACCCAAGGTTTAAGAATCTGAAGTGCCTTCCAAAATCTAAGCGGGATGAGGTGTCCCTAGCATCTAAAAAGCTTTCAGAAGTCGGTAAACAGCAACACTCCAATTCGGAAACTACAGAACCTGAACCACCAAAAAAAGAAAATCAACCTTCTGCTGGTGGCACCTGACTCAGATAATGAAAATGAACATGCATCAACATGCTTTGGATTGTTATCGAGCGCAGACCCCCTTCATCAGCATGGACGTACGTCCTCAGGAATGGTGGTTGAAGCATGAAGGGACATATGAATCTTTAGCACATCTGGAACATAAATATCTTGAGACACCCATTCTCACTTTCAGGTGACATTGTAAACAAGAAGCGGGCAGCATTATGTCCTGCAAATGTAAACACACTTGTTTTTCTGAGCGATTGGCTGAACAAGAAGTAGGACTGAGTGGACTTGCAGGCACTACAATTTTACATTGTTTTATTTTTGAATGCAGTTTTTTTTACATAATTCTACATTTGTAAGTTCAAAAAATTCTATGATAAAGAGATTGCACTACAGTACTTGTAATGGGGGAATTGAAAAATACTATTTTTTTTTTGCAGTGCAAATACTTGTAATCAAAAATTACAAGTGAGCACTGTACACTTTGTATTCTATGTTGTAACTGAAATCAATATATTTGAAAATGTAGAAATCATCCAAAAATATTTTAATAAACAGTATTCTATTATTGTTTAATAATGCAATTAATCACAATTCCTTGTTTTAATCACTAGACAGCCCTAATATATATATATATAGTAAACATAGTTATTTAGACCCCACAATGTCCATATGGTTTCTTTGACCTACTATTGTTGTGTAAAGAGCAAAAGACACCACTTTAAATTTCCATTCACTAAGAGCAAGGGCATCCCAATGTAGCCATTGTGTATGTATTTTAATAATTTAGGGCTAGATATGAAACATATTGGGTGGACTCAAGGATTTTCACTCCCACTTCCAGCCCAGCACCAGGGCTGACTAGAATCCCATTAATTAGCATAGTTCCTACTCCCTCCTTTCACTTCCATTCTAAGTACCCGCACAATGGTGAGGACGTTCAAGGTGATATGCAGCCCTGCACTGGGTTGTAAAGCTGTCCAGGCACAGGGTTGTATGGAAAGGAGGGGGCTGGGAGAAATGTGCTGTACCTCTTTCAAGGTGCTGATTATAATAATAGCTTAGCCTTCAGATCCTCAACTTTTTGGGTGTATGGGGAGGCCTCCTGCTCTTGCTTTGGAGTCATGCTATTTTGTGATGTCTGAGGGTGTAGCCTCTCAGGATATATGTGCAGAGCCATAGGCAGGATCCTTGAAAGAAACCATTTAGTTTAGTACAACATGGCCTTTCCTTACATTAAAGTGATAGGAACTTGTGTGTTTGGAGTCAACAACCTTAGCTATTATTTTCTGTAGTATATAGATTGCTTGCACTATGATGCCTTTACTGTGTCATCATAAGGTAGATTTGATCAGAATAACAGCAACTCTCCCTCTGCTGCTTTTATAGAACAAAGTTGGTATGTATGCCCAGCAAACAGATGCTGGTGAAAGACATATCAGAAGAAGTACAGGCCAAGAGAGTTGAAGAGCCAGTCTCTGGAAATTCAGGAAGTTGGAGATTTATGACCTTGTTCCTGCTGATTCTCAGCCTCAACAATTTTTACAAGTTACCCATTTCCCAGACCGTCACCACCACATCTTTTACATCCTAAAATGGCTTATGCAATTAAGCATCAGTTAGCCAAGATCCTCTGCTCTTTAATGCCTACATAGTACAGTCTTTGGTTTCTAATAAATATCTTAAATAGATGCATTTCAGAGGACTGATCATACACAACTGAAGCAGTGGAAGTTTTACCATTGACATAAATGGGAGGAGGGGAGCACCTATATTCCAGGGTAGGACTTTACATCTTAGAGAGGAATATACATCTATCTAGATATTGTTACTACATTAAATCCATTTGTTAGCACAAGGTTTTATGCATGTAAGTATTTTGACTAATGAAGCTTTACAAATAAATCTGTCAGACCCACCATTCTTTCACATATGGAAAGCTCTTACATTTTATTTGTATAAATAAAATCAAATTATCTCTCTAATAGGGCTCTATTTCTCTTCATATGGTTTCTGATTCCTAAAGGTGCTAATGTTTAAACAAAAACCATTTCTCACGCTCAGCCTGTTTAACTGTGCCATAGTCCTAACACAAAAGTGGTCAGAGACTATAGCATGATGACATTATTCTCTATTGCATTGGACAGAATAGCTCATATCACTTGAAATAAAATAAAATTAAATTAAAATAAACTAAACTAAAACTATTTTTGATAAAGTACTTGAAACACAGATGTACTTTATGTCAGATATGAAAGGGAAGATCTCACAACAGTGGCAAATGAAATAAAGAAGTGTACATGAAAAGAAAATGGGATTTTGCATAAAAACTTTTAACTCTATGAACTTGAGTGAAAACGTGATTTTTTTAAACTTCTGACTAATTCATTTTTCACTGGGTTCCTACCAAAGGTCTTCAGTGAGGCAAGGAGGCTTTGATTACTACACAATGTGTGAAGGGCTCTGGTGTTCTGCATAGTTTTGTCATTGACACTGCCCTTTCTCTTGGATATTACATTCTTACAATTTTAAAAACACATTTTTATGTGGAAAGAGGCATATGAAAGGAATTCTTCTAAGATTTTTAATTAGCTGTGTTCATCATTTGCTGACAGACTGTCTGGTGTTAACATTTTCAAGGATTTAATTAACAAGTACAACAGGGTTTGCTTAATGTTATAATGTGGTAGAACATGAGTCTGTGTAACTATTTTAATATCTAAATATTAGCTTAGTTAGAAAAGTGTATTTATATAAAATTGCAGATCTATTTCAGTCAAATAATGTCAAGGTGGCTTGATTAACGTTCAAAGGCCTCCTCATCTGGGAGAAGAGGTAGCAGTTTGTCCTTGCAACCTAACTGCTCAAATTGCTCTTTTGCTCAGCTTAGCATATGGTTCAAGGATGATGTTTCTACAGGTTTCTTCCCCACCACCAGAAGATTTCAATAACTGATAATGTAAAAGATATGTTGTGGTGGACAGAGAGATGATGAGCCTGTGTTCTAGAAGTGCTCAGAAACCACTCTTCCCACTGACTTGGAGTTGTGTATGTTCAGCATCTCTGAAAATCAGTCCCCTAAGGCATACTTCAAAGGCCTTGAGAATTCACAAACACATGGTTCATGCTGAAAGAACTGGCCAGAAAAGAACGCTTCCCACTGCTCTGGCTGAAGAAGCATATAAGAAATTGCCAGTAATTTGCAGATGGAGGGGTGGTTTAGGACAGGTTGTGATAGGAGCCATGGTAAGTAATACAGGAAAAGTAGAACTAGAGTATGGTAGTAATATAGAGGAAAGGGCCAAGAGGTGATAGTGACAAGCAGTGATAGCAGAGAGTCTCTTGATCAGATCTGTAAAAAAGACTGTTCTTTCCTTTCATTGTAGAATAAATTAGCGCAGGGATGTTTTGGATTCTTAGATTGAAGTGGTAGGGCAAAAGAAGGATTAGGTTGAGGATGGATTAGGGGACTGTAGGAATTGGCTTCTAGGGAATGATAAGAGCAAGTTTAAAAGAAGAGCATAACTAATTTAGTGTAAATGAAGATGGAGAAAAAAGAGATTGGAGTAGAAGTCAGAACAACGTGGTGTTCCAGCATTCATACTAAGCCTGGGAGTTTTTTTAATATTTCCATTAATGATCTGGAAAAGAGGATTAACAGTGTGATGGCAAAGTTTGCAAAAAATGCAATATTATTTAGCATAGTAAAAACTAGAAGATACTGTGAGCGACTCCAAGGGGATCCAAAAAACCCAAGATGAATGAGTTGCTTGATGAAAGGTGAAATTCATTGTTGATAATTATAGCTTAGT
This sequence comes from Emys orbicularis, assembly GCF_028017835.1. Lineage (NCBI taxonomy): Eukaryota > Metazoa > Chordata > Testudines > Emydidae > Emys > Emys orbicularis. The sequence continues at coordinate 105,557,139 of NC_088687.1, forward strand.
GAACATTTTAAGGAGTACCTTGGAGACTTAGTATATTGATGTTCTAAATTATTTTAACCGCTCATGACAAAGACCTAGATTAGGGGGTAGCTGTGTTAGTCTGTATCTACAAAAACAACAAGGAGTCTGGTGGCACCTTAAAGACTAACAGATTTATTTGGGCATAAGCTTTCGTGGGTAAAAACCTCACTTCTTCAGATGCAAGAAGTGAGGTTTTTACCCACGAAAGCTTATGCCCAAATAAATCTGTTAGTCTTTAAGGTGCCACCAGACTCCTTGTTGTTTTTAAAGACCTAGATGTCACTGTGAACAACTCAAAAGAACACCTGCTCATTGTGTAGCAGTGGTAAAAAAACAAAGCAAATGTTAGGATGCATATAGAACAGGATAAAAAATATTATAAACTGGTATAAACTATAATTCCAGTATTGAAATGGTCAGTATGCCCTAAACTTGAATGCCATGTCCAATTCTGGTCACCCATTCTAAAAAAAAAAAAATGTAGCAAAAATAGAAAAGAGGCAGAGACTGGCAAGGGACATGAGAGACATCAAAAGACTCCCATATGAGGAGATATTGACAACGTTAGGGCTGTTTAGTTTAGAAAGTAGATGTATACGAGAAGAGAGAATGTTAGAGTGCTGATAGTCAAGTTGTCAGCGTGAGTTGCCCCCATGCTGGGGAGTTAATGGAGGATGTCAAAGTGAAGGCTCCTGACATGTCCTTCCATATCATCACTGGTACAACCTGGACAATTCCAGTCTCCAATCTTCTGGTCATGACTGGTATTGCTCCCCTGGCGACTCACGTGAAGACAGGACCCTGGCCTCATTTATTGGGTGCAGTCAACTATCAAGACAGCTTACTCCACAATTTCATCCGTAAGCCACATCAAAAATGCTAACTAAAGACAAGACATCCCTTTTCTGAAATAGTTGAGCCTCTCAGACAATACAACAGACATGGCCTTTCTAAGGAACAGAGAAAAGAGCTGGTGCAAGACCATGACTCAGAAATGCATCCCCAAGACACTTCAGATCAGCTCTTGAATGGCCCTCAGAACAACCATATGAACCAAAAGATCCTTCTTTGTTATACAGGATAAGTCAGGGGTCGCCAACCTTTGAGAAGGGGTGTGCCGAGTCTTCATTTATTCACTCTAAGTTAAGGTTTTGCGTGCCAGTAATACATTTTAACGTTTTTCGAAGGTCTCTTTCTATAAGTCTATATTATATAACTAAACTATTGTTATATGTAAAGTAAATAAGTTTTTTTAAATGTTTAAGAAGCTTCATTTAAAATTAAATTAAAATGCAGAGGCCCCTGGACCAGTGGCCAGGACCCAGGCAGTGTGAGTGCCACTGAAAATCAGCTCGGGTGCTGCCTTCGGCATGCGTGCTATAGGTTGCCTACCCCTGGGGTAAGTTGTGCCCACTGGCAGTTTAACTTACATCTTTACTGTTGGGTTTTCTTAAGCACCCCATCGTGCCCCTGCAGAGCTTAAGAACAAACTGTGTGCCATCTGGTTATTTGACTGCTCTCTTTATCATCTTGATGGTGGATTAATGTTTTTTTTTGTCTCCACACAATGCTGCTCTGATAGCGTGAACACAATAAGAGCATACAAATGACCATACTGGGTCAGACCAATGTTCCATCTAACCCATTATCCTGTTTTCTGGCACTTGCCAGTGCCAGATGGTTCAGAGAGAAGAAACATAACAGGGCAATTTATCACGTGATCCATCCCCATTATTCAGTCCAGCTTCTGGCAGTCAGAGTTTTAGGGACATGTACAACATAGGGTTACATCCCTGACCATCTTAGCTCATAGCCATTGATGGAACTATCCTACTTGATCTTATCTAATTCTTTTATAAAACACAGTTATACTTTTGGCTTCACAACATCACCTGGCAAAGAGTTCCACAGATTGACTGTGCATTATGTGACGAAGTACTTCCTTATGTTTGTTGTAAACCTGCTTCCTATTATTTTCATTTAATGACCCCCCTCCCCCCTGGTTTGTGTGTTATGTGAAGGGATAAATAACACTTCCTTATTCACTTTCTCCATACCAGTCATGATTTTATAGATCTCAATCATACACCCCTTGGTTGTCTCTTTTCCAAGCTGAACAGTCCCACTCTTTTTAATCTTTCCTCAGGTGGAAGCTGTTCCATACCCCTAATCATTTTTCTTGCCCTTCTCTGTACTTTTTAAATTCTAATATATCTTTAAAGATAGGGTGACCAGAACTGCATGCAGGGTTTAAGGTGTGAGCACACATGGATTTATATAGTGTCATTATAATATTTTCTGTCTTATTATCCATCCCTTTCCTAATGGTTCCTAACATTGTTAGATTTTCTGACTGCGACTGCACATTCAGCAATGTTTTCAGGGAATTATCCACGATGACTCCAAAGTCCTTTTCTTGACTGGTAATAGCTTATGTAGACCCCATCATTCCATATGCATAGTTGGAATTATGTTTCTCAATGTGCGTTACTTTGCATTTATTAACACTGAATTTCATCTGCCATTTTGTTGGCCAGTCATCCAGTTTTGTGAGATCCCTTTGTAACTCTTCACAGTCAGCTTTGAGTAATTTTGTATCGTTTGCATACTTCATCACCCATCTGTTTGCCCCTTTTCCCAAATCATTTGTGAATATATTCAACAGCACTGGTACGAGTAAAGTTCCTTGAGGAACTCATTATTTACCTCTTTCCAGGGTGAAAGCTGACCACTTATTCCTACCCTTTGTTTCCCATCTTTTAACTATTTACTGATCCATGAGAGGACCTTCCCTCTTATCTCATGACTGCTTACTTTGCTCAAGAGACTTTGGTGAGGGACCTTGTCAAAGGCTTTCTGAAATTCCAAGTACACTATATCCACTGTGTCACACTTGTCCACATGGTGGACATCAAAGTGGCTACATCACTTACCCAACATCTAATTCATTATTTATGTCATCAGAAGCCATACACCAGAAGAATAAGAGGAGATGACAAAGGTATATTACATAATAAATGGTAGAAAAGGTAAATTAGCCACTCCTATTTAGCCTCTCTCATAATACACATGTAAGGCACTATTTAATTATACTGAAATTCAATTAATTTAAAATAGATAAAAGTTTTTTTTTAAACCCATAAGATAACAAACCCGTGGAACTCATTGCCAGACGATATCATTGAGTCCAAGATAGGAGGATCCAATAAAGGATTAGTCATTTATATGGGTAATGATGACATCCAGTTGTAGTATGTAGTCTCTCTCCCCCATGGTGTGGGGCAAGCCTCCTCTCTGGTGATTGATACTTGTAGTGGCCTCTCTCCCTTCCTTGTATGGGTCCTGGGTTGCCCTTTTTTTTTTTTTTTTTAAATTTCTGGTGCCTCCATCCAAGGTGACTTTTCCCTGTCCCTGGGATAGAGTAGGGGCTGTCCCTTAAAAACATGAATAAAACTATCAATTCTGAGTATAAAACCCAGTACATAAGAACCAATAAATGTACATCAACACAAATCCCAGGAAAGAAATGACACCTAAAAATAACCATGTAACAAAGGGAGACTTTATTGGGAGCAGGAAAATAGTAGCTAGGGAAGGAAAGTGTTAACTAATAAAAGTACATCCACAAATCAACCAATTCCCCACAGCTCAACACTAAAAACTCTTCCCAGCCTGTAGCTCCCTCCTGGGCTCCAGGCTGATGCCAGGCCAGGGATAGGTATGCAAATGAGTGCTGCATCATTGTGAATGCTGGCTGGCTTAAACAAAACACCAAAAAAAATAAAAAGTTATCTTCCAGTGTTTGTGACCCTGGGTGGGGAAGGGTCCTCTCCTGGCTCCCTGGTCTGGATACCTGTGGAGGTCTCAGCTGTCTGTCAGTACCCAGCACTGGGTTGGATCTTTGCTGGGCTGGAACTGCCTGACTCATGCCCTAGATCCCACAGCATGCCCAGATCCCTTTGTGGGGAGGAGGAGCTAATCAGAGACTCCCTGAACTGTTCTGTCTCTCTCTCAGGATCTCAGCTCCCAAACTCATAGCTCAAAACTGAAACCAAAACTAGTCTCTGTCTCTGAGCAGCCCTGGTTCATCACTGGCCTCAGCAGGAGTTTCTCTTCACCTACACCTGACACAAAGCATACTGGAAATGGTGCCAGAGGCACCGGTAGCCCTTATTGTTGTAGTTCATAGTGTAGGACTCCCTAGAGGCTCAGTCTAGAGTTCCAGGCAGGGGAGCCACAAAGTGGGGAGTGCTAGAGAGTCATGAGTCATCCCACACTGCTCCCAACAGATTTGGTAAATTTTTGTAGTGCTGCTGAGGCCTCAGAGGCAATGTGGTGCTGGGCTGGTGGGTCTCCACCCATAGAAAATGGCAGTGGCAGAGGCACTCATGCTGCTACTGCTGCTGGCCGGCGGTGGTGGTGCAACCTCTCTGGGGCTTCCCGGACTCTGCCTGTGTGGGAAGAGGGATGCCAAGGAGCTGGCTCTGAGTGTGGGTGTAGCATGGAGAATGGTGTTGCCACTGCCAGGCTTTTTTTACTGCACAGGCCCCACACTTCCAGGAGCTGGCAAACTCCAAGTGGGGGTTACAATTAGATATATTAAAGAACAATAAAGGATATAAACCCTTCTTCTTCAGGCACACAACAATTACTAAGTGCTTGGTAATGAAAAAAATCACTCTGACCAGATACCTGCTTGTCCAATAAAAGATATTACTTCACCCACCTTGAGTCGCCTATAAGACGGTTGCTTAAATTACTGTGGGCAAGGTTAGGGAGACTCTTGCGCTGATAGGAATGACCCAAGATCCTGTGCACATGATATAAAGCCTTCCAGCCACATACACTGTGCTGGTTGATGGAGTATTACCAGACACTCCCAAAGTACACTAGAGCCTGGAAGCATAACCCCACCTTATGTGCCAGACGCCATCTTGGCCAACACATAGAGGATTGAACCTGGAGCCTCCAGACCTACAGGCATGAGATGCTACAACTTGAACTAAAGCGCTCTATCTAGAGCTGGTAACAGACTAGTATCATTTGTGGACTGGGCACAGAGGGAGATCTGCAGCACAAATCCACCAGTGGGTTCCACACAGAGAAGCTGTGTTTATTATGTCACAGAGTCAATGCCACGACAAGCTGAAATCCCATTGTACAGAACACCTATCTCTCCTGCATTGAAAAAAGAAGTCATAAGAATGACTGAACTCATGGTTCCTTGCTGGCATATACTCTGCCTGCCAGCCCGTGAAATAGAGAAAAACTTCTTTCCTACCACACTGCAAGGAATTACTACAGTATACCAATGGCTGGGAACATCAGTTATTCTTCTTTTTTACTGGTGCCTCCCTCTACAGGGATTTATAAGTGACCTGAGCTATGTATTAATTATTTGTACAACAGTAGAATTTAGGATTGAATCCACAATGCACTAGGCACTGTACAAGCACAGAGTCAAAGGTGGTTCCTGCCCCCAAAAGATTTACTCAGATTGGTGTAACCTGCTGGTATCACTGAAGAGGTATGTGAACCAATAGGGAGGTACAGAATCAGATATGCTGGAAAGGGAGGCCAGATGCTCCTCTCTCGCACAACCATTTTTGTGCCTGTGCAACCCGTAGTGCACATAGTACCTTGGAGCTGGATGAGGGACTGAATTGTGTGTTATTTTTAGAGGTGCTGAGCACCTGCAGGTCCTGTTGCATTCAAATTAAGATTCAATAATTCTGAAAATTGGACCATGAGTGAATGTGTGAAAGGAGCTACTTCCATTTTTGTTGGGAATTTTGCCCAGAAGCAGTACACATTTGAAGTGCCTTGGAGGCTTTGTAATCACTTTGCCTGAGCATGTCAATACTGAATTGACCTTTTTGGTATTATAGTCCAAGGTAAGCAATATGCTACCCTTGTAAATCATTTCCAAACAACAAATCAGGGACATGCTTTACAATTTGTCCCTGTGGAGGAAATTTTGGTCACATTTTACTGCAGATGAATTTTCACTGTTAAGTATTTGATCTCCCTAGAGAATGTTATGATGAATTGAGTTTGAAAAGCTTCCCATAGCTTGTTTCCCCATTATGTATTTTTCAGAACTGAATGTATTAATTAGGTTGTAACAAAGTCTGTGTAGCACTTTTTTGATACAATGACATAGCTATAAAAATTTAGCTACATTTTTTTTTTTACATTTATATTCCATTGTTATGCATAGGCACATAGATTTTTTTATAAACATAATGGCCCAGTTTAAATTGGAACAGAATTTGCCCTGTTATGTTTATTTACAAATAACAACCCCAACTGCAGGACTATGCAGTAATGGTTAAGATGTGCTTCTCATATTAGCTTGTACACAGCAGTTCTTTGTCAAAGTTTGTTACATGGATTAAATCCTGACAGGTTGCATTTGGAAGTTTCAAGGTAGCTAATAGTTTTGGAGTCCTTGAACTGTTCCACTTGTCAGCTTTTATTGTTGTGCCTGTGCAAGACCGTTTCTTATGTAAGCTTTCAAAAGTTATGCAGCTTTGGGCTAGATCCCCAGCTAAATTAAAGCAACATAGCTCCTTTGCCTTCAAAGTTGTTATGCAGATTTACACAAATTGAGATTCTAGCCTTTTCTACCTAGTAGTAATTGCTCAATATGTAGTGAGCCTATTTTACAGAGTTATTATGTTTGACAATATCATGTAAAAGACAGTAAAGACTTCTAGCATGGAATTCCACCACAGAAAGAGACCTTATGGTTCAAAATGTGCTTTCATACTTGGGAAAACTGTGAATCAAATTCTGCCAGCTTACACACAACCCAACGTTATTAAAGCTGATGTTACATAGAATCATAGAAGCTTAGGGTTGGAAGAGACCTCAGGAGGTCATCGAGTCCAACACCCTGCTCAAAGCAGGACAAACAATAACTAAATCACCCCAGTCAGGGCTTTGTCAAGCCGGGCCTTAAAAAGCTCTAAGGATGAAGATTCCACCACCTCCCTAGTTAACCCATTCCAGTGCTTCACCACCCTCCTAGTGAAATAGTGTTTCCTAATATCCAGCCTAGACCTCCCCCACTGCAACTTGAGACCATTGCTCCTTGTTCTGTCATCTGCCATCACTGAGAACTGAGCCGAGCTCCATCCTCTTTGGAACCCCCCCTTCAAGTACTTGAAGGCTGCTATCAAATCCCCTCTCGCTCTTCTCTTCTGCAGACTAAACAAGCCCAGTTCCCTCAGCCTCTCCTCGTAAGTCATGTGCCCCAGCCCCCTGATCATTTTTGTTGCCCTCCGCTGGACTCTCTCCAGTCATCAAGTGAACTAACAAATCCCCCCCCCTTTTTTTTTTGAATACCAGATACTTTGGAATAAAATCTTCAGATCTCTATTACTAATTTGTTCACCTCCTTTGTGTCTAGCACCACATTTTTCAATTCATTGACCAGGAAAATTCAGCAAATGAATACATGTTCCTTGTGAACAGCAGACAATGTGTTTCTCACCTTTTTCTCAAATAATAAGCCTGGCCATTGCGAATTTCTATAACTGTATGCCTAGTCAAATTGTTTTCTGGAAATACATATCAAATTTGTCTTTATTAGGAGGATTATTAACCCCTTGTATGAGATTTTCAAGAATTCACATATTAAATGCTATTGGTTTCTTTTAACAAACTTGTTTAAAATATTCTCCTTTTCATCTAATTTCCTTAGATATCTTAACAGAAAACAGTGTCATATTTCAGGATGCTATAGGAAGGGTGACAACAAGGTGGAAAACATACTTCCTCCTCATGTATGAAAATGCCAGCAGTCACTGAGTGAGCAGCAAAAGGCCACATACAACACAATAGCAACCAATATGCCCTTCTAACTTTATTGCTTCTTCTCTTATGAAATCTTTTTATTTGCCCTTTCTAGTAGGTTGACCAATTTTTATATTTTAGGTCCAACAGTTACTTCTGGACACTCCTAGGCATCAAAACAGTACATAACTTTCATTAATATAACTATATCATTGTGGCTCTCTCTCAGTAGTCACAGTATTTTGTTCTCTTTTCAAAAGTTTCTTCAAAAGTCCTACTCCCACATATCACACTCCCTCCCCCCCCCCAATAATTTAATTCCTGCTAACCTATTTCCACTTGATCCAATCCTATTTCTACTCAACTCAGATTGTTTTCTCAGTTATTTTATTAGGAGAGGGATCAGTCCCTGTATTTCAATTAACATTTGCAACGTAATGCTAGAATCATGGAGGAAAATAATTTCTCTCTTCTCCAGACACTTCCATCACAGTAGATGGAGGCTTATATATATATTGGAAGAATCTAGGGCTTGGTCTACACTTACCCCCCAATTCGAACTAAGGTACGCAACTTCAGCTACGTGAATAACGTAGCTGAAGTTCGAAGTACCTTAGTTCGAACTTACCTCGGTCCACACGCGGCAGGCAGGCTCCCCCGTCGACGCCGCGGTTCCCCCGTCGACGCCGCGGTACTCCTCTCGTCTAGCTGGAGTACCGCAGTCAACGGCGATCACTTCCTGGTTCGACTTATCGCGTCCAGACAAGACGCGATAAGTCGAACCCAGAACTTCGATTCCCAGCCGCCGAACTAGCGGCTGGGTGTAGACATACCCTAGTTGATTTAATTCTCTTTGCAGTGATCAGCTTCAGAGGATCTGGTTGATTTAATTCTCTTTTCAGTAATCAGCTTCAGACCATCTTTTCTCCAGATCTTACAGAATTCTGCTTCCAAATTTAGGAATATTTCCCCCCCTCCCCCAATCTTGTTTCAGAGGTATTTTTCTGGCTAAAGCATTTCTCTCACCAACTGCATTATCCTAGTTAATTCTTGTTGTATGATCAGTCTAGCAAGTTCTTGCCAACCTCTTTATCTGCCAATCACTCTCAGAAAAGAAAAGAAAAATTAAAGAGATAGGATGGATGAGGTCCAGTTGATTCTTTTCTCATTGTGTTTTAATTTACTTGTGTTTTAAGTGGAGTGTTAAAAGGGAATCTTGATCTTAAGGCAAAATTTGCTCCTATAATGAACCTGGGATCTCAGCACCTACTCACCCCCTGTGGTATTTGTTTTATTGTGATTTTCTAACAGGATGCCCCATGTGTTTACAGAATGACATCTACGCATGTCTTGTGTCCCTGTAAGTGAAAGAAACTCAATGCACTTGACAACAGGTGAGGCTCACTTTTTTTTATCTATAGCGTTTTTGGTGCGAAAAAAATTGCATTCAGTAAAAACACACTTGATGTGCATTATTTATTTAATGATGTATTAATTGTTTTCAACAATTTTGTTACCAATGTTTTTTTCAAGTATTGATCAAACAAATATAAGGCAAATAGCTAACCTGAAGAGAAAGAAAGTTTACTTGGGGTAAATTTGAGAGCATTTTCAAAGGGGTGTGTAAATCCTCACAAACAGATACATTATGACAGGCTGATTGCAATACCTCACATTTGGCTTAGAGGGGCATGGGAGCAAACAAGCAAACCAATCTGGCTTCAGACTGAGTGTTTTAATCACCAGCTGGCTAAAACTACTAAACTATACATTTCCCAAGCAAGAATTATATAGTTAAAAACCCTAATCCCCTAACTCCAGATTCTCATGAATTAATTCATTAGTTCATAAATAAATTACATACTCAAACCTTTGCCTAAACTAATGTGCAGTCATACATTTGCATCCCTATGGGTATCTGAGTGTTAGTTCAGATGTCTTTAATTACTAATCAACATCATCAGAAAGGAACTTATGACATTATATACATAAGGGAAGATTAAATGAAACTAAGACCTTGATGGGTGCGTTGCATTCTTTGTAATGTCTTGAGAGCCAAGGAATCGTAATTTTGCCTTTTTTAAAAGAACATTAAATTATTAATTACGGGCTCAGAGATCAATTCTAATGACTGGCAGATACTGGGCTGAGAGAACCTCAAAACATTTGGGGTTTGCAAAAACCTTTATTTTCTCCTTATCGTTTTGGGTCTGGTTATACTTTTGAAAAGTCTTTTCAGAGAAAGTACCCTATTTTCTCCACTGGTTTATCCATACGATTCCTTGCCTTAACTAAATGCAAGCCAGATATTGTTCCATTATTGCCTCTTTTTGGCCTGGACAATTGGTCCCCTCAAATGGCCTGAGTCCCCTCAAGCCCCCTCCCCTAACACCCATCGCCATTGATCCCCTTCCCCATAATACCCTCCCATTATCAAACTAAGTCCCTTTCCTCTGTTACTACCTATTTCTCCTTCCCCCAAACCATCCTCTCCTCCCTGCATTTTCCCAAGCCCCACACTTCCAGCCCTGCTTCCACACACTCACATTCACCCTCACAGCTCTGATCCCCATATTCCTGAGCTCAGCACCTAAAACATTATAAGAATCTAAAATTGATATGAACATCTCATATTAGCAGGACTGTATATCAGGAATGCTTTGGTCTTAAGCATACTCAAGTCCATTGTTCAGGAAACATGATTACATTATCCTAACTGCATTTCACCTTCACTCTACTTAACCAGTGCTAATTGATTAGTCAGTGCTTGCACTCTGCTATAATAATCCTCCAGGTGGAAAAGGAGCAACATGCCCAGCAATCATTTTTCCATTTCTGTGTACAGCATGTGTAATTTATTATCTTTCAGAAAATAGTTAGACAAAACAAATTAGCTGAACAAATTAGCAACGTTCATTTCCCCAAAGTAAAACACGAAAACAAAAGAAAGAAAAACAAAAAAATCTTGACAGAGGCAGATAGTAGAAATATGCCTGAAGGCCATTCTCAGATTTTTGCCAAAGATAGTGTTCACACTTAGAATGCCTCCATGTAGATCATGATCAGTGGCTACAGCATGTCCCCTGGAACCACCAAATTGTTGCAACAACAAGCCTACAATCCCAAGTCTTGCTATACATGTGCATTTCAGCCTTTGGCACATGCCATTCTAGAGCTCCAATCTCTTCCATAACATTTTCAATATTGTTTCCCCAAAGGGGGAGTGGGTGCCATGCACTAGCTGAGATAAATGTTGAAAGAGTGAGATCAGTTAGGAGACAGAGACATACTGTGATCCCCACATGTGGGGGGGGAAAAAGCATAACAACCTGTTGTGTTGTAAAATGCTGATTTTTTGGTGGGCAGGGTTTATCTCAGGAACCCCTTGCTCAGATTTGGACTACTAATACTACCAAAGAGGCACAATAAATTTCAAGAAAATCTACATAATAATGCAGATTTTAGAGCACTGAGAATAGTAATTCTTTAAACAGAAAGTGCTTACCACATTAACTTTAGTGGAGCACAAGCTCTGCTATACTACTGTTCAATTTATGTTCTTACACTGTGCCTATCAACATAGTATCAGAGCACTTTCTGAGTTTTTAGTAAAAAGAACAGGAGTACTTGTGGCACCTTAGAGACTAACAAATTTATTAGAGCATAAGCTTTCGTGGGCTACAGCCCACTTCTTCGGATGCATATAGAGTGAAACATAGATTGTATATCTCCTGTTCTTTTTGCGGATACAGACTAACACGGCTGCTACTCTGAAACCTGAGTTTTTAGTAGTGCATTAAGCAACGTGACCAGCATCTGTCATGTGTGGATTTTTTCTTCTTTCTTGTCCTGTCCTGGGGAGAAAATTGCATGTAAATTTTAGATTTTTTTTTAAACACATACTATGTTATGTGTTTTTGTTACTGAAGGCAAGATTTAAAAATGTGCCTTACGCTTGGAATGGGAGGTGGTTTGTGAAGATTGTTAGATTCTGTGGGAGTCTGTTCCAGTGTCATTCAGTGGCCCTTAAGAAAACTGTCATCTGGAGGGACAAGCTTTACCTCCTGTGGTAGACAGCTCCATTGTGCCTGATAAGCAGAGCTGTTAACAGCAATCCTTGTCTTGGAATTGAAGTGACTTTTTAGGAATTCTAGGCCAAGATCATTAAGCACCTTGAAGATTAGGAGTGAAACTTTAAATATGACATGATATACTATAGGATGTCAGTGTTGTGAGTAGAGGGTAGGTCTGATTTGCTCACTGTACTTTGTATTGTGGAGGATGCATGTTGCTCTTTTTGACTAATATAAATTTCCAGAAAGCTGACAGATTCATTCTCGGGTAGATTGCATTACAATCCAGTTGTATTGTAATCCAGTTGGGAGTTAACAAAGTTGTGTATAACTCATCATTCTACAGGAGGGATGAAGTCCCAGCCAGCCATAGATTGTAGAATTCATTACCCGTGGACTCACAAATATGGGAGGTCTAAAGCTGCAGACTGAACTAACCAACTGTGGTTGTAAATATTCAGTCCAACAGTTCTCTTAATGGTTGCTAGTAGATGTTGAATAAACTCAGAAAATTGGTCCTTATAGAATTCTGCAAATAGGGGGTTTAGTGGTGGTGCTTGATTGGTGCTTCCTTACAGGAAGAACTCAAACTGTGTTAGTACAGTCTTGTGGCATCATGTCGTTTCTTTCAGCTGGGACAGCAGTATCTTATGAAAATAGAAATCTGCCTTCATCCTTTGACACACTATTAAGTGTTTTTTGTATCAGATAAGGAATGTTGGAGGTAAGTGAGAAGAAAAATTGACACCCTCTTTCCTCTTCTACCTTCTCCATCATTCAGAGTTATCAAGTGGGCTGCTTTAGAGTAGTGATACTCAGACCTCAGTGGTTCAGGAGCCAAATTAGCAATCAACATTCCCCAAAAGAGCCACAGTAGTGTGAATTCATTGTTTCATTTGTTATAGTAGTATCTATTCATATTTAAACAGTATGATAGGGGAATATTTAGTCATATATATAATTCTCACAGCAAAATGACTGATCAAGTATTATTATTTTGGCAACTACAATTGGTTAATAACATAGTAAAAGCATCTTGATTGGTTAATAACTTAGACTGGTTAATAATTAAATCACACAATGTTTTATCATCATGTGCTGCAAAGAGCTATGGGAGATACATTAAAGAGCCATTTGAGGCTCTCAAGCCTCAGTCTGAGTATCACTGCTTTACATTAAAGGGCAGGATGGGAGAAAACAGTGTGGAAGCAGAATTAAAAGCAGGGTAAATGTTTTAGTCAGCTTAATGATAGAGTGAAAGGTAGCCCTAGCCCTAACCCTAACAACTCGAGAGTTGTTAGAGATGCAGAATTCTCGCTTTGTTTCTAGCTGATAAGAGTGGAATGCTAATTTAAGCAGAAACCTTGAGATAAGGTAGAGTCTGGAGGGAGTTTGTATAAACAAAGGATAACCATTAGCCGTTGATGTATGTAACGGGAAGGTATAAATACTTGCCTTATATTGCTTGTAGAATGAAGATCTGCCTTAGGTCAGGGGGCCTCCCTGTCCGAAAGCAGTCTTCCCTTGCAATTGCTCGCAATAAAACTGTCTCTGAACTTGTTGCTAACAAACACAGAGTGAGGACTGGTTTTCTTCCACAACAGCAAGTATCCCTTTGTCATCTCCTTACTGTTCTTTCCTACCCCCAGTTTCTTCCCCTTGAATCTAAGGCTAGGTCTACACTACAGCGGGGGTCCGACCTAAGATACGCAACTTCAGCTACGTGAATACCGTAGCTGAAGTTGCGTATTTTAGGTCGGCTTACCTAGCGGTGAGGACGCGGGAAAGTCGACCGCTGCCGCGCTGCCGCCGACTCCGCTGCCGCCTCCTGCCGAGGTGGATTTCCGGAGTCGACGGCAGAGCGATCAGGGATCGATTTTACCGCGTCTTCACTAGACGCGGTAAGCCGATCCCCGATAAACCGATTGCTACCCGCCGGATCGGCGGGTAGTGAAGACAAAGCCTAACTCTTACCCTACCATCCCTCCTAGTGTCTTTCCACTTCTACCCAAATCTCCGATGATGGAAGTCTTTCTAAACATCTTACATGCATAACAGAATCTTGGAAACTTCAGACTGCTAACGGTCACAGCACACATTTACAGTGTAGCTCACAGCTATACTGTTATTGGTGGGATTTAGCAACTTATCTTCAAATGACAAGCCATCCCTGTGTTTGATAGTGAGCCCCAAATACATGACATTCAAACAAGAGGAGAAAAATGACTGCCATATTTATGTGACCTCATGAGAGGTTACAAGGTGCAGAGGTGTTGAAATTATAAGCACAATGGGAAAATCACTGCATGGGTAGTCAACGCCATTTAGCTAAATCAATAAATAAACAGTACTCAAACCAAACTTGAGTTGTCCTCCCCCCGCCCTTACCACTACTGTAACTGTTTCTTTTTAAATATGTAAGCTTTTTGTTTTCTTCCTGAATTCAGATATCCTGATGCCTAACTGACAGAAAGGGCCTGATTCTGATCTCACACTGATTTTACACAGTCATTACTCCACTGACTGTATTGGAGCTACTCCTGATTTAAAGTGGTCTAGGTAAGCATAGAATCATGCCAAAGACACAAATCCCATGCTTCTTCACACACATTCCCTCTTCTGCATTCTGGACAGACCCATTTTCCTTTGTTAATATTCCCCTTGCAAGATGTTATGCTTGCAGTGGATATGACAACTACTGAAGTGCTAAGTAAATACTTTGGAGACAGTGCCAGCTTGATAGCTGGAATATTATTTTTATTTTTTGACCTTTAAGACATCCTAACACCTTTCAATGAGATATATTTATTTAAACCATTTGCTTGTTTTTTCCTAAGAAAGAAGATTTCAAGTTCAGAATAACAACAAGGAGTCTGGTGGCACCTTAAAGACTAACAGATTTATTTGGGCATAAGCTTTCGTGGGTAAAAACCTCACTTCTTCAGATGCATAGAGTGAAAGTTACGGATGCAGGCATTATATATTGACACATGGAGAGCAGGGAGTTACTTCGCAAGTGGAGAACCAGTGTTGACAGGGCCAATTCAATCAGGGTGGATGTAGTCCACTCCCAATAATAAATGAGGAGGTGTCAATTCCAGGAGAGTATCAGAGGGGTAGCCGTGTTAGTCTGAATCTGTAAAAAGCAACAGAGGGTCCTGTGGCACCTTTAAGACTAACAGAAGTATTGGGAGCATAAGCTTTCGTGGGTAAGAACCTCACTTCAGATGCAAGTCATCTGAAGAAGTGAGGTTCTTACCCACGAAAGCTTATGCTCCCAATACTTCTGTTAGTCTTAAAGGTGCCACAGGACCCTCTGTTGCTAATTCCAGGAGAGGAAAAGCTGCTTCTGTAATGAGCCAGCCACTCCCAGTCCCTATTCAAGCCCAGATTAATGGTGTTAAATTTGCAAATGAATTTTAGTTCTGCTGTTTCGCTTTGAAGTCTGTTTCTGAAGTTTTTTTGTTCAATAATAGTGACTTTTAAATCTGTAATAGAATGACCAGGGAGATTGAAGTGTTCACTTACTGGCTTTTGTATGTTACCATTCCTGATGTCCGATTTGTGTCCATTTATTCTTTTGCGGAGGGACTGTCCGGTTTGGCCAATGTACATGGCAGAGGGGCATTGCTGGCACATGATGGCATATATAACATTAGTAGATGTGCAGGTGAATGAGCCCTTGATGGTGTGGCTGATGTGGTTGGGTCCTCTGATGGTGTCGCCAGAGTAGATATGGGGACAGAGTAGACAACAAGGTTTGCTACAGGGATTGGTTCCTGGGTTGGTGTTTCTGTGGTGTGGTGTGTAGTTGCTGGTGAGTATTTGCTTCAGGTTGGGGGGGTTGTCTGTAAGCAAGGACTGGCCTGCCTCCCAAGGTCTGTGAGAGTGAGGGATCATTTTCCAGGATAGGTTGTAGATCGTGGATAATGCGCTGGAGAGGTTGGAGTCTGGTGGCACCTTAAAGGCTAACAGATTTATTTGGGCATAAGCTTTCGTGGGTAAAAACCTCACTTCTTCAGATTCACCAGCAATGCCCCTCTGCCATGTACATTGGCCAAACCGGACAGTCCCTCCGCAAAAGAATAAATGGACACAAATCGGACATCAGGAATGGTAACATACAAAAGCCAGTAAGTGAACACTTCAGTCTCCCTGGTCATTCTATTACAGATTTAAAAGTCACTATTATTGAACAAAAAAACTTCAGAAACAGACTTCAAAGAGAAACAGCAGAACTAAAATTCATTTGCAAATTTAACACCATTAATCTGAGCTTGAATAGGGACTGGAAGTGGCTGGCTCATTACAGAAGCAGCTTTTCCTCTCCTGGAATTGACACCTCCTCATCTATTATTGGGAGTGGACTACATCCACCCTGATTGAATTGGCCCTGTCAACACTGGTTCTCCACTTGCGAAGTAACTCCCTGCTCTCCATGTGTCAGTATATAATGCCTGCATCTGTAACTTTCACTCTATGCATCTGAAGAAGTGAGGTTTTTACCCATGAAAGCATATGCCCAAATAAATCTGTTAGTCTTTAAGGTGCCACCAGACTCCTTGTTGTTTTTGTAGATACAGACTAACACGGCTACCCCCTGATACTTGACACCAAGTTCACAATAATGACTCATATTATGTTTGTTGAATTTTAGAAAAGCCCAGTAATACACATTGGCAATCTAATGCTTTGCCCTACAATTATGGGACAGGTTGTTCTTGCTCCTTGAGTGGGAGTACAGGGCTAGAGAGCACAAGGAGACTTATCCTCCACACACTTACTTTGAAACCCTGCACTAAGGCCACACAGAATTGTAGGCTACATCTATACTATAAAATAGGGATGTGATTCCCAGCTCATGTATGTGTGCTTGTGTAACACCAACAGACCCCGGTCGTTGGTGGGCAGGATTGAACCTGGGAACCTCTGGAGCTAAATGCATGAGCCTCTACTGCATGAGCTAAAAGCCACATGGCCTACAGCTAAGGCGGTATAGCAGACTCATTACTCTCTCTCTAAGTGGTCTCGGTGCCACAGGTGTGTGGGTTACAATTGCACTAGCTCAATGAGCACTAGTGTGAGTATAAATGGTAGAGTAGCCATAGTAGCATGGGCAGAAGCGGAAGGATGTCTTAGCCATACTGAGTACAAACCCACCTGAACCCCATGGATACGTACTGAGTGCCAGTGCTAACATAGTTACACTACCATTTATCTTCACACTAGCTCTCAAACTTGTGTGATATGTGTACATGAGCTGGGAATCACAACACTAGCTTGTAGTGCAGGTGTAGACATAGTCCCTACACTCAAGAGAGACAGACCCTTAGCTCGCATAAATTGGTGTAGCCCCACTGAAGTGAATAAAGCTACGTTAACTTACACCAGGTGGGGATCAGCCGATGCAAAGATTGAATGCTTTTAAGGCCTCCAAGGTGCAAGCCTCCCCCAAAGAGGTCAGAAGGAGGTGAGACCATGATCACGTCTGTATTGTCCTCTTTGCTGCTGCCAGAGCAAGAGGAAGCAAAGTGCAGTGTCCCAAACGATAATATATAATATAGTCCCCAGGAGGGACTGTGCCTCTTGAGGCAAAGTGTCTCCCAGAGTTCCCCTTATGGTAGTGAAACTCCACACATGTCCAATGCAGGCTTCTGCCTATCTGGTCTATGAAGTACAACATGAAATGAAAAACAAGCACTTTTAGGCTCTGAGAAAAGCTTCATAGCAAAAATGTCTGAGCCTTGTTATGGGATTAATTAGAAACACTGAGCTTTGAGCAGAAACTTTTTCTTCTATGACTACTCAAAGGAGTTTCAAATAGACTAATAAGAAATGACAAATGCATTATACTACATAAAGCGACACTAAAGAGCAGTTGTTTTTTTCCAATTATAGACCAGCAAAGTTACCATCAATGATTCTCTTCCAATTACAATAACATTCAAACAGCATTTTAGCTAGTTAATTACTGTTGGGCACTGAGGAGAATTTTGTTTAACATTAGCCAACCTAGTCCCCACTAGAAGCAACAGAAATTACCTTCCTGAAATTGCTTTCCTGAGAGCACTTCTACAAGTGCAGTTTTGGCCCATTATGTTCCACTTCTCATGTTGGGATATACAAAAGGGGAAGACTTAGACAGGGCTCTCACCAATTTCCATTATTTCTCCCTAGTGCAGTTCATCTCTCTCAGATTTTTTCAGCTGCTTAACAGTGGCTACACTGACTTTGATTTTTCCTTCCCTTTCCTTTCTTTCCCCCACCTACTTAGGTGTCTAGATTTGTGTCCCATGGTTCCCAGTACAGTCTGTGACCCTGAGTCTGCAAACGTTTATACATGTGCCTAACTTTAAACATTTGAGTATTCCACTGGACTGCTCCTGTGAGTAAAACGAAGCATATTTCTAAGTGTTTGCAGCACCACTGTCTACATTCTGGCTTTGCCAGGAGTTTCTGCCCTGGAAGAATTAGTTTTAACAGCATATCTCAGTGTTTTCTGCATTTAAAGGGCCATCTTTTGCTACCATTTCCATTTATGCAATTCCACTGAGTTCAGTGAGTAACTCTGTATTTACGCCAGTGTGAATGATAACAAAATTTTTCCCATTATCTTCAGGTCAAGCTTTTTATCTAACTTGCAACTAGCTCCTCTCTGTGGGGGATGAGGTCAATGAGAGAAGGTTTAAGGCTGTGATACTGGGGATTACACTGCAAAGTCTCATGAGTTCAAAATACAGTTGAAAGGCAGACAAATCTAGTTCAGTCTAGTTTGTACAATTTGGGGGCATCCTACTAGGAAAATGTAGAAGTGTATAGTCCATTTTTATAAAGCATACGGAAAATTCTGATCTCAGTTACACTGCTGTAAGTCATCTTGTTACTTCTCTTGAGTCCTGAATGCTAAACTAGTGTTTTCTTGGGTTTCATTATGAACCACAAATTTACCTATCTTCCATGAAAACCATTTGCAAACCTTTTGGGGAGAAAAACACAAACCCAGGTTGAGTTGCAAGTGAGTGTGGGGTGAGTTTTGAGTGAAATGCCTTGCTCTATACAAGCTCCAAAAAAGAGTTTATAGTGTGATGTGAAAACTCAATAAACACATTTCTCTTAATGTATTTGGGTATTTGATTATCTGTCTAACAAATAATGTAAAAAAGTATAGTGCCAGACCCTCATCTGGTGAGAGTTGGCATAGCTTCCTTGAAGTTAACGAGACTATGCTGATGTAATAGACATAGTATAATATCATGAAGGAGTCTCAGTCATGTACCAGTAGCCTGTTGTGGTAGACACCATACAAATATATAGAAGACAGTCCTTGTCCTGAAGAGCTTAAAATTTAAAAATAAGACAAGAGACAACAGGAGCACAAGGTAACTGAGAGAAAACAAATCAACATGAGAAGCAGCCATCACAGCACACTAGTTGCCTACCAGTGTTGAGTTTTGGGGGGCTTTGCTGCAGATGAGAGGGTGTAGTGGGATAGACACTTACAGAGCACTCCCTCATGGCCAGAGCTCACTTTGCAGGCACCCTGCCCTTGTTAGCCACCTCTTGCAGGCTCCTTATGTACTCCACACAGTCTCTCTTATGGCTAACAGCACCCCCACCCCAGGTTGGTTTAATAGCAAAATGGTTCAATTAATGTTCAGAGGGTCCACAGATTAAAATCTGTAATCATAACACAAAAGTTCATACTCAGACCTGGTTCTTCTGCCACACACAGAGCTCTTCCTCTGTCCCCATCTGCTCCACCCAAAGCTGCCAGTCCCAGCCCTCTTTGGTTGGAGCTGACTTCCTTCTCTAATCAGTGGCTCCTTTGTTCTAAGGGAAAAGGCAGTCTATATACTTCCCTCCTCCAGAAAACTCCTCCTTCCAATTGGCTAAAAGAGAGGGGAGTCCTGCCCACCCTACACTACAGGGCTTCTAATCCCAGACCCTTAAAGGAACAATGTTCAATGTTCTGGGTTTTTACCCACAGCCAACTCCTAATTTCCAGGGATCCTTTCCTCTCTTCCATTACCTGGGCCTTTATTCTTTCCAACTCCCTGGAATGAAGTCATCTTTCCCCCTCTACTCTTAAAAGGACAGTACACATGGGTGCTGGAAGTAGGGATGCTGAGGGTGCAGCAGCACCCCCGACTTGAAGTGGTTCCCACCATATACAGGGGTTACAGTGCTGTTCAGTGGCTTTCAGCACCCCCACTATAAAAATTGTTCCAGCACCACTGCCAGTATACTTCATTGCAGAGGGATTTAAAGAAGCACAATGAGGAGATATATGGATGTTTATGGGGAGTTCCTCCCAAGCTCGTGAAGCAACATGGGAGAAAGTATAAAGATGCTTGTTCAAAAATGTATCAAATTGGCAATGAAGGTTGACATTGCTGGAAGAGTGGAGGCAGGCGTTGACATCTCAATATCATCTAAGTGACGATAAGTAGGAAAGTGATAGGCTGTGAAGAACCTCAAATGCAAAGATGAGTATTTGGTGTTGGTGTGGTGAAGATATAAATGCAGCAAGCTAGACTTTTCAAGCCTGGAAAGGAGGCGGTTGAGTAGTCAAAAATGTGAGATAAAAAGGGTTTAGAATGAGAGTTTTAACTGTATGGACTGAAAAGAAAGGTCATAACTCACAGATGTTCTGAAGGAAAAAACAGCAACATTTAATCACGGCACGGATGTGAGGATCTAGAAAGAGAGCTGAATTGACAGATCTGTCCCATTGTCTAAACTATGATATATGCACAGTGCAGGCCCTAGGGGTTATCACTATGGGAAGCTTAAGTATTTTCATTTTCTATAAAAATACTTCCAAATATTCTGCTATAGTGTCTCCAATATTTAAATTTAAATGAATGAATTCACATATGTATACAAATACTTTGAACTTATTTAGCATATTTCAGTTGAGGATCTTAAATACACTGTGCATACTCTACGGAATTTGGTTCATAATTGCTTCATGAAATGAACTCTACAGGTTTGGTTGGCAATGGTTGGAAGCAAACACAAGGGATAAATTACATAGGGGAGAGGATCGTGGTACAGGTGGGAATGGAAAGGACAGAGGATATTTAAAAACTGATTGAAGTTAAACTGGTGCAACACTGTTATGCAGAAAAGGCCTTTGTGGCAAAGCCAGGGATAGAACCTAAAACTACAGAGATGTAGTCATGCACTCTAGCTACTTGGATACACCTCCCCATTGATGATTAAAATACTGCTTTCTTATAGGGACATTAGCTTTTCTGCAGTCTCCTCTACTGGCTCCCAAAAAATAAGTTAAACCAAATCAGCACTGAATGCAGGTAACTACTTTAATGTGGAATGCATTGTAAAAGAAAAAGGAAGTGGTGAATATTGCCACCTGCATTCAGGCTTACTGTCTGCAAAAAGCTGGCAGTGGTAATGAGTGTCAGAAGAATGTTCATGTGACATAACTGCTAATGTTTTATCCACGGCAATGAGGCTAGTACCTCCTCAGGAAATATCTCCAGAACAAGGTACATGCTCGTCTATATGCAGAGGAGATAGCTAATGTATTGAGGGTCTGCAGGTAGCAGATTGTAGCTTTCAGTCCTGTGCTACTTCCATCAACTCCCTGTTTCTAACACCTACAACAGTCAGAAAAAAAAAGTATTTTTAGTCGCAGGTGTTTTCTGACAGGCAGCAGATAATTCTGAATTTGGCAAATGTCTAATTAACACAAACGCTGTCCTTACGAAGTCAAAACATGTTCATTTAAAAATACTATACATTTTCATCTTGCCTAGCCTCTGTTCCACCACACACCCAAAGAAGGCTCTTTATTATTATTTTGCTAGTGACACTCTGCTTAGGCAGCCTGTCTCCTGTGAAAAAAGATGTGTAAATAATTTTCATGTATGCTTGAAGGTCAGAGCTAAAGTTATTCTGTAAGGTAGGTAGGTGATTAGAATGAAATACACAGCTCTTTTTTTTTTGGCAAACAAAAGGCTTACATTTATAATGTAGTGTGACTGGTGAACCCTGAGTTGTCATGCTTTATCTCAACAACAATGAAAGTTTCTGGAATCTTGCCAATTTCAATATTAACTATTTGTTGCTGAAAAGTTCAATGCAATAGTGTTGTGTAACTGCAAAACACAATATGGACTCCTGCAGTCTTTGTTCAAGCAAAAATGCAATGGAATTTCATGGGGAGCTTAACTTAAATAAGAATTCAAGTTTCTGTCAAAAGGAAAACTTCTGAATGAAAATTGGAACCATTCTATTACCTACTTTGGCAGAAGGACTTTTATTAAAGCCATGACAAAATTCTGCATATTATTTAACTTACTCAATAGTTGTCATTTTTGTGGGGGGCAGGGTATTTAAAGAAATCACGGGGACAAATTCTTAGTTGATGTAAGTCATCCTAGCTCTATTGATGTCAATGAAATCAGCTGAGGATCTGGCCCAGTTTTATAGAACAGTGAAAATAATCATGAGAAGCTGAAGGAAGACTACAGAGTTTGGACTGTCTGAAATAGTATCTTCAGAATAAAAATGCACATTTATTTTAAAAACTGATATATTTATATTGCATATCTTAATGTGAAAACAAAGCATGTAAATCCAGAATAACCATTTAAATTAGTTGAGTTACACTGGCATAAAGCATGTATATGAATGTGTATATGTGTGTGTGTGTGTGGTACATATGTAGATTGTACGCATATATATTCTCTTCTGTGTATGTGGTGTGTGTATGAATATATAGAAATTCTATATACAAATTATCTGAAACTATGAGCAAAAATGAAAGAAGTTATGGGTGAGTAGGCTGGTAATTTGTGACATTTTCCACCATTAATTCCTCATTCCTCAGTTCTCTTCAATGCTATCCCTCCAGGCTGGAGTCCCCATATGAGGCTTGTCACAATCTGTATCTGTCAGCTCAGGCAAATGAAAAACCTCCCAATATGTTCCAGACAGCAGGACTTTAACAGAGTGGGTGGATCAGTAAACAGCACCTTGATTGGCACTTCAAATATCTCTCATATGCTCCACGGATGTTTCATTAATTCTTTTGGCTGAACTCAGGTGCTCAGAGATGGTGAGTATTAACCATTTCACTGGTAGGCATTTGCAGTAACTTTATTTCCTCTCCCCCAACCCCAGCAGTATGTTTCCAAATGCTCCATTCTGATCTCAAGATGTTCACCCCTCACACCCAAAGTGTCTTTGCTCCACTTACAAAGGGTCTATATCATTTTTTTGCAAATGCAAATTTGAAAACGTAATTTATCTCTGATTTTAACCTGTACAAATCTCCCTTTAATTATAAATACAGATATAATACAAAACCTGTATTTAACAGCTGGGGTGGATTAGCCAGAATCCCCAATGTTACCAGAGTCCTAGGCCCACTAGTGAAAAAGAGTCAGGCCAGCAGGGCTGATCAAGAATATAGCTGATTGCTGACCTCAGCCACTTACTGGAGTGGGCTCGAGCAGGCCTGGGTGCCTCTTGTGTTGGGAGGAATCAAAACTCAAAAGTGGGAGCAAGACAAATTATAGTGGAGTGGGTGGAAAAAGAGCTTTTTCTGAGATTCTCAAACTCCTGGTACCAAACTGGAGTCTTAATTGTACCAATGAAAATCCAGAGTAACATTAGATAATTCAGTTATTAAATATGGCATGGTATTTGGTCCTGTCAGGATGGTATGTGGTCCTGCTGTGAAGGCAGGGGCCTGGACTCGACTCGACTCAATGGTTTGAGCATTGGTCTACTAAACCCAGGGTTATGAGTTCAAGCCTTGAGGGTCCCATTTAGGGAACTGGGGTAAAAATCTGTCTGGGGATTGGTCCTGCTTTGAGAAGGGGGGTGGACTAGATAACCTCCTGAGGTTCATTCCAGCCCTAATATTCTATGACCTTTCAAGGTCCCTTCCAGTTCTATGAGATAGGTGTATCTCCATATAATGTAATTTTAAATAGGTTTATTTTTGGGGGGAGGAATAGCTCAGTGGTTTAAGCATTGGCCTGCTAAACCCAGGGTTGTGAGTTCAATCCTTGAGGGGGGCATTTAGGGATCTGGGGCAAAAATCTGTCTGGGGATTAGTCCTGCTTTGACCAGAGGGTTGGACTAGGTGACCTTCTGAGGTCCCTCCCAACCCTGACATTCTATGAGTCTATTTGTTTCTGTAGCACTCATAGGTTTCAGAGTAGCAGCCGTGTTAGTCTGTATCCGCAAAAATAACAGCTGCTCCAAAAGTACAATACCAGGCACAGTCCCTGTCCTAAGAAACTCACATTCTAACTGGAGTGCCTCCAGGAAAAATCTGCAGTAATTACAAGAGTAACTGAGGGCAGATTCTATTCTTATCCTCAGTCAAGTCTTATTTAACATAGGGACTTACTCTACATCCTTATTCACATTGAGTATCTCTTCATTGGATTTGCAGAATTCTGCCCTCAACACATGCATAGTACTGTGGATAATGTATATTCATGTTAATGGCATTCGTGCACATTGATGAGGCAATAGTTTCTCCAACTGCTCTCTTCCTTGAGTTTTGTATAATCCTGAGAAAAGTATAATCACAAATGATTATACTTATTATGAGCAGCACAGGTCTCGACAAAAATATGCTACACAGCTCTGTAAAATCAAAGTCAGGCTATAGCTATCAGATATAACGAGTAAATATTAATATAAGTTAGTAGAACCCTACACTGTGTTCATTATTATTACTGGCAGGCAAGTCACGCAAAATGTGCTTTTATACAGCATTATATAAGTGCCCATTGTATGGTTAGATTTCATACTTCCTCAAGTATTAGAAAAGGAAAACAAAGGACTTCACATATTTTCAATGTCAAATCAACAACCCCTCTTAAACGCTACCACAAAATCCACTTCTGTATACAGCAACACTCTGGAGTGGTTAAGAAAAAGTAAACTGAAGGTATGTTTTCTCTGTTTTAAAATATTATCTTTAAACACTTCCAACAGGATACTGTTGTTGGGCAAAATAACTAGAACATGGACACATTTTTGAGCTGGGAAATGTTCCTGGTGTCAACTGAAAATAAATACTTTCACAGTAATTAAAAGTTTTGCAAATCAGTTTTTGTAACTCATGATGTACACACCTGGTGACTCATGATCATAGTGTGATGTTTCACATACTGTACGATGCATAAGTACTCAAAGAACAGAAATGAATTATTGCATAACACTAAGAAAAAGAAAACACTAAATAAATCACTTGAAACCCTCACATTTCCCCCCCTTGAATATATTAGAAACTTTGTTGAATCAGAAGCAGTTGTCCATATGTGACTGTCAATATAATGAAGAGAAAGGACATTCTAACAGATTGTTTTCTAGAAGGACCTTCCTTTTGGTCTTTACATGGCCAACAAGATTATCAGCCTTTCCATTTCTCTAAGGGCCTGTTCCAAACCCCATTGAAGTTGTGGAGAGTCCTTCCATTGATTCCAATAGGTGTTGGATCAGGCCCTAACTCTCTAAACAATAGAGTCAAACCATAAGAAGAAATATTGTCAATGTAATTTCTGACTGTTCACTGTAGAGTCGTAGAGAATGGGGAATTTTATTATCCATTTTTATTCATTATAATAAGACCTGCTTCCTCACTGCCTCCATCAATGCTAATGCTACTATGTTGCTATGAATGGGAACGTCAATGAGACAGGTCAGGACAAAAGCCTTTAAGATAATGTGAGGCATCATGAGAAGGTCTGTGCGTAGCATCTGGTAACAGTCATATGCGTATATAGCAGCTAGCTGAAAACAGAGACAGTAAATAAGAGAGAGAGAGAGACTGAGAGAAAGAACTGAGAGCTCCACACAAGTCTGGTATATTTTATAAGCAAAGACAGGTCTAAAGGAAGCAAGGACTTTAAAGGCATTCATACTGGGGCTTGGGAGAGAAAGAAATATTCTAAATATGGTATATAAAAGAAGAAAATTCAGTATTTCTACTTTCCAGCTTGTAAAACAAAATAAAGTGAATGGGAAGATTAAACCTCCCAAAACGTTGCTGTTTCTTCATTTGAATAGGAGATATAAAAGATTTTCAAAAGAACTAACAAAAAAGTAATAACTGAAGAGCTACTACTCTCTCCTATCAGTCTGCAAATAGGTGAGTAGGGCTCTTCTGCATGTTAATCTTACTTATCTTTTTGAAAATAATAATTAATAAATAGTAAATAATAAATAATAATACATAATGTTACTGTAAAAGTCTGCAGGTCTGAGATTTTTTAATGTGATCTTTTAGCTGGATTAGGGGTAGAGAAGGTTGGGCTAGAGAAGGCAGTGAACACACACCCTTCCTTTTAGCCAGTTCACTAGTTCCTCTTTGTAGAAAGCAGAATCAAGCAGTTTAAAGCAAACAAGATATAGCATTTTACTGGCCTGTTTTCTTTATTGCTTTATGGGGTGTAATATAATAATATGATAGATAAGCCTCTAGTAAATATTATTCAAGTTCATTTCAAAATGTCAGATTTTCCTGAGACTCATGCTCCTCTGACCACTCTGTCAGCTCATAGAAAAAAATAATTCTTAAAACATATTATGTAGTATTAACTGCTCGGTTAAAACATTTTTTTCCATGTATTTTGTATTTGTTAAAGTCTTGAACTATACCATCTTCTGCAAAAGATGCCTTTGTGTCACGTAAAAGTGCTCTATTCTGTCTACGAGTAGAATCAATCAGAATTAGAATAAAGCAGGTTACAGAAAGCACCATTCTGAGATTACCTTCTTTTGAAATATTTAGAAATGCATGCCTGGCTATCGAAGAAAATGGATGATTATGGAATATCATTAATGGTATTGTATGATCTGCTTATATTAAGAACATGACTGTGGAACCCCTTAATAAGTAAGCTAATCCAAATGAAAGGATGTACAAAGTCGATCTGTGCAGACAATATTGTGTTAATGGCGGATAGTGAGAAAGGTTTGGTCCAGGTGATTGATGCCTAGAACAGGGAACTAACAAACTGTGGCCTCAAAATGAATAAAGAAAAGACTTAAGTCATATGGGTGATGTGCACGGAATCAAGACAGATGTATAGCAATACTGAGGACCAGCGCCTAAATCAGCCTTCTGTATTTAAGTACCCTGGGGACTTGTTAGCTGCAAATGGAGAAATCGACAGAGAACTGCAAGTAAGGCTGCTGAGTGCTGGGGTAAGTCTGGCGATAGATAAAGTGGATAGATTGATAAGTAGATAAATGAATGCCTGGACTAAAGGACCACTATATAAAGCCATGCTGAGACCAGCTTGTCTGTACAGATCAGAGACATGGGTGACCAAAGAGAAGCACTTGAGAAGACTTGAAGCCATTGAAATTATATGCTTGAGGGCAGAAAAATGCATGACGTAGCTGGCTCACCTGTGGAATGATGTCAACAGGAGTAAGACCAAGGTCTGTGAGCAGCTGCAAGAGAAGAGGCTGAGATGGCATGGGATGAAGGGAACCCTGTTTGGGAGGCATTTGAGACTAGAGTTCCCAGGCAGAGAATAAGAGGATAGCCAATAAAATGGTGGATAGATTGTGTACAGGAGGATGGAGTGGATATAAAACAAGTGTTGGACCGACATGCCTGGAAAAGACTGATCCAACGACCTCTGACCCCAACTAGCTAGGCAAAGGGGAAACAGAAGAACTGTGGAACACCTATTCACATTGGTGGGCACTTACTCATGCAGGTTGTTGTATTGATTTCAATATGGCTACTTTCAGAGCAATTATTCACTAATGTGATGGGCATTTCACCGTTGTGCTCTCAGATACTGAGGGCTAGCTCATGCTTGCTAGGCACACCCAATAGTCAGTGATAGTCAAGAGTCATATTGCTTCAGTGAGAGCAACAGGGAGAGGCATTCTATACCAAATAGATAGGCAGACTTCAAGCCAATCTTTCCTGTGGTTCAGGGGCAGTGCAAGATGCAGCCTGCTTTCCTATGTACACCACTCCTATTCTATGGGAAGGTTTGGTTAGGAGGGCATGGCCCCATTTCTTCCCTACCTGTTCTGGGGCACCACAAGATAGTAGGGACTGAGCAGGTTTTGTACTCCTTTGAGCAAAGGGCTGCAGTTCCCCCTGATTCTTACACGGGCCATGGAAAGAGAGGAGACAGAAGGGTCTTTATGACTCTCTCCTCACCCTGCTTCCCACACATAGTCACTTCATATTTACATAGAGGCCAGGAGAAATCTGCCCCTAAACTTTGAAACGTAAACTTTTCTGGTTCTCATCCAGCCCATGTAACTGAGTGTTTGGGAGGGAGGATAGAGAGGGATAATCTTAGATGTATGAGGGAAAAACAGGCCAGCACCATTAATAGAAAAAGTTCATAAAAGTCACATTGTTACCCAGTAAGGCATATACATATTTTGATAGTTCTGTTGCTTATATTTATTGTTGTTTTTGTTACTTTTCCTTTCTCACTTTTCACTGGGATTAAGGCCCCATGTCTCCCAGTGATTATCAGTTGTCAAGACAAGTAATAGCCTAGGATATCATTTCTAAGTACTAGCCCTGCAAACTCAACCTGAGATCTCAGGGTCAATCTGGGCTCTTTCTTAATTATATATCATCTCTAATAAATGTTCTGTAAACCAAATTATACCCTTAGTGGTACCTCTGCAGTCCTACCGTCTTCACTGAGTTTGCACAGGTATAATTCATGGAAAGTTATCAAATAATACAACTGACACACAAGAAGGACCAGAATCCAGCTCACTCCCTTTTAGCAGTGCTGATAAGATCTAAAAGGCAGGGCCGCCCAGAGGATTCAGGGGGCCTGGGGCAAAGCAATTTCGGGGGCCCCTTCCATAAAAAAAGTTGCAATACCATAGAATACTATATTCTCGTGGGGGCCCCTGCAGGGCCGGGGGCCTGGGGCAAATTGCCCCACTTGTCCCCCCCCCCCCCCCCCCGCCGGGCAGCTCTGCTAAAAGGAGTGACAACTGACCATCACTGATATCTGAAGAGATAACTCTGAATACCTACAAGAAGCAGATCTGTGGAGTAAGAAGGTTTCATTGTTATAGTCATTGTTCAGAGTAGAACTGCATTGTAAGATTGATAAATTGCTTCCATTACATAGCACTATGTGTAGGCTTTTGCTGAATGCCAGGTGCCGTAACTCATTACTAGACTGGAAAGACTGGAAGAGAATTTCCAGTTTTTACCTCAAAATTATTTTATTTTTTTAAAGGAACTTCTTCCTTTTCTGATAGTCTTGGTTTTGAAGACTCATTATAGCCTGGAATTCACAGGCATTATGATTGCAAAATGTCTATTTAATATCACTGAACATTTATGATTAATAGAACTATTGGTAGTTACAATATGCACTGGCAAGACCAGATTATGATTTCACTAACACCTGAGTAACTCCACTGACTTCAACAGAGTTACTCCAGAGTTTCACTCGTATAAATAAGACCCACAACATATTATACATGTTTGTTTGTTTTGTGGGAATGCTTATATCGTCCAGCTTCTCTGTTTTGACAGGCATATTCCAACATTTCAAATCCTTTACCTTTGGGGACTGCAGTTTTGCTTAATTAAATTTTCCAATTAAAAAAAATTAAATCAAATTCTTAGTACCCATGAGAGCACATTTGTTAACCATAACAGTGCATATATTTATTGTCCCCCAGGAGCAGGAAGGTTTGAGAAATCTTCATTAACATTCACAATGTCCAATAGCTTTGCAGAGTCACTTCTCATACAAAAAGCCTGAGGAGGGTCAACTAGAGAGGTGAACCAGAGAAAATTAATTATTTTAAATAAAGGAGGAGAAAGACACTTCTTCTTCTTCTTGCCTTGTAAATCACAGAGTTACAAAATGCCTCCCCTAGCTGTGAACAAATGGGCTGTCAGACTACTTTAGGAAACAAAAATGAAGTACAAAAAGAGCTTATTGACAGTCTCCACAGAAATGCTGCTTATGCGGGGCTGGAGCAAAAGTGCAACACTAAGAGAGTGGTGACAGGGACAATGAACGAGGAAGCACAGGGAAGTCCTATAATATAAATGTCCTCCTTACTCATTTGCTGAGGTCTACGTGCTCATGAGCCTGCTATTCCTTTATGTGTAGTTTTTTTTATAGACTCCAATGCTCGTGAAAGGTGATTGACATCCCTAAGAGAGAGAAATCCTGACTTTTTTTTTTCTTGGAAAAGGTACAACCTGGAAAGTGCCAGCATAAGCTTCTTCACCTTGCCCTTCACCCATGAGCAGGTTAAGAACTACCTCCAGTATGCTCAATTTTCATATCCATTCAGTGTCTAGTCCTTTGCTGAGAATGAAATTCAGGCATTACAAATAGTTCCAAATTTAGGGGTGGTTTTTGAGACATAGACTCCACAGGAGGTTTGAAATACCTAGTCTGACAGAATACTGGTCCTTTTATATGCATGAGAACCACTGAATCCATAAGAACGTAGAGAATGATCTTCCAAGAGGGTGGTTTTAGTGCACCAATTTTTTTATATGTAAGCTTTCATGCAAAAAATTAAAATGTATCTGCAGAACAATGTTAGCATATCAATGAAAGCAAAATAAAAAAATTCCACCTGTTTTCCCATTCATGAATCAGACCCATCACTGTCCATGATAAATGAGAGCCCTAGCCTACAAATTAATGTTTGTGATTTTTCAAAAAAATGCAACCAAACAAAGGAAATCAGGAGAATATTGTCATAAGAAAAATCCAGAGCTATGTACTCCACATAAACAATGTCATAAGGCCCAGTCCTCCACTCCATTACATCTGTATTATACCAATATTACTGAACTGATTTCAGCGGACTTCCAATGGCGTAGCAGAGCCGGAAACAATCCCTTAATTTCCATTTATACCTGCTAATATGCTTAATCATTTAGGGCTTTACTTGAAGCCCACTGGAGAAAATGAAAAGACCCCCCCTCTTTCAATTAGCTTAAGAACATAACCTTAAACCGTAGGTTCTCAAGCTGGGGTTCATGAACAGGCCTAGCAGGATTGTGACAACCCTGCCTTTCTTTATGGCTACATGGGAGGGAGATCCAGAAATATCTGAGCAGTGACAAAAAGGGGAAGCTTCTCTGTATATGTACAGCATTATAATAACTGATGACTGAAGGGTCTCCTATTAGCAGTTTAAATTCAGTGTTTACTGAAAACCATTGTGAATAAAAAGTCTGAAAAAATATATAGAAATGGAGAACATTCCCTTAGCTCTCTTAGTCGTAACAAAAAGTGCTTAATTCTTCTCACCCCTCCCCTTTGTTCTTGGCTTTTGTACTTAAGATCCTTCTTATTATACAGTTTCTGAGAACCACAATAGCAGGTTAGCATGGAAATGTCTATTTGTATCTTCACCAAATGTTTGCAGGAAAAGTAAGAGTATGTCTACACTGCAGCTGTGAATGTGCTTCCCAGGGTGGATAGGCAGACCTGGGCTAACTCCGCTCGAGCTAGCGTGCTAACAATAACAGTGCAGCCAGAGGTAGCCCAGGTGGCAGCTCGAACTATCTGCCTGAGTACAAACTTTCCTGGACCCCTTAGGTATGTACTCAGCTGGCAAGCCCGAGCCACCACTCTGCAGCTACACTGCTGCTTTAAGCAGGACCAGCCCTAGACCAAATAGTGCCCCAGGTCAGGAACGTTTTCACCACCCTTACTGCATGCTGAGCCTGACTGTACTTTAGCACCCCGATCCTGGTGCCCCTGAGCCCGGCATCCCCCAAGCCCGGCACCTCAGGCAGTTGCCTGTGTGACCTGCCTATAAATCTGGCCCTGGCTTTAAGCTGCACTGGAATCATAGAATCATAGAAGATTAGGTTGGAAGAGATCTCAGGAGGTCATCTAGTCCAGTCCCCTGCTCAAGCAGGACCAACCCCAAATAAATCATTCCAGTCAGGGCTTTGTCAAGCCAGGCCTTAAAAACCTCTAAGAATGGAGATTGCACCACCTCCCTAGGTAACCCATTCCAGTGCTTCACCACCCTCCTAGTGAAACAGTTTTTCCTAATATCAACCTAGACCTCCCCCACTGCAACTTGAGACCATTGCTTCTTGTTCTGTCATCTGCCACAACTGAGAACAGCCTAGCTCCATCCTCTTTGGAACCCCCCTTCAGGTAGTTGAAGGTTACTATCAAATCCCCCCTCACTCTTCTCTTCTGCAGACTAAATAAGCCCAGTTCCCTCAGCCTCTCCTCACAAGTCATGTGCCCCAGCCCCCTAATCATTTTCATTATTCTCCACTGGACTCTCTCCAATTTGTCCACATCCTTTCTGTAGTAGGGGAACCACAACTGAACGCAATATGTGAGATGTGGCCTCACCAGTGCTGAATAGAGGGGATTAATCACTTCTCTCAAACTGCTTGCAATGCTCCTACTAATGCAGCCCAATATGCTGTTAGCCTTCTTGGCAACAAGGGCATACTGTTGACTCATATCCAGCTTCTCGTCCACTGTAATCTCCAGGTCCTTTTCTGCAGAACTTCTGCTTAGGAAGTCGGTCCCCAGCCTGTAGCAGTGCATGGGATTCTACTGTCCTAAGTGCAGGACTCTGCACTTGTCCTTGTTGAACCTCATCAGATTTCTTTTGGCCCAATCCTCCAATTTGTGTAGGTCACTCTGGACCTTATCCCTACCTTATCCCACTCCTGACATGTTCTTTTGGGAGGGAGGGAGGAATAGCTCAGTGGTTTGAGCATTGGCCTGTTAAACTCAGGGTTGTAAATTCAGTCCTTCAGGAGGCCATTTAGGGATATGGGGCAAAAATCTGTTGGATGATTTAATTGGGGATTGGTCCTGCTTTGAGCAGGGGTTGGACTAGATGATCTCTTGAAGTTCCTTCTAACCCTGGTATTCTATGATTCTCCCAGCTTCTCTACCTCTCCCCCTAGCTTAGTGTTATCCACAAATTTGCTGAGGGTGCAATCCATCCCATCATTCAGATAATTAATGAAGATGTTGAACAAAACTTGCCCCAAGACTGACACCCGGGGCACTCTGCTTGATACCGGCTGCCAACTACACATTGAGCCGTTGATCACTACCTGTTAAGCCTGACAATTTTGCCAGCTTTCTATCCACCTTATAGTCCATTCATCCAATCCATACTTTTTTAAATTGCTGGCAAGAACACTGTGGGAGACTGCATCAAAATGTTTGCTAAAGTCAAGGTATATCACATCCACTGCTTTCCCCATATCCACAGAGCCAGTTATCTCATCATAGAAGTCAATCAGTTTGGTCAGGCATGACGTGCCCTTGGTGAATCCATGTTGACTGTTCCTGATCACCTTCCTCTCTACCAAGTGCTTCAAAATGGATTCCTTGAAGAGCTGCTCCATGATTTTTCCAGGGACTGAGGTGAGGCTGACTGGTCTGTAGTTTCCCAGATTCTCCTTCTTCCCTTTTTTAAAGATGGGCTCTATAGTTGCCTTTTTTCCAATCGTCCGGGACCTCCCCCAATCACCACAAATTTTCAAAGATAATGGACAATGGCTCTGCAATCACATCAGCCAACTCTCTTAGCACCCTTGGATGCATTAGATCCGGGCCTATGGACTTGTGCATGTCCAGCTTTTCTAAATAGTCCTTAACCTGTTCTTTCACCACTGAGGGTTCCTCACCTCCTCCCCATACTGTGCTGCCCAGTGCAATGGTCTGGGAACTGACCTTGTCTGTGAAGACCACGGCAAAAAAAGCATTGAGTACTTCAGCTTTTTCCATATCATCTGTCACTAGGTTGCCTCTCCCATTCAGTAAGGGTTCCACACTTTCCCTGACCTTCTTGTTGCTAACATACTTGTAGAAACCCTTCTTGTAACCCTTGACATCCCTTGCTAGGTGCAACTCCAATTGTGCTTTGGCCTTCCTAATTACATCACTGCATGCTCGAGCAATAATTTTATACTCCTTCCTAGTCATCTGTCCAAATTTCCACTTCTTGTAAGCTTCCTTTTTGTGTTTAAGCTCAGCGAAGATTTCTCTGTTAAGCCAAGCTGGTCGCCTGCTATATTTACTATTCTCTCTGCACATTGGGAGGGTTGTACCTGTGCCCTCAACAAGGCTCCTTTAAAATACAGCCAGCTTTCCTGGACTCCTTTCCCTCTCATATTAGCCTCCCACGGGATCCTGCCCATCTTATCCCTGAGGGAGTCAAAGTCTGCTTTTCTGAAGTCCAGGGTCAATATTCTGCTGCTCTTCTTTCTTTCTTTTGTCAGGATCCTGAACTTGACCATCTCATGGTCACTGCTGCCCAGATTGCCACCCACCTCTACTTCCCCTAACAATTCTTCCCTGTTTGTGACCAGCAGGTCAAGAGGAATATGGCCCCTAGTTGGTTCCTCCAGCACTTGCACCAGGAAGTTGTCCCCAGCATTCTCCAAAAATTTCCTGAATTGCCTGGGCACTGCTGTATTGCTCTCCCAGACGATGTTAGGGTGATTGAAGTCCCCAGTGAGAACCAAAGTCTGTGATCTGGAAACTTCTGTTAGTTGTCCGAAGAAAGCCTTGTCTATCTCATCTTCTTCATCTGGTGCTCTTTAGTAGATGCCCACCACGACATCACCATTGTTGCTCTCGCCTCTAAACTTAACCCAAAGACTCTTAACAGGCTTTTCTCCAGTTTCATACTGGAGCTCTGAACAATCATACTGCTCTCTTACATACAGTGCAACTCCTACACCTTTTCTCCCTCACTTGTCCTTCCTGAACAGTTTATACCCATCCATGACAATGCTCCAATCATGTGAGTTACCCCACCAAGTCTCTGTTATTCCAATCACATCATAGTTCCTTGGCTGTGCCAGGACTTCCATTTCTTCCTGCTTGTTTCCCAGGCTTCTTGCATTCATGTACAGGCACCTAAGATAACTAGCCAATTGCCTATTTTCTCAGTATGAATAAGGATACAGCTAGTGCGTATCTATCAGTGCTGGAAAGCACCCTCTTAGATGGAATGTAGACATGGTCTCTTTTATGAAGCTCAATGGGATTGTCAGAATTGTAATGCTAAGGTTTTCCAAACTAGTCAAACTTCCAAATACAAGCAGAGAGCAGAGGAAGAGTGTTGTGTATTATTGCAGAGTAGCAGGAATCAGAACAACCAGGTGATAGATGGAAATGCCACCTCAATTGCATCTAATGCTAATAAGTGTTTGATTTTAGAAATTGGAGCAGTGTCAATTTTCCATTGAAAAAAGCTCTCCCACTTGGACCTGGTATCCCAAACTTTGTAATGCATATTGCCTATTGGGATATCTTTGCACACTACTTATAAAACTTGCATATTCAATATAACCTTCATTCATTAAAAAAATCTGTAATTAATGCAGGTTTTCAGATCTCTGATAACAGCCTGTCCCACCATCTCAGAAGTAAGTCTTTCTAAATTGAATCCATGATGAACAAAGGGAACTGTGGGTGAGACAAATGAGAAAACCCTGAAAGTGGTTGGTGTGTGTGTGTGTGAAATTTCACTTTAAGCATTTTTCTCATTTCACCTCAAGAAATTGTACCCCCTCAAGTTTTGCCTCTCTGTAAAATCTTAGGAGAACTATCCTTTTCAGTTTAAAACATGGAGAAACAATCACACCTCTCTCAAAAACCTGTACTTGCAAAATTCTGATGGGAAACAATATGTCATCTGCCATAGAAATGCTTCCTCCGTGTGCTGTAGCTGAGGAGAAAGGGCCAGAAAAAGAGGGAGAGTCAGTATTATTTTGCTGAACTCTGAGGATGCTAGTGACCCTCCTTATTCTCTCTCACTTTCAGGTTGTTATACTTTACCTATAGCAGGGGTAGGCAACCTATGGCACGTGTGCCGAAGGCGGCACACGAGCTGATTTTCAGTGGCACTCACACTGCCTGGGTCCTGGCCACTGGTCCAGGGGGCTCTGCATTTTAATTTAATTTTCAATGAAGCTTCTTAAACATTTCAAAAACCTTATTTACTTTACATACATCAATAGTTTAGTTATATATTATAGACTTATAGAAAGTGACCTTCTAAAAATCTTAACATGTATTACTGGCACGCGAAACCTTAAATTAGAGTGAATAAATGAAGACTCGGCACACCACTTCTGAAAGGTTGCCGACCCCTGACCTATACCATTGTATTTAAATGTTTCCTATTGCCTCTCTGACTTCTGCCATCCCAAAACTGAACCAGTGGGGATCATGCCATTGGTCCACCCATCTGTTTTGAAGGTAATTGGACACAGCTAATCAAGAAGTACCATGAAAAGCTGCCTTAGCATTTTGTCAGATATTGAGATAATTTTCTGCACTGTGTCCAGTTTCAATAATAAAACAAATAATAATAATAATACAAAAATTGATGTGAATTAAAAACCATGTGTTTGCCAAAAATTTGTAAATTTGGAGATGGGCAAACTATGAATGATTTTAATTTCATATTGACTATTTTGCATAAGTCCAGCATCCTCCCTCTCCTCTCTGCACTTAGTGTGTGTGTTGGGGGGAACCCTTCCTCATTATTATTCTTCCAGTGCTACCGCACTTACAACCTAGATGCATATATGTAACACCTCTCATTAACACTTGCCTGTTAAGGGAAAGCAACCTGTAGTTGGTA
The DNA here is from genome assembly GCF_028017835.1 of Emys orbicularis. NCBI lineage: Eukaryota > Metazoa > Chordata > Testudines > Emydidae > Emys > Emys orbicularis. The sequence goes on from NC_088687.1 coordinate 105,593,669, forward strand.
GGTAAAAGGTGTTGTTTAAAATTGGTTCTTGATGTTATTAGCGTTACAGAGAGCAGTCTCCCAAGAACACTGCAAATATATTCAGAAACTTACTTGTGGCTGAGCACCACAGCTGTGGAATCGTATTTGGCATTCATTACTGTTAATATTTATCATTTCTATTACAGTTGTTCCTACAGATCCCCACTGATAGCGGGAGACCCACTGTTAGGAATTCATGCTGTACATAGACATAGTAAGAGACAGTCCCTGGCTCTAAAACCTTACATTCTAAAGACATGAGGCAGTTAATTACATTCTGCCACATTTGTCAGAATGAACTCCGTGAATCAGACTCAGACTAACATTTCTGAAATGTAATTTGTATGAACAAAGTTATGAAAAAAAGGCGGTTTGGCGGTTGTGAATCAGCTCCTCCTTTCTTCATAGAAGACCATTTTCAGACCTATTTTATACCTTCTCCTATCTCCCCTAATTGCAGTAGCAGCAGATTTTCTTGTTTCTCCTCAGTAACATGCAGTTGATACCCACTCTTTCTGTAGCGATCAAGGGCCATCTTTGAGTGAGAATAAACTACAGAATACTGGGGGTTTTTTTACTCATAATTTAGTAGTTTTTGTATTGTTACAAGGAATAAAAAAATATTTTCCTAAATGACAATCTTACAGAAATAGAGTACACACAAGCACCAGAGGACCTAGCTCATCTCATGAAGCTTAACAAAAAATTTCAACAAAAAGGAGTTCTTGTGGCACCTTAGAGACTAACAAATTTATTTGGGCATAAGCTTTCGTGGGCTAAAACCCACTTCATCAGATGCATGAAGTGGGTTTTAGCCCACCAAAGCTTATGCCCAAATAAATTTGATAGTCTTTATGGGTACGTCTACACTTACCGGAGGGTCCGGCGGCAGGCAATCGATGTTCTGGGATCGATCCCGGAAGTGCTCGCCGTCGATGCCGGTACTCCAGCTCGGCGAGAGGAGTACGCGGCATCGACAGGGGAGCCTGCCTGCCGCGTCTGGACCCGCGGTAAGTTCGGACTAAGGTACTTCGAATTCAGCTACGTTATTAACGTAGCTGAATTTGCGTACCTTAGTCCGAAGTGGGGGCTTAGTGGGGACCAGGCCTAAGGTGCCACAAGGACTCCTCGTTGTTTTTGCGGATACAGACTAACACAGCTACCACTCAAAAAACTTCAACGTTCTCTCACAAGGCTCATAAAAGCGTAATGTTATAACGACAGCACACCATACAGAAATCTCCCAAGGGCTCTCTTTAAGAGCTTAAAACTTTGCTTTGGACTTTAATTGGTTATTGGGCGAGGCACATTTACCACCACAACCCCACAAACCAAACACATACACATCTCAAATGACTATGATTCATTCATTGACAGTTCAGTGAACAGCGCCAAATTAAGTACTAGACAGTTATTGAACATAATCTGAGACAGTTTACACCATGATTCTATAAATGCTCCAGCACTGATGGTATATACATAGAATGTATAAAACCAGACTTTACAGTCATAAATTTATAATGCTCAGGGTAAACATACTCCATGGACAACAGGGCACAGACTGGGACAGGCATGCTGTCCAGAGAGACGTTCCCTGTCAATAGCTTACTGTTTTTTTGTTATAATGATATAGATGGCTCTTAATATTTCCTTGCTTACATTTGGGGTTTGCAAAGATACAGCAATGCTTGTTGATGGCTACTGATAGTGCTAACATTCAGGGTATGTCTACACTACGAAATTAGGTCAAATTTATAGAAGTTGATTTGTTAGAAATCGATTTTATACAGTCGATTGTGTGTGTCCCCACTTAAGACCAATAAGACATTAACTCAGCGGAGTGCGTCCACAGTACCGAGGCTAGCGTCGACTTCTGGAGCATTGCACTGTGGTAGCTATCCCCACAGTTCCCGCAGTTGCCGTCGCCCATTGGAATTCTGGGTTGAGATCCCAATGCCTGATGGGTCAAAAATATTGTCGCGGGTGGTTCTGGGTACATGTTGTCAGGCCCTCCCTCCCTCCGTGAAAGCAACGGTAGACAATCGTTTTGAGCCTTATTTCCTGGGTTACCCGTGCAGACGCCATACCACGGCAAGCATGGAGCCTGCTCAGCTCACCGTCATCATACATCTCCTGGGTGCTGGCAGACGTGGCACTGCATTGCTACACAGCAGCAGCTCATTGCCTTTTGGCAGCAGATGGTGCATTACGACTGGTAGCCATCGTAGTTGTCTCCTGGGTGCTCTTTTAGCCGACATCGGTGAGGTTGGTCGGGGCGCCTGGGCAGACATGGGTGCTCCTGGCAGACCTCAGTGAGGTCTGTCGGGGCGCCTGGACATAAATGGGAGTAACTCCAGGTCATTCTCTTTTTAAGTTTTGTCTCATGGAGATTCAGTCCTGCCTGCAGACATGCTGCACCGTCTTCTCGCGAGCAGCCAGGAGATGAGGATGGCTAGCATTCGTACTGCACCATCTTCTGATGGGCAGCCAGGAGACAACAATGGCTAGCAGTCGTACTGCACCGTCTGCTGCCAGCCTAAGATGTATAAGAGAGATGGAGTAGATCAAAACAAGAAAGAGACCAGATTTGTTTTGTATTTATTTGTATTCATTTGCTCCCCCCTCTTTTCCTCTGTGAAACCAATATTCCCATTGTTATTACTGCTTGCTGTGCACTCCACAATATCTGTGAGAGTAAGGGGGAGATGTTTATGGCGGAGTGGGAGGTTGAGGCAAATTGCCTGGCTGCTGATTACGCACAGCCAGACACCAGGGCGGTTAGCAGAGTACAGGAGGGCGCGGGGTGCATCAGAGAATCTTGGAAAACTAGTTTCATGACTGGCCAGGCTATGGTGTGAAAGTTCTATTTTTTCTCCTTGATGAACCCCACCCCCTTCGTTCACTCTATCTCCCTGCAAGCTAACCACCCTCGCCTCCCCCCTTTGATCACCACTTGCAGAGGCAATAAAGTCATCGTTGCTTCACATTCATGCATTCTTTATTAATTCATCACACAAATAGGAGGATAACTGCCAAGGTAGCCTGGGAGGGGTGGGGGAGGAGGGAAGGACAAGGCCACACTGCACTTTAAAACTTATTGAATGCCAGCTTTCAGTTGCTTGGGCAGTCCTCTGGGGTGGAGTGGTTGGGTGCCCAGAGGCCCCCCCACCGCATTCTTGGGCGTCTGGGTGAGGAGACTATGGAATTTGGGAAGGAGGGCAGTTGGTTACACAGGGGCTGTAGCGGTGGTCTGTGCTCATGCTGCCTTTCCTGAACCTCAACCATACGGCGGAGCATATCAGTTTGTTCCTCCAGTAGCCTCAGCATTGCCTCTTGCCTTCTGTCACCAAGCTGACGCCACCTATCTTCTTCAGCCCGCCACTTATTATCTTCAGCCCGCCACCTGTCCTTGCATTCATATTGTGCTTTCCTTGACTTTGACATTGTCTGCCTCCACGCATTCTGCTGGGCTCTTTCAGTGTGGGAGGACTGCATGAGCTCAGAGAACATTTCATCGCCAGTGCATTTTTTTCGCCTTCTAATCTTCGCTAGCCTCTGGGAAGGAGAAGATAGTGTGAACGTTGAAACATTTGCAGCTGGTGGAGGGAAAAAAAAGGGAGAGTGGTAGTTAAAAAGACACATTTTAGAGAACAATGGGTAGAGTCTTTCACGGTAAACCTTGATGTTAACATTACATAGCACATGTGATTTCGGTACAAGGTTGCATTTTGCCTCTTATTGAGGGTATGCCGGTTTGGTGAGAGAGATCACTCACGCAGGGGCAGGCAACAGAATTCAGCTTGCAGGCAGCCATGGTAAGACACACTCTTTTGGCTTCTTTTAATCTTGATAACATGTGGGAATGGTTTCAAACAGCAGCATCCTCATTTCCCATACCAAGAAACCATTGGATTGGCCATTTAAAATGGTTTGGCAATTTAAGAGGGGCTGCAGTTTTTGGGTTAATGTGCAGCACAAACCCAACTAACCCCCCCACCACACACACACCCAATTCTCTGGGATGATCGCTTCACCCCTCCCTCCACCGCGTGGCTAACAGTGGGGAACATTTCTGTTCAGCGTAGGCAAACAGCCCAGCAGGAACGGGCACCTCTGAATGTCCCCTTAATAAAATCACCCTATTTCAACCAGGTGACCATGAATGATATCACTCTCCTAAGGATAACACAGAGAGATAAAGAACAGATGTTGTTTGAATGCCAGCAAACACCGGGACCATACGCTGTGTTATGCAATGATTCCAGACTACGTGCTACTGGCCTGGCGTGGTAAAGTGTCCTACCATGGAGGACGGAATAAGACTGCCCTCCCAAGAAACCTTTTGCAAAGGCTTTGGGAGTACATCCAGGAGAGCTGTATGGAGATGTCCCTGGAGGATTTCTGCTCCATTCCCAGACACTTTAACAGACTTTTCCAGTAGCTGTACTGGCCGCGAATGCCAGGGCAAATTAATCATTAAACATGCTTGCTTTTAGACCATGTATAATATTTACAAAGGTACACTCACCAGAGGTCCCTTCTCCTCTTAGCGGGTCCGGGAGGCAGCCTTGGGTGGGTTTGGGGGTTACTGACTCTAGGTCCAGGGTGAGAGACAGTTCCGGGCTGTCAGGGAAAACGGTTTCTCCTCTTGCTTGCTGTGAGCTATCTTCAACCTCCTCCTCCTCATCTTCCTCATCCCCAAAACCCGCATGCCTGTTGCGTGCTGCTCCATGGACGGAGTCAAAGCACAGGGGTGGGGTAGTTGTAGGGGCACCTTCTAGAATGGCATGCAGCTCACCATAGAAGCGGCATGTCTGGGGCTTTGATCCGGAGCGTCCGTTTGCCTCTCTGTTTTTTTGGCAGGCTTGCCTCAGCTCCTTAAATTTCACGTGGCACTGCTGTGGGTCCCTGTTATAGCCTCTGTCCTTCATGCCCTTGGAGATTTTTTCAAATGTTTGGGCATTTCATCTTTTTGAACGGAGTTCTGATAGCACGGATTCATCTCCCTATACAGCGATCAGATCCCGTACCTCCCATTCGGTCCATGCTGGGGCTCTTTTGTGATTCTATGACTCCATCATGGTCACCTTTGCTGATGAGATCTGAACTCACCTGCAGATTGCCACGCTGGCCAAACAGGAAATGAGATTCAAAAGTTTGCGGGCCTTTTCCTGTCTACATGGCCAGTGCATCTGAGTTGAGAGCGCTGTCCAGAGCGGTCACAATGGCGCACTCTGGGATAGATCCCGGAGGCCAATACCGTTGAATTGCCACCACACTACCCCACACTACTCCAAATTTGACCCAGCAAGGTCGATTTCAGTGCTAATCCCCTCGTCGGGGGAGGAGTACAGTAATTGATTTTAAGAGCCCTTTAAGTCGAAAAAAATGGCTTCGTCGTGTGGACAGGTGCAGGGTTAAATTGATGTAACGCTGCTAAATTTGACTTAAACTCGTAGTGTAGACCAGGGCTCAGACTAATCCCCAGGATAAACATGGCCCAAAACCCATAACCTGCCCCTAGCAAACAGTCAGAGAAGCTGTGCTGTGTATTAGAGAGTTCATGTGGAGTTGTAAAGGAACTAATTCCCATACAGTCAATTCTTAACAACAGAGCCGTTCCATTTCTGCCACTTCAGCATCGGGATGGTGGAGTCAGTGCATCTTTTTGATCTCCAGTGTGTACATGTTTGTGGGTAAATTGCTAGGGCATCCCTGCCCCTAAATCGGCATCTTACGACAGCATATACACATCCCCAATGAATCTGAATTCCATAGTGCACAAGGCGTGCTCATGCTCTGTACAGGGGACCTGTTCCAACTGACATGGATGTAAAATGATAGTTTTTCCTTTGACTTCAATAGAAGTTTGGATCTAGGATCTCCAAATTCTGCCCCACACCTTGCACAGAGGAATAGCACTGGATATTAATATATATAATATTGCTCTCAGTGACCATAGTATAGGGAACAAAATTTGCCCTAAAGCGGTCTAGACTTACCTACTCATCTCAATGGAGCCAGTCTTTCTGAACCATTGTGTCTTTTAATCTCAGTTTCACCCCTTGAACCTGGGTTCAGAACTCTGAGAGTTTTCAACTATCCTCCTGGCTCCTACTCCAAACTCATTGTGCACTTGAAGAATTGATGGTGACTAGGCTAAATCTTCTGGTTAGCCATCTACTGGATGATGTGTCAAGGAATGTTATGATTATTATTTCTATTTATTATTATTAGATGGCTTAGACATATTGGACTAGATACTTTAGAGTCAATGGCGTCTTGCTTATTTATTCCAGCTTCAAGATCTGGTCTATCGAAATCAATTCTGACCTGATGCAAGAGATTAGACTAAATGAGACCTCATTTGTATTGTGTGTTTGTTTTGTTTAAATGGAAGCTTTTTGAGCAGCTCAAAGGTTTGAAATGTGCACATTGGGAAGAGAGACTTACAGATTTGATATACCAGTAATAGTTCACTGATCCATTTTGCATTAAATAACTGTTTAAAATACATGTTGCTAGAAGGTATTTAGTCAAACAATACTACATGAGCAATTTGAGAATCAGATATGAATATGCTCTGAGTTTCAGTGTAGTTTGAATATTCCAACTATCTTCAAATATTTTACTTATAACCTCAGAGCTCTATTCCCCCTTGATGCCTGCTTGAAACTCCCTGCAGAGCAACTGTAGGAAATATTGTGAGATGGGTTGCACAGGTGCTCAGGTGTGCAAAGAGAAGTATGACTCTTGCACTCCTTTAAAACCCACCCAGACCTTGACATGAGCAAGTGGTGGGGGAAGGAGTGGTGACAATGGACAAAGTAAATCATTGCTTTCACCTCCACCCTCCATGCAGCTAGTAACACAACTGAACTAGGGTGGGGTGGATAATAATTATCTATTGGTATGAATTTCTCTGGGGTGATGAAGCCATGGGGAAGGGACAGGGAAGGAATCCTACCTCCCAGAGTGCCCCCAGAGTTCCTCTGATGGCATATCAGGATAACACTCCTTACACAGGATACAGGGCCAAAACAATCTAACTGGTAGGGATTTGCTATACCATAGACAGTTAACTATTTACTTAGCAATAATATACCAATATAGTATATGTCAAAAGCCAGATCCCAAGACCTTTAGTCATGCTGAATAGTACTTATTCTAGGAATGGTTCTATTGTGGTCAATGCTGTTTTTGTGGTGTACGGTGCTGCTAAACCTGAATAAGGGTTTGATAATCTGACTGCAAATAATACTATAACGGATTTTCAAAATTGCCACTGTTTCAGTACATTGTTCTTTGTATAAAAAGCTGACCTAATATCTTTCAGACAGACAAAAGCTGTCATTTTGCTGCAACTTTGCAGATGCTGAAATTGTTTTAGACATAGGAAGTACATAGAGGCAGACTCATAGAACGTAGGGTCTGAAGGGACCATCAGATCATCTAGCCAGACCTCCTGTATATCACAAGCCACCAACACCACCCAGCCTACTTCAATGCATGAGCAAAGTAGAATACTTTATAGTTGTAAGGTGGGTTTGTGGAAAATAGCTCCTGTCAAACTAACTTGATATCTTTTTTTGTGAGATTACAAGTCTGGTTGATAAAGGTAATGATCTTGATGTAATATACTTAGACTTCTGTAAGGCATTTTACTTGAAGATTCATGACATTTTTATTAAAAAACTGGAAAGATACAAGATTAACATGGCACACATTACATGAATTAAAAACTGTCTAATTGATAGGTAACAAAATGGGCAATTATCATCAAACATGCATGTTTCTAGTGGGATCCCGCAGGGATCTGTTCTTTGCCCTACTCTATTAAACATTTTTTTATTAATGACCTGGAAGAAAATTTAAAACCATCATTGAAAAAAAATGTGCAGATAACACAAATTCGGGGAGTGGTAATTAATGAAGATTACTGGATGTTTTTTTCTGGAAGATATGCTCTAGGAATTATTTTGGGGAACATTCAATTGCCTATGGTATACAGGAGTTCAGACTAGATCATCAAAACGGTCTCCTCTGGCCTTGGAATTGATAAATCTATGACACTTTTCTAATTTTTAACAGCATCTTAGCAGCTGGGCTATACATACATATAAAATACTTAATGTTAAAGTATGTTTGCTATGCTAATACTTTTCTGCTCAAACTCTCTAAACTTTTGGACATTTTTAGGATGAGCACTGAATAACAGAAGTGAAAATACCTTTGAATGTATCTGAAATCAATCCTCCTTTGGGATCTGTCTTTGAGATTTCCTAAAAAACTAGGATTTTCGAGGTATTTTCTTTACTTTGTCAATCAAAGTTACATTTCAAAGCAGAAATACCCTTTTGCACATTCTACAGAATTTTTACTTTGTGACCTTGGAACTCAGAATCTCTTAAAAGTATCTGTAGATGTGGTTCACAATACAATTAAATATCTAGAGGAGTCTATTCTCACAATACACAAGTGTAGCACTTCTTCAGGCTAAAGAACAAACTATATTATAATTCAAAGGATATTATATTCACTTCATCTAATTACAAAGAATAGTTTATCAATAAAATAAATTTTCATAAATAATAATAATAGTAATAACATATCTTATGAGCAAACCAGTATCTGCTATCTTGGGTGAAGACATATGATTTGATCCTGCAAAATCAGATAACTTGGATGGATCTTTGCACCACTGCAATATTCTTTTGATTTCAAGGGTATTCTGCCTGGGCACAAAGGTTCAGTTGTATGGCTCCAAATTCATGATGATGCAATAGTCTGAGACACAGAAAATGCAGCTCAGAAGTTCAATGCATGAAAAAGGTACCAGAAGGATTTTGTTGTTAAGAAAGTTCTGTTTTAGAAATTTGTTTTTGCTGATTCTGAACAAATCTCAACCTCCTTTCCAGCCACCATCTATCAATACGAAAAACAAATATTTATCTTACAACTATAAAATATCCAGCACTTCCCCCACTTCAGTCTTTGTTCCTCAGGTGTTACATAAGTCTTCTTGTGTGGGGAGTGAACAACAGATGATATCACTCCCTGCCTTATATAGCTAAAGCTATATAAGTAAAAATCTTAAGCGAATCCACAGGTTCCATAAAGTCTCTATGGATAGAAATTTCATGCTCTAGTAAAAATATAACATTAGGGATCTATTATCGACCACCTGACCAGGACAGTAATAGTGATGATGAAATGCTAAGGGAAATTAGAGAGGCTATCAAAATTAAGAACCCAATAATAGTGGGGGATTTCAATTATCCCCATATTGACTGGGAACATTTCACTTCAGGACGAAATGCAGAGATAAAATTTCTCGATACTTTAAATGACTGCTTCATGGAGCAGCTAGTACGGGAACCCACAAGGGGAGAGGCGACTCTAGATTTAATCCTGAGTGGAGCGCAGGAGCTGGTCCAAGAGGTAACTATAGCGGGACCGCTTGGAAATAGTGACCATAATACAATAGCATTCAACATCCCTGTGGTGGGAAGAACACCTCAACTGCCCAACACTGTGGCCTTTAATTTCAAAAGGGGGAACTATACAAAAATGAGGGGGTTAGTTAGACAAAAGTTAAAAGGTTCAGTGACTAAAGTGAAATCCCTGCAAGTTGCGTGGGCCCTTTTTAAAGACACCATAATAGAGGCTCAACTTCAATGTATACCCCAAATTAAGAAAAACAGTAAAAGAACTAAAAAAGAGCCACCGTGGCTTAACAACCATGTAAAAGAAGCAGTGAGAGATAAAAAGACTTCCTTTAAAAAGTGGAAGTCAAATCCTAGTGAGGCAAATAGAAAGGAGCACAAACACTGCCAACTTAAGTGCAAGAGTGTAATAAGAAAAGCCAAAGAGGAGTTTGAAGAACGGCTAGCCAAAAACTCCAAAGGTAATAACAAAATGTTTTTTAAGTACATCAGAAGCAGGAAGCCTGCTAAACAACCAGTGGGGCCCCTTGACGATGAAAATACAAAAGGAGCGCTTAAAGATGATAAAGTAATTGCGGAGAAACTAAATGGATTCTTTGCTTCAGTCTTCACGGCTGAGGATGTTAGGGAGATTCCCAAACCTGAGCTGGCTTTTGTAGGTGACAAATCTGAGGAACTGTCACAGATTGAAGTATCACTAGAGGAGGTTTTGGAATTAATTGATAAACTCAACATTAACAAGTCACCGGGACCAGATGGCATTCACCCAAGAGTTCTGAAAGAACTCAAATGTGAAGTTGCGGAACTATTAACTAAGGTTTGTAACCTGTCCTTTAAATCGGCTTCGGTACCCAATGACTGGAAGTTAGCTAATGTAACGCCAATATTTAAAAAGGGCTCTAGGGGTGATCCCGGCAATTACAGACCGGTAAGTCTAACATCGGTACCGGGCAAATTAGTCGAAACAATAGTAAAGAACAAAATTGTCAGACACATAGAAAAACATAAACTCTTGAGCAATAGTCAACATGGTTTCTGTAAAGGGAAATCGTGTCTTACTAATCTATTAGAGTTCTTTGAAGGGGTCAACAAACATGTGGACAAGGGGGATCCGGTGGACATAGTGTACTTAGATTTCCAGAAAGCCTTTGACAAGGTCCCTCACCAAAGGCTCTTACGTAAATTAAGCTGTCATGGGATAAAAGGGAAGGTCCTTTCATGGATTGAGAACTGGTTAAAGGACAGGGAACAAAGGGTAGGAATTAATGGTAAATTCTCAGAATGGAGAGGGGTAACTAGTGGTGTTCCCCAAGGGTCAGTCCTAGGACCTATCCTATTCAATTTATTCATAAATGATCTGGAGAAAGGGGTAAACAGTGAGGTGGCAAAGTTTGCAGATGATACTAAACTACTCAAGATAGTTAAGACCAAAGGAGATTGTGAAGAACTTCAAAAAGATCTCACAAAACTAAGTGATTGGGCAACAAAATGGCAAATGAAATTTAATGTGGATAAATGTAAAGTAATGCACATTGGAAAAAATAACCCCAACTATACATACAACATGATGGGGGCTAATTTAGCTACAACGAGTCAGGAAAAAGATCTTGGTGTCATCGTGGATAGTTCTCTAAAGATGTCCACGCAGTGTGCAGAGGCGGTCAAAAAAGCAAACAGGATGTTAGGAATCATTAAAAAGGGGATAGAGAATAAGACTGAGAATATATTATTGCCCTTATATAAATCCATGGTTCGCCCACATCTCGAATACTGTGTACAGATGTGGTCTCCTCACCTCAAAAAAGATATTCTAGCACTAGAAAAGGTTCAGAAAAGAGCAACTAAAAAGATTAAGGGTTTAGAGAGGGTCCCATATGAGGAAAGATTAAAGAGGCTAGGACTCTTCAGTTTGGAAAAGAGAAGACTAAGGGGGGACATGATAGAGGTATATAAAATCATGAGTGATGTTGAGAAAGTGGATAAGGAAAAGTTATTTACTTATTCCCATAATACAAGAACTAGGGGTCACCAAAAGAAATTAATAGGCAGCAGGTTTAAAACAAATAAAAGGAAGTTCTTCTTCACGCAGCACACAGTCAACTTGTGGAACTCCTTCCCTGAGGAGGTTGTGAAGGCTAGGACTATAACAATGTTTAAAAGGGGACTGGATACATTCATGGTGGCTAAGTCCATAAATGGCTATTAGCCAGGATGGGTAAGAATGGTGTCCCTAGCCTCTGTTCGTCAGAGGATGGAGATGGATGGCAGGAGAGAGATCACTTGATCATTGCCTGTTAGGTTCACTCCCTCTGGGGCACCTGGCATTGGCCACTGTCGGTAGACAGATACTGGGCTAGATGGACCTTTGGTCTGACCCAGTACGGCCTTTCTTATGTTATGTTCTTATATGCCGGGAACCCTTTGTTTCAAAACTTGGTTCCCAGACCGGTTTATGGAAAAAATACTGACGTACCAAGATGGAGTCCTGAGACATGTAGTCTGGTCACATGCCCTTGCACAGCTTTAGAGCAGCCATTGCTTACAGGCTGGCCAAAATACCCATAGGAAGCTAAACTATTCTACAGTCCATTGTCTTTGCTAATGGGCCATCAGCCTCGTTTGGCTTCTTCATTGTTGTACTGTGAAAGGCTGACTGTGGGTGTTTTACAGAGTAAGCCCATTTCAAATACAGATCCCTAGTCAATATTCATAACTTCAGATACAAAAAATGTTACATGCATACAAATAGGATAATCATATTCAGCAAATCATAACTTTTCCAATGACACCTCACATGAACAGTATTGTACAAACTGCATCATAATTATGCCATAATCATATCGTAATAACATCACTGTGAAGAATATGAGGTGCAGTGTCACACATAGAATGTTTCTGTTTGTTTGAATCCTAAATACAGGGTATTCCAATAGTTAATAATTTATTCATCAATTTCCAAAGTTTAACACTGGAACACTTAGTTCTAGTGTTAATTATGAGGGCCCTATTTTCATCAGTTATTCAATCTTCCATTGAAGGGGACTCGGCAAGGTTTTGAATTTGTTTTTAGGGTCAATGGAAACTACAGTCTCACATATGCTGCAGAGAATTACATTAGTAATATGCTTGGTGACATCAGTAGAAGTTTGCAAAATCTGACTTTAACTCCTATCACTGGTGATATCACTTTTCAGATGCTTCCTAAAGCTGGGTGAACCATACCTCAATAAAACAAGCACACTTTTGTCCCTCTTTCCCTTGGAGAAAGGCATTTCCTCCTGTAATAACTTTTGCCCAAACACTAGGGGTTGGCCAAACCAGGGTGTGTGTGGCGGGTAATCCTCACTGAGTTGAAGTGTGTTAGTTAGCATGCAATATTCAAGTTGCACCAATAGTATGCACATGGAAAAGCTGTGGTCTCTTTCAATTCACATCCTTTTGTACACACAGCAGTGGCTTGCTTCATACTAAGCAGTGGCATTCTCAGAGGGCATCCCATGGTCCTTTGCTTCAATGCTGAACAGTGTGCATTCTGAGATTTTTCTTGCTGTGCATTGTGGAATGCACAGCCAAAGCCATGTGGGTTCAAATTTTTAATATTCTATGGTGTCTCTGTCTCCATCCCATACTTCCTTTCTGGGTGGGCTGTGCCATTTTAAAATTGCTGTCAGCCAGGATGAACCCAACAATGCCCCGTGCCTGTATGCTGGCAACTTCCAGTAGGCAGAGACTTCTGGGGCTGTATCTGAAGTTATAAATGTGGACTATGTATGTGCTGTATTCCTGGATAACACCCATCAGATGTTGGTGACCCATTAAAGACAATTAACTCTCACAATGGGACATTAAGGAAACTTATCCTGCCCAGCAAATCTTTGGGTGAACGCTTTAGACAGAATATGGATAATGGCTTCTCCTGTGAGTCATCAAAGCATGTAAGGGCATGTGACCCTGGACTCCATCTTGTGTCTGTACTTCCCCACAAACTGGCTGAGAGCTTTGTTTGGGGAAAGTAAAATTCCCTCCACATGGGTGAGGATATAAATTTCCTGCTTCATTTCTCTGGACTGAATTTCTAACAAGGAAGCTCTAAATAAGGACTGATGACCCCCAAGCTGTTTGGGTAATTTGCAAAGAGACATTTGAAACTAGCAGTTTATTCCATCACTATTACAAACTTGTATGCATATGATCTATTAACCATTTTAACACTCTTCTACTTCTTTTCTCTTAAAAATAAACCTTTAGATTTTAGATAGGAAAGGATTGGCAGCAGCGTGATTATTGGGTAAGATCTGTATTATATAGTGACATGGCTATGTGGCTGATCTCCTGGGATTAGAGGACCCTATATGAGATTAAATTGGTTTTCAGTAACCACTCATCACAGAGTCCAATATCTGGGTGGTGAGACAAGGGCTGGACTGCCTAAGGAGACTGCATTTCAGACTTCTTGTTAACCAATCAAATGAGAAAGAAATTTACTTTTGTTACCGGCTTGGTATATCTAATGGAAGAATAACCACCAGTTTGGGGTGAGTCTGCCTTATTTCTCAGTAGTTTGTCCTGAATATGGTATTCTCAGCTGTGACCCACTGAGGCACGGTGACAGAGGCTCATTGGAATCACAACCCTACTGCCCTTGAACATCACCCCATCTATCACAGTAAGTTCTTGTCTGCAGTTCCAATAGTCTCTTATATTTGGACAACAACTGCTTATTTTTTCAGGCCACCCTTTCATTATCACTTCTTTGAGGTTTCCCAACAATTCATCTTTCTCCATTTCCTCTCTTACTTGTTTCAGTTTCCTGTTAGTTATGAGAATTGACTTTACAATCAAATCTACATAGGCTTGCATCTCTGTCTCTAAAGTCTTCTCTGGTTTCGTGGGAGCCACTGCTCTAGGAAGTGCATCTGCAGTGAACATGAATTTACCAGGCATGTAGGTCACAACCAAATAATACTTTTGCAGCTTTATCATCATTCTTTGTGTCCTTATGGTACAGTCATTCAGTGATTTACTAAATAATACTATCAGGGGCTTGTGATCCATTTCAACTTCCACTGTCAATCCATAAATATACTGATTGAATTTCTCACAGGCAAACAATATTCCTAAAAGCTCCTTCTCAATCTGTGCATATCTGATTTCTGCCTCAATCGGTTATTTGGTTGCATATGCCATTGGTTGCCAACAATCATCATGCTTCTGTAAAATCACAGCACCTAACCCAGACTGTGAAGTATCTGCTGAAATTTTAATAGGCCATCCTGGTGCATAGAAATTTAATACCGGCTCTTGTATCAATTGTTGTTTTAAACCTTCCCATGATTCCTCCTGTTCTGCACCCCAATGCTATTCATTTTTATTCTCTAGGAGTTTTCTCAAACTGGTGCTTTGGTAAATAGATTAGGTATTATTTTTCCAAGATAATTAACCATTCCCAGGAACCACTGGACAGCTGTCATTGATTGGGGATGTGGCATCATTTCAAATGCTGAAATCTTCATCTTATCAAGTTTTACTCCTTCATTGGAAATAATGTCCCCAATTAAAGTCAGTCCTGTAGCCCTTAAAACACAGTTCTCCCTATTTAGTTAGAGGTTTGCAGCTCTAGTTACATCCAGAACTTCCTGAATTCTATGATCGTGCTCCTCTTTTGTTGAGCCCTAGATGATGTCATCAAATGAGGAGTCAGCACCATTAATAGGTTCATAGATCATATGTATGGTTTTGTGGTACACTTCTGGTGCTGAAGTTATGCTGAAGAATATCTTCTGAATGGGGTATTAAATGGGCATTGCTTTGAGCTTGCTTCAGTTAATTTTAGCTGCCAAAACCCTGAGGATGCATCCAATTTACTGAAATATTGAGCCTTTGCAAACCATAATCTCTTCTCTGGTTGGTAGTTTGAAATGCTGGGATCAAAGCATATGAATAGCTAGATGTTACTTTTCTCCATGATGCCTAGGAGTTCACCCATTCTGTTAGGTCCTCAATATTTTGTATTATTTGCATTGCTTCCATCCTTGTAAGCTCAGCCTTGAGTTTATCACAGAGTTCAAATAGCACCTTTCTAGGTAGATGGATAACTGAGGGAACCTGCTTGTTTATCTGAATTATATGTTCACCCTGCAAGCAACCTAAACCTTGAAACAGGTCATGATATTCCTAAAGAATTCCTCATAGCCTGGTTCAGTATGATATTGTAGTGAAAGCACCCATTTTACCAGACTGAGTTTCTCACATGCAGCCAGGCCTAAAATTGATGTCATCTCCTTTAGCACTACAATGAATAGGAGCATGCATATGGTGTTTGTATGTCTGATGTTAGCAATTCACCGTCCCTTCACTGCTATATTTGTTTCAGAATAACCAGTTATTTTTATTGGTCCCAGTTTTTGTCTTTCAGACAGTATATTAACCTGATCTCCTGTGTCCAGTTTCAGTGGAATAATTGTTCCATTCACTGTCATAAGAGTATTCAATCCCTCTCACCAGGCTTGGTAGATCCCAGTACATCTATGGGCTGGCTGGGGGAGGCTGACCTCCAGCCCCTCCCCCTTCTGCCTGAGGCCCCGCCCCTTCCAGGGGCCCAGATCCGGGCCCCCATACCAGTAAGTCTTCTGTGTTACTTTCACCCCTGCCCATTCTGGCTATATTCTTTTATACTTAGTACATGGATAACCCCTTCTGGTGAATTCAGGTCTTTGGCTTCTGCTTTCAGTTTCTGCTGTCCTGCATATTTGGAGAGCTTTTTCTAAGGTTAAGTCTCCTTCATGGAGCAATCTCTCTCTTAATACATGATTTTCAATGACAAAAATGGTTTTATCTCTGACCACAGACTGTCAGCTCACCGAAGTCACAGGTTTTACTGAGTTTCCTTAATTCTGTGACATATTGCTCTACGGTATCATCAGTTTTTTGCATATACGTAAAAAAATGTCTCTCTCTCAAAGGTTTCATTCCTTTTTGGCATGCAATGTTCCTTAAGTTTAGTCAGTATTTTACTTAACTTGATGCTTTCACCTTCTTCAAACTTACAGTTATTGTAAATATCCAATATTTCCTCCCCAATAACATGCAAAAGATTGATGATTTTATTTTATAATTTTTCTCCTCTGCCACTATGGCTGCTAAATACAATTCAGATCTCTCTCTGAATGTTTTCCAGTTCTCTGCAACATTGCCTCACATTTGCAGATTGGATGGAAGTTGCAACACATCCATTTTTGGCATTTTCCCCCTTCTTAAGCTAGTCAAAATACTATTGTCACTAAATAAATGCAAAAGCCTCTATGCCTGGTGCTCAATGTGCTTCTCTGATGCCTCCCTTTGTCTCTGCTTTCAGTTACAAACAAAGAAGTTAACTTCAAAATGACTGAAGTTCAAAATGACTGCATTCAACACTTCTGACACCATTTCACAATCTTGGGGTTCATTAAATAACAAACCAGTGAATGAGAAAGGAATATAACTTTAATAAAACAAGCTGGAGAGCATCTGTGGTGAACTGCTGCACACAGCCATGCATTATTCCCAACCCCAGCCCCCGGAGCACATCTCCAAATTCCGATATTCATAATACTGTCTCTTATAAGGGAGTGTCTCTAAACTATAATATTCTGCAAACATCTCTACACTAACCAAACTTCTTTTCCCGTAAACACTGTCTCAACAAACTGTTGAATTTTCCTCAAATGAACATATTAGTTATTCAAATGTGCCATGGGATGAGAGGTGAGATAGAGGCTGTGGTTCAGCCATGATGTCAGCTGCTATTTTGAACTGCTGAATGTGGTTGTGGGAGGGGGACAGTGGACAAGACAGATACCAGGAGAAGAAAGGAATATAGTGCAGTGTGGGTTTGAAAATGTTTGATATTCAGGGCTTTAGCACGATGCAGAAGCCAATTGCCTGGCCGGAGAAGCTGCCATTTTGAAAGTGTGTACTGGGTTGGGGGGGGGGGGGTGAACGGACAGTGTAGTCCAAAGGAGGGAGGGAGGTGGGGGGCTGGAAACTTGTAAAGTCTCCTTGCCCACATCCACCAAAAATGGTTGTGGCCCTGCAGTACCTAGAACAAAAGCTAGCAATGTAGTATGATAAATAAATAATAATAGGAATACTAAATTGTAAAAATAGATATTTAGATGTTGAGTTTCCCTGAGTGGGATCTGGCCTGAGGTTATGGCTATGAATCAGGCTCAGTTTCTGTACAGAGTCGAGTCCTGGGTCCCAAAGAGATCCTGGCTTTCTGGGGACATCTCTTCAGTGTATGTTCCTTCATTGTTCCTCCTCCTATGACTCTTCCTGCTTGTGCTTGGGGCAGGGGATTGGTCGGGGTGAGAAACAGAATGGGCAGCAGGATCCACAAACTTCTTGAGTTTGGTAGTCGTGTAATTGATCAAAATTCTGTCCAAATCATTAAAAGAATGGACAGGTTACATTCTTCTAGACCTTTTCATAAATTTGCTAGACACCAAAAATCATGGTCTTAATAAAGACATTGTTGTAATAAACCATGTGTTCATGTGCATGCAAAGCTGCTGTGCATTAGACTGAACTAACTTAATTCACATCAAACTCAGTTCACTTTGAAAGAGGACTCAAGAATTTGCAATAAATGCAGAGTTCGTGTGATTTAATGAATTGCACTGTGTGTATGCAAGCATATTCAAACAGGATTAACTCAACTTAATCCAGTTTAACAACCCACGTAGACAAGCCCTAATTATTTCTCATAGATGCAACATCATATTTGACCATGATGCTGTCTTCAAGTGGGGAATGGACTTGGACTGAAGCTAGACAGAAACAGGTGCCATGACTTCTGTTAATTGTACAAAGAGTTCCAGCCAATCTCTTTCCTTCACACAGAATTTTGTAAACATTTTAGAAGCATTTAATTTTTTCCAACATATTCATTATTCAGGATATTCCAAGAGGAACACTTTGAATTTAGATAGTGAGGTTTATTACTTAGTGATCTTCAGTTGATTACTTTTTCCCACACTAATCACATTTATTTTCTTTCCATTTGAGTGTCACCCCCGTTGTTATTAGTCTGATGGCAGGTAGGTTGATTTTTAGACCTTCTACCTTCCTGTTTTGGCATGTTAGTAAAAATAGAGATTAGTACAGAACTGTCTAGGCCAGCTGTTAGCTCTGACTTAAAGAACGTGGTTGATTTATTTCTTGATGAGCTAGCAATATTAATGAAAAGACCTCCATATGTTATCAGTGGCTCACAAACTTCCTAGGCTCTCTAGACAATTAAAGGTGATGAAAGTGGAATGAGTATAGATCAGGGCAGCATTGGAGAAAATTCAAATTTCAGATAGCAGATATATTATTGGATTTGGAATCTTAGAATTCTTTTAAAAGACAGAAATACTTTTTTATTGCAGTAGCCACAGTTTTATATTTTATATTACTGGAGAGCATCAAACTAGTATTTAATCCCATTAATTAAAACCTAATAAACTAGTAGGTGCTATAGACAAAGATTTGTTAGCACTTCTTGGATTTGTGTCAGAAAGATAGATCACATCAGGGCATGTTCTTATTAAGGTAAATTTTCCAGCTTCCATCCCTTGTCTCTCTAATCCAGAGTGCCAACTTGTATGGATTTAGCAAGACCTGATTAAACAGGATCTATCAATCAGATTAATCTGTCTTCTAATGATGCCGTGAAGGTGTTTATGGAGCTGAGAGCAAACCCATTAATTATGTCACAGATGTGCTATTTTTTCTGTTGACAAATATCATGTGCCTCTGTTCAGGTTTGATCTTATCACTGCCTAGATCTTGTGGTGCTGTTCAGCAAATAGAGGATCAGTGTGTGATTCAAAGCCCACCCAAGTGACAGGGCAGATCACTGTGAAAAAGGGATGCACACATTGCAGAACATATGACTTTGTGTAGAGAGGGGAATTCTGTCTAGGATCACCTCTCCAGCTGGCTGAGATTGGGACACAATGGGCTGGCCCGCCTATCAACATGCCCATTCTCCACCAGAGCTGTGGGGCTCATGGTGCAGTTGCTGGTTTTATTCATATCCCTGCCCGGTCCCTGTCTGTTCAGACAACCCCTTTGGTAGCAGGTAGTAGACATATTGGAATCTGCATGGGTTGAGGGCAGGGCCTGTTCTGAATACATTTGTTTCATGTTCACACGGATGTGGCATTGCACCCAAATCCCACCCAGCAAAACAACCTTTCTGTCCTCTGCACACTCCTGAAGAGCTGGATGCATACGGACCACCTTCATGATGCAGCAGCTGGCTGTGTATGCATAGTTCTGTGTGCACAGCTGAAGATCTATACTAACAGGGTCGCTGCAATGTGTTCAGTGTTGTTGTGGATTTCATCAATGTGGCCATGCTACTCTTTTCCCCACTGAAAGGAGAAAGCCCTAGATGAGTAACACAAAGTTATGGCTATACTAAGAGCTGGAGTGTGATTGTCCATATTGCATTGATATACTCATGTTATCTCTTATTGAGCTAGCACACTAAAGACACTAGCTGTGGAAGAATGGGCACTGGTGAGCAGTGGCACAGACTAGCTGTGCTGATAACAAACCCATCTGAACTGCATTGATATGTACTCGGCCTGGCTAGCCCATGCCACTTCTTGCCACTGCCTGTGCTACAGAGCCTACGCTACTATTTTTAGTTTGCTAGCTCAATGAAAGGTAACATGAGCATGACGACTCAAGATGGAGAATCATACTCCTACCTTCTAGTGTAGACATACCACCCCAAAACCCTGCACTTGTGTTCTTGGTATAAATGTTAAAGAGTTATTAATATCAATACTCACAAGGTCCTCTCTCTCAATGTTTTGTCTCCCCAAATCACCTTCATCTAACATTAAGCATAACACTGATATTTTTTTTGCCACCTTTACATGCACCTTTTACATCCAGAAGTACTTGCTGATCTAGAAATCAGTCATGATAAAACAGCAGTCATTCCATCCAAAAATACTATTAAGACAGTGAAAAATACCAAAAAATAGAAATACAATTGTGATCTCCATCCAGCTTCTGTTGGACAAACACTCAGAAAAGCACATACGAAAATCAGTTGTTGACAGTCTAAGTAGAATGGCCAAGGATTGAGGCCCTGATTCAGCAAGGTATTTAAGCACATGAGTAGTTCCTCTAAAGTTAGGCATACCACCATGCTGCATCAGAGCCTTAATGAGCAAGATAACTGAAAAATCCACTTATCCCACAGATGCCTCCTACTCAGTATTGATGTACATTATTAGGGCAGTGTATGGAGTCTTGCAATCAGAAATGGAATAACCATTCATAATGAACAATTTTTTAAAAATCTCCATTTTCTGTTTGCAATTATCCATGAACAATTTTCAACTTTAATATATTTGTTTTTCAAATTAATTAGGCTGAAAGTCTGTCATGGATTCTGTGACTCTCCATGACCTCCGTGACTTCTACAGAGCCCGATGCAGCTGGCCTGGTGGCCCCTGAGCCAGCCGCACTGGCCAATGCTGGGGCAATGTCAGGCCACTGTGCCCCCACCCCAGCAGCAGCAGGAGTTTTGGTGTGGGTGGGGGCTCCAGGCTGAGGCAGGGGTGCAGGAGGGGGCGAGGGCTCTGGGTGGCACTTACCTGGGTGGGCTCCCCAGAAGTGGCGACATGTCCCTCCCTCAGCTACAAGGCGGGGGGCGTGGTCAGGCAGCTCTGTGTACTGCTTCCACCAACAGGCACTGCCCCCACCACTCCCATTGGCTACAGTTCCTGGCCAATGGGAGCTGTGGAGTGGGCGCTCGGAGCAGGAGCAGAGTGTGGAGTCCACACTTCCACCTAGGAGCTGAGGGAGGGACAGTTTGCCACTTCTGGGAAGCTGTGCAGAGCCAGATAGGGAGCCTGCCAGCCCCACCAACCCCCGTCCCCAGCATTAGCAGGGATCCTGGGCCACACGCCACCACAATCCCCTCCTTCCCAGCAACAGCAGGTGTCCCAGGGGTCCCCCCAAGCACCCACAGTGTCCTCCCAGCCTGCCCCCCCCATGAACCCAAGTTTTAGTTTGAGGTATATAGTACAACTCATGGACAGATCACAAGACTGCCTGTTACCTGTCCATGACTTTTACTAAAAATACTCATGACTAAAACATAGTCTTATTCATGAACTATTTTCCATGACTGTACCTTTTAGTAATTACCTATTCTTAGTGTGATTCATCACCTAATTCACATGATATTATTTCTATACCTGAATGCTTTCTCCCAAATCCACAAAGAACATTCAAGATGTCTGCCAAATGATTCTGTATGAATACTAAGAAATATTTCCAAGAATATTTGTGAAATTTTCATTTTCCATGAACAATCTTTTGTTTCAATGAACAATCTTCCATGATCAAATATTTGCTCATATGAATACTTTTAGAAAACCAACAAAGAAAGTAATGTTGAAGTAAAATTTCTACTTATATTTAAACAATTTTTTTTCTGATATTTTTTCAGTATTCTCTTAGTTCTACCTGTAGTTACATGTTCTGTGGCTAACTTTTCCAAGTTGGTTAGAGGTGTATCTCACATGGAGGATATTACATCTATGTTCCATAGAGTGCCTTCCTTTCCAAACCATTTTTAGGTGCAATTCAACGTATCAGTTTTGATCTATAAAGCATATCCTAGGTCCTGATTATATTAGAAAGCAACTTTCTCCTTTCATTCTAGCCCAAGAGCTAAAATCAATCTTCTCTCTAAATCACCATACTTTAAGAGTTTGATAAGTAAAACCACTCAACCCTATCAAATGCTTTTTCAATATGAGGCAACATATACATTGAAGCTGAACATAGTGGCTGCCACATTTGCCAGGCAGTCATTGATCTTAATGGGTTTATGCTTTGCCTTTGGAACTCCCCGGGTATGAAAATATTCATACACAAAATAAACAAATCAGTGCTGTGACTTTATCCTCTTTCAGATAGGACAGCAGGAAAAAAACATGATATCCTTCCCAGAGTAAATAAAAAAAAATATCATGCCTGCCAGTGGATCAACAAATAATGGAGTAATCAAACCTTCACAGATATTTCCAATACAATAGTACTTATTTGTGGTTATGATTATGGCAGTTACAACGTTAACAGACGGTGGTGTTACAAAGTTTCTTACTTGATCTTCCAGGGTCTTTTCTTAGATAATTACATCAGTGGGAAAACTCGCATGCTTATAGTTTCACATGTGCTCATGTTCCTTGCAAGACTGGTATCTTGGTTAATTTGAGAATGTAGAACTCTTTGAACATGTAAGATGCTATATAATATTGAGTAGATATTGTTCTGTTTCTATGTACTGCTTTCAGATTCTTTTAATAGCACTAATTTACAATGGCAACAATATTTAAAACTCACTTGTTAGTCACATAAGTAGAGCAGTGCCTTCATTAAAACAGAGAAGGTAATCGTCTGTGTGTCATCTTAAACTAATTTCAGTAATTCTCTGATGGTAAATTTAAAAGAAGGTGTCATATTCAAATTATCTTATATTTTACAGTCAGAGTATTAACCCAGACTGAACATTCAACACAATGTATTTCACCATTACATTTCAACAGTTCAGACTCCTGGATAGGTAACATACTTTAAAGAGGCCTCAACTCATCTGTTATTTTTGTCAGGCTCAAATGTGAATATTGCTTGTCTAAATATGTGATTTGAACAATCCAGTAGATAGATGTCTAAATAATATCATTGGCATCTGCAAAACTTTGGGACATCTTTAAAATCTGTCCCATTAATTGCTCTACTCAGATTCTCATAAGAATTTCCAACAGTTCGTGCATTGTCTGTGTGTATAGTTTGTACAATTTGCTTTGAAAATGGTATACTCTGAATCAGAGTTAATAAGTGCTAAGAGTAGGTGAAGGTAAGAGACTGGTTAGAACTTCTTCTGTTTACCTGTGGAGAGGGAAATAGGAGAGAGCTTCTTACCCAATTTCAAGTCTCCAAAAAAGGGTATATTCATTTTGATACATAGGTTAGACAAAGATTTGAACTGGTTTCAGTGGTAACTAGTTTACCCATCTCCAGTATCTATGTACCACCTACTAAGACCAATAGTCTCATTTTAAACAATATGGTTACTTTG
This sequence comes from Emys orbicularis, assembly GCF_028017835.1. NCBI lineage: Eukaryota > Metazoa > Chordata > Testudines > Emydidae > Emys > Emys orbicularis. Next base: position 105,617,273 of record NC_088687.1, read on the forward strand.
TACGTAACTCCCATTTATGTTTAATAATGCATGTTCCTTTTTGAACATGCCACTAAAAACCACTGCTGTATTATTTAAAATACATTCAGGAAATTTATAAATAAGAAAGTGGAATGGCTTAATTACAAAATGAAAATTCTAATCTGAAGAATGTACAGATCAATAACACTCTAACAAAGTCTAATTGCAGGGTTGGCATTAATTTTATAAAGGTAAAAGATCAGTTTCCCATTGTCTGGGGAAAGACTCAAACTCTTATTCTTATTATAAAATTATATCACAATTTTGCAATATGATTGGTGCATACTATAGCACAATAGAAAGTGTTTTCTGTTAGGGAAATTTTATTTGAATAAACAATTATAATGAATAAAGAAAGCATAGTCATTTTACCATAGCAATAACAAAATTATATCATTGCTTAAAACCCTGTGCCAGTTTACTCTAGACAATCTTAGTTCAGCTGAGTGTTATATGAACACAAAGCAAAGTGTCTTGCTTATTGTAGCTGAAAAAATATTTTTAAACTGACAGTAAAAGAACTGATCAGAGCTACTTGGAGGGGGGATATACATCAATATATTGCAATTGTAGTTATTTGTGTTTTAGTCCCCATAGCAGGGCCGGCTCCAGGCACCAGCCCACCAAGCTTGTGCTTGGGGCGGCACCTGGAGGGGGGCGCCGCGGCGCTCCGGCCGCCGGGGAGAGCGGGGCCACGGCCGGGCTCGCCGCCCTCCCCCCGGCGCTCTGGCCGCCGGGGGGAGAGCGGAGCCCCCGCCGGGGCTCGCTGCCCTCCTCCCAGGGCTCCGGCCGCCCTCCCCCCCGGCGCCCTCCCCCCGGCCGCCGGGCGGGGGAGTGGGGGGGGCGGCCGGAGGCTTTTTTGCCTGGGGCGGCAAAAAAGCCAGAGCCGTCCCTGCCCCATAGTTATTAAACTTCTGTGAAAGCTTTGACTCAGTGATCTGTCAAGCATTTAGAGCCCATGACCCAGTTATATTTCCCTAGTTAGAAAAAATCATCTCAGGCCCAACCTAAAGTTGTCACATTTTCTTGCTACTTTAACTTTTCAGCTGATTGATTGATGAACAATGCACTGAGAATTCTTCAGAACATTGTTTGTGTTTGAATTAAGTAAAGTAATTGAGAACACATTACAGTACATAAAACAAATCTCCTAGACATACTTTTAATTTAATTTTATCAGTAAAAAAGTGGTGACCAAACTAAAACAAAGTACCCATGATGCCTCATGTCCAGGCCAGAGTAATGGAAAAACCCAGTGTCACGGGATGCTTCACTGACTGCTGGGCTGGCACCTCCTACTGGTCACTCTGGGGATTAGCTCATAAGGCCGATGTTCCCATCCACAGTTTGTACTCTGTCACTCTGACTCTGGTCTGCAGCCCCTTGCTCCTTTGTGACATAGCCCTCCAGCTAGGTCACTCAGAATTCCCCTTTCAGGTGGATAGCAACGTCTTTCCTTCAGCAGTCTTAGACAGTCTTCCCATTCAGTGCTTCAGGTGCCACTCCTTCAGTGGCTGGTAGGGGAACCTGGGCCCACCCACTACTCTGAATTTCAGTCCAGGAACCATCAATCCAGCAAATTTGGCATTTACTCTCCCGGCCCTCATTGCTCCTTCCCTGGACTGCTTCCTAACATCCCTGGTCCCCTCACTCTCTTTCTCTGGGAGTACCCGCTCCAAACCCCCTTCCCAGGAAGTGTCTGCCTTTTCCCAGCAGCCCCTATCTTAGCCCACTTCCTGGCTTTATAGGCCCTGCCTGTTCCTGCACAGGTGAGCATCTCTGTAATTAGCTGCCTCTAGCCAAAAGCTCTCCTGTTTGCAGCCTAATTAGCTGATTGGACCCAGCTGTCCCAATTCCACTCTTTCAGAGCTAGTGTGGGGATCTCACCCCATCACACCAAGCTTGTAAAACCATAGTATTGGTGTTACAATTACAATTATCATATAAAGAACAGAATTTTACTGAAATTTATAACACCACTTCTTATCGGATGCGGAACTTGCCAGCCTAATTTGTGGCAGCCTCGTCAGTGAAGAGCAGAGCCCTCAGACCGCCATCAACTCTGGTCAGAAGGCTGTTGCCAGTGATGTGTGACATTGTCCATCTTTGGCCAAAGTCACATGTAGGGTCCTCTCATTGGTCCTAGGTGTGAAGGCTAGCTGCATATTGACCCTGGCCCATTCAAAATGGGCTCAGAAGGGTCCATGAGCAGTGAGGCAAATCAAAGCCAGATACATGCATGTTTGGGTCAGTGGAGAGACTAGTTTCTGAAGTCAGTTGCTGACCATTTGTAACACTGAGCTTTCACAAACAAAGCTATTAACAATAAAGCAATTTACATTCCTTGTTAACTACCAGTTTATCTGCATAAATTGTATCAGTAGCTAAGACTAAGCAAGTAATATCCTGCATTATACTAATGCAACTATGCTAAATAGTATAACTGCAAATGTATTCATAGTGAGATTTTGTAAATTGTCTCATACCAAATGGTAAAACAAAGGGGAAGTGTAGAGTGTTACAATTTCAGGGCTAGATACACAAACATACTAGAAGAAGAGATGTATTCAGCCCTGGCAAGAAAATGTGTTGAGTTGTTTGTTGCTGTAATGACAAGGATGATGGGGAGAGGGGAGAGGAAGTTATGTAACCAAAATAAGAAAGTAGCTAATAGTGAGTAAGTAAAGCATATTATGCTTACAATATTTTATTTTAATGCTCAATTGTATAATTTGAAAACTGTAAAATAGTTAGGTGCCTTAACTTTTGCATGACTCCTGCTTTGTGTACTGAAGAAGAGTGACAGACTCAGTTGTCTTGCAAAATATGCATGGAGCCAGATAAAAGAAAGTCAGTTAGGTTTATAGTGTTACTTAATATAATATACTATACACAATATACAATATCAAAAGCAGGAGTCATGCAAAAGTTACATATAAATATCACATATATTTCTGTATAACTATAAGCTCTTCCCAAGATGATTTTACTATGCTAAGCAGTATCAAAGAGCAGAAGTCTCTAAACTTTGCTGATTCCTGGAATGCTGTGGTCAAAACAAGATAGTGAACTGTTGCAGTCTCAATCCTGAGGATGTGAGACTGTTCTTTGTGTATGTGAAACCCATCAAGAAATAAGATGGATACTCTAGTGGGGCTTGTGAAATATGCAGAAACTACCAGGTACAGATAGATTATATGTATGAGGATCCTGGTTCAGGCCCCCCCTTTCCCTTTGAAATTGTTAAAGAAGCGAGATAAGAGATGAGGGGTAGATTTGAGCAATACAGAGAAACTGTGAAACTTTTAATCTGTAGCAAACAATGTTAGTATATTCAGAAATGAAGTGAAGCTTAAACTCTGAGACAGTGTGACCAGCTGCACTTCTGTCCTCCAGGTGCATTAGTATCCTACTGAATCTTCCTTTCTGTATTATACTGTTTTAATCTTTGGCTAATAATTTTTGATTAATAAATTGAAATCCTGTGTTATTTGAGATCTCATGTTATTAATGTGTATTAAATTGAACTTGTAACAAAGGTGTGTTTGAAGATGAACCATTATTTCAGATGTTGTACATAGAATACATTATGATTAATCTGGGCCCAATCTGAAGACTCAATTCTCCCCTCCCTTCTTCTTTTCCCCCACCTCAGAAAACTCCACAAAATATGCAGTTACCACTAGTTACTTTTATAAAGGTACCTTCATAGCTGTGACGGGGTGCTTCTCACCATGCTAGCACCTCCTGATGGTTGTCTTGCAGATCAACTCCACAGGTCAGTATGCTGCCTCTCGGTGGTGTCTTGCCTGCTGTTACTTCTATTCCTGGACCTGTGCGGCTCCAAGGACCATAGTATCCTCTTCAGGACACAGTCCTCCAGCTGTGCCACACTTTGTGCACTCCCCCAATGTGGGAGAAAGTACCATAGTCCAATGATCCATCCACTTCCTCAATGGCAAGTGGGGGGGGGGAGACCCAGACCCACCCACTGCTCTGGGTCCCAGCTCAGGGACCCTGTAGATTGCAGCCACATTCTGCGTCCCCTCCAATCTCTCAATCTATTTCCTGGGCCACTTCCCTGCAGCCCTAGTACTTAAGCAGCACTTCTCTGTCCAGGGTGCTGGCCTTCTTCCGCTGTAAGGCAGCCAGTCCTCCCTCCTTGAGCTCCAGAGAGCAACTGAACCTGCTCTGCAGCTCTTCTTGTATGGTCTTGCCCAACCCTGATTGGCTGCTCCTTGTAGCCTCTCTCCTATTGGCTGTTTTCTGCACAGCCTCCCTAGGGCTCCATTAACCCCTTACAGGCCAGAGTGAGGCAGATGCACCATCACAATAGCCTTTTCTGTAGCCATATAATTAATCAGTCCATCCCAAGCTATATGCCTTGATTCTGAGTTCTCTATAAATGTAACTGTCAGATTGTTTAGCCTTTCCTGCACTATGGGCATACATAGATTAGATCTTGATTAATCTTAGCTTGAGGAAACTCCTTTCATTAGCAGTCATAGTTACAGGAAGACAGCAAAAAATACGCAGTGCAGTTTCTGTGTTAGAAAAACTTGCATCTAAAGACATTTTGTGAATGTAGCTAAGGAGATCTATGGAAGCTTAAATTCATAACTGTGCTACACACTAAAAATCATGGTCTTAATAAAGACACTGGATTTATGGCTTATTACAACAATCTGTAACCCATAACAATCCTTTTTTGTCCTATGACTACACGGATGTTAATGGGCCACTTCACCTTGAATGGTCCTTCAGAATATGTGCAAACTACTTATCCTCATTGTACTTTTCTGTGACACTCTGTAAACCTTTTGCAGATCCAAAGAAGAGCTCTGAGTCTCTCTCACAACAGAAGTGGCTCCAATGAAAGATATTACTTCACCCACCTTTTCTCTCTAATATCCTAGGACTAACATGGCTAAAACAACATTGCATACAATGTGGGACTGTGTCAGAAGCCTTGCTAAAATCAAGATATGCCACATCTAGTGCTTCTCTCTATCCAGTAGGCCAGTGACTCCATCAAAGGAGGAAATTATGTTGGCTTGGCATTATCCTCTAGGTGCTTACAAATTGATTAATAATTTGTTCCTTTATATTTGCAGGTGTTGAAGTTAGACTGACTATTCTACCATTTGTGGGATCCTCTTTGTTTTCCTTTTTAAAGATAGGTACTATGTTTTCCCTTCTCCGGTCCTCTGGGACCTCACCTATCCTCCATGAGTTTGCAAAGATAGTCACTAATGGTTTAAAAATTGCTTCAGCTAGTTGCTTAAGTATCAGGCCCTGATGACTTGAATGCATCTAACTTATCTAAATATTCTTTAACCTGTACTTTCACTTTTCTGGTTGATATCATTGAATCACTTGTTGTTAATATTAATTGTGTTAAGCCACTATTGATCTTTAGAGTGAAGACTGAAGCAAAATAGGCATTAAAGACTTCAGTCTTCATGGGGCTGTCCAATATTAGCTCTGCTTGCCTGCTAAGTAGTGGACCTACACTATTCCTCATTTTACATTAACAATAATAACTCTACTGTACATACATTTTATAAAATGGAAATAGAAAATACAAAGGGCAGAACATACTTAAGTTAATATTACTATAGGAACCTTAACTTTTAACTTTCCAGCTCCATGCTGGAATCCCTACATTGACAAAAAAGCCAGGCAGCTAGAGCTGGGCTGCCCCCGGCTCCCCATTCCCAGCCAGGCTGTGCCTGCCAGGCTTCCTGCTCCTTGCTCAGGAGGCAAGAAGACTAGATGGCTGCCCCCTGCTCCTGGTGGGGAGGTGAGAAGTCTGGGCGGCTGCCCCCCCCTCGCTCCTGGTAGGAGCACAGGGCCTACGGGGCAGCTTGGCTCCTGGCGGGGAGCTGCATGGAGCTGAGAGCTCTGGCTTTCAGCCCGCCCCCCCACAAGCACTCTTCAGTTGTTGGAAATGCTCCTGGTGAGGACACGCACCACCGACAGAAGGAGTCTAATGTGGACATCAACCACTGAAGTAATACTGGGGTGGCTGTAAGTCAAACTAACATAGATCAACTTAAGTCTGTAGTGCAGACATACCCTATCATTTAGCTATGTGTTTTCAAAGCATAGAGAAGCCCTGATGCATGATTGTGTCCCAGGCAATATAGCCCCTCCTACCTCCCCACCCCCCGGGGAAAAATAAAGTTAATATTACCTCTGTAAACTCAGCAGACTTTGGGTGCTTTGTCACCAAATCACATTTCCTAGACTCTGTAAACTTCTCTGTCTTTTGGGAGATAAAGCCTAATACCTCAGAAAAGTTAAATTGAACATAATCTGATGAACACGTACCCAATGAAGCCTTTCGAGGAAAGCAATAGGATTAGAGGACTAATGAGCTAGAAAGGTTTCAGGATGAGAGACTCCAAATGTGTACACTTGCTAGCAGTGAATGTGCTTCACCTGTCTGAAAGCATACAACTCAAGCAAACTAAAATTTGTAGTATGTGCACTCAGGACACAGTTTTTAAATGGCCATAAAACTTAGTCATAACCACGTGTGTGCAGAAGAAATGATGGCTTTGGGGTTATGACACTAGACTGGGACACAAGAGATTGTGGGCAAGCCAATTAATCTCTCCACATCTCAGTTTGCAGTCTATAAAAAAGGGTACTAGTACTTCCCTTCTCTGTCTTGTCTATTTATATTGTAAGTTCCTTCTGAGCAGGAATTGTCTCTTGATATGTGTTTGTACAGTGCCTGCCACAATGGGGTCCCAATATTAGTCTGGGCTGGTAGATTCTCTTATAATATAAATATTAATAATAACAGTAGAGATCAAACAGTATCACTGCATTAAAAATAAATGCTAAGCACATACAAGACATAAATATAGTCAGTAGAGAATTTACTCTGGGGACCCTGAGCACAATTATGATACCTATTAATAGTAACAGAGATGTGCAAATGGAAGGAAAATGTTAGTGTAAAAAATTACTTCAATTCCATGTACACCTTTGAGAAAAACTGTGATGTGAAACTTGAGTGTCTATAAGGCCTTGCATTTAATCACATTCTTAGTTGGCTGATACTTAAAACGCAGTACAAGCAATGTGGAAAGTATTTTTAGCATAAGCATTAAGTAAGATAATTATAAGTTCATTGCAATTCAGCTGAACTCTCAAATTTTCCCTGGATAGTTAAACAAAAATGCTTGTTTCATCAAATGTAATTTGCATAAGTAAATTAATAATTACTCTCATAATTCTTTCTACTGTTGAAGATATTGGTGCTACTCATCATCCCATACTTTCCCCTGGAACCTTATAACCTCTCTGAACACTTGCATGTGTATAAAAGACATTCGACCAGATCCTGGCCCCTGGCTTGCCCTTTGTTCTGCAGTGCAATGAGCAAGCAATGATTTTCTAACAAGACAGTCCGGGATTTTTCTAATGTTGAGGAATCTCCAAGTGGCATAAAGGTAGCCTAGTCAGTTCCTCTTCACTCATTCCCCCTCTCCAGACAAAAGGGGGCTGCAGGCATGGCTGTGGGCAAGAGAGGGTGGAGCTGTAGTACACTGTGCTCCAGCAATTCTCAGTGGCAGAGCAGTCCCTGAGGGCTACTCTAGCTGTTGCAAGTCTAGCAGTTCCCATAGGATCACTCTAGCTTTCCATAGCTGCTGTAAATTACACAAAGGGCTAGATTATTTTTATGCTACCCAGAAATTCCTCCTATGCTGAGTCCTGAACCACGCATTGCTTTGCTGGAACTGACGATCTGCCCCATTGTGTCATCCTAAACGTCTTTATGTTACCTCGATGACCACGGTTTTCAGAAATATGTCTATGCCTTCTCTCAGCACCTGTTTCAGACCCATGCTTCTAGGAGTTTAGGGCCAAATTGTGCCACCCTTGCTTATATTGCAGAATACCATGTTATAGAAGTAGTTCCATTTATCTTAAGGGTGAGTAAGGATAATTAAGAATGATGGCATCTGGCCATTTGTAAACGCTGTTATAAACTATAGATAGAGTACAATCTCTACCAGGGGAAGAGACAGTGTTAGAAAATTGTCTCTGCCAAAGCATCAATAATTTTATATTCCAAGATGGGTGCATTTTATATAAGGAAATATTTTATATACTATTTATCATAGTTATCCCTAATAATGGCTGATATCTGAAAAGGCTTCAGAACAAAAGTAAAGTTATTGACATTGCTGGTTGTTTAGTACACAAATCTGAAGTGCTGAAAAAAATTGCAATTAACAACAAATGACCATACTTTACATCTAATTTAAACAGATTTCATCCTAAATATTGAAATTAAATAAAATGGATTTCATTTGCAATTATATTATTTATATGGGATGATAGCTTAGCTTAGATTTCCTAATAGTTGCTCCGAAAATCAGCAGCTAGCAAAAAAAGGCAGAAAGTCACATAGCAGGGATCATTGTGTTTAAATTGTGGGAATTTCATTATAGTGCAGCTAATTGGATAGCATTTCAGATTGTTGCCTTGAAACCCACAAGCAAAGCATGCCAGCAATTCTAGCATGAACAAATCTCTTCAAGTAAAATTAAGGAATTAATGCTTTGAAAGGATGAATACCGGGGAGAAGGGAGAGAGGTGAGAGTTTATTCAAACAGACTTCCTGCATTTTACCTGAAGTCATGCCCTACAGATTGCTAATGGAAAAGAAAACTTGGCTATGGTTTCAAATATAATAATTAATATTGTGCAAGACTGATATTTTATGCATTCCAGGTTGTTATTTCTTTCAGTAATTCTGCTGACATCAAAAAACACAAAGGGGTCAAAATGTTCCAGTTAAATAATTTAAGTTTCAATTGCCTTTCTTGTTGAGACTTTAAAACTAAACTACTATTAACAGGGAATTTTAAGGGAAAAAAACAGATTTAAAAAAGGAAATTTACTTTTAAGCACAGTGGCCCCAGTGCTGCAACCTTACTCATGTGAGAAAAACTAGGGCTTGTCCAGCTATACCGAAAAAAGGACAGGAGACACTTGTTATGATTTTAATCAGACTGCAACTTTATTATTAGATGTCTGCCAGCCCCCCCTCAACTCTTTTTCCATCCAGGTCACTCAGCCAACCCATTGCTGGGATCTTACCACCCCTCGCTCAAGCCAGGGTTAAGGTGGGCTATAAGGAAGGGGAATTGGCTCCCTGTCCAGCCAGCCCTGGGAGCCCTGAACCACACCCCCGCCCATTCCACTCCTTTAACAAACATGTCCTTTTAAAGTCATTTATCTTTTTAAAGCCATTTATTTGATCCTTGTATCCCTTCCCTATCTGCACTGGAAATCCACCACACGGAGGCACCAGCAATTAGCTTGGCTGCCTCCCTCACAAACCCATTGTGTTTCCAGACATCTCCTAAGGTCCCCTTTTATATTGGCCAAAAACGTGTCTGCGCCCAAATCTGTCAGGTGAACCACATCCTCACAAAATATGGTGCCCCATATGCTATTCCAGGATGCAAAATTGACAACTGTCCTATGGCCCCAAGGAATTTGGCCACTTCCCTGTTCCCATACCTCCTAGCCTTGTCCACCCAGGAGGGCTTCATAGCTCCCAGCCAGACCCTGTGTCGGAGCATGTCCATCCACACAAATTTTACTCCTAGAAAATATCCCAGGATCTGGCTCAACTCCCTCTTCACTCTGAGGCCTGGTCTACACTATGAGTTTAGGTCGAATTTAGCAGCGTTAAATCAAATTAAGCCTGGACACGTCCACACGACGAAGCCCTTTTTTTTTACTTAAAGGGCCCTTTAAACCGATTTCTTTACTCCACCTCCGACGAGGGGATTAGCACTGAAATCGGCCTTTCCGGGTCAGATTTGGGGTAGTGTGGACAGAATTCGACGGTATTGGCCTCCGGGAGCTATCCCAGAGTGCTTAATTGTGACTGCTCTGGACAGCACTCTCAACTCAGATGCGCTGACCAGGTAGACAGGAAAAGCCCCGCGAACTTTTGATTTTCATTTCCTGTTTGCCCAGCGTGGAGAGCACAGGTGACCATGCAGAGCTCATCAGCACAGGTAACCATGATGGAGTCCCAGGATCGCAAAAGAGCTCCAGCATGGACCGAACGGGAGGTACGGGATCTGCTCGCCATATGGGGAGACGAATCAGTGCTAGCTGAACTCCGTAGCAGTAAACGAAATGCCAGAACATTAGAAAAAGTCTCAAAGGGCATGAAGGACAGAGGCTATAACAGGGACGCACAGCAGCGCCACATGAAAATTAAGGAGCTAAGGCAAGCCTACCACAAAGCCAGAGAGGCAAACGGAAGGTCCGGGGCAGAGCCGCAGACATGCCGCTTCTACATGGAGCTGCATGCCATGCTAGGGGGTGCAGCCACCACTACGCCAACCCTGTGCTTTGACTCCATCAATGGAGAATCACGCAACACGGAAGCGGGTTTAGGGGACGAGGAAGATGATGATGATGAAGACAATGAAGATAGCTCACAGCAAGGAAGCGGAGAAACCGGTTTCCCCAACAGCCAGGATATGTTTATCACCCTGGACCTGGAACCAGTAACCCCCAAACTCACCCAAGGCATGCTCCCAGACCTTGAGGGCACACAAGGGACCTCTGGTGACTGTACCTTTGTAAATATTACACATGGTTTAAAAACAAGCGTGTTTAATGATTAATGATTAATTTGCCCTGGCAATCGCGGCCAGTACAGCTACTGGAAAAGTCTGTTAATGTGTATGGGGATGGAGCAGAAATCCTCCAGGGACATCTCCAGAAAGCTCTCCTTCATGTACTCCCAAAGCTTTTGGGAAAGGTTTCTGGGGAGGGCTGCCTTATCCCGTCCGCCATGGTAGGACACTTTACCACGCCAGGCCAGTAGCACGTAGTCTGGAATCATTGCATAACAAAGCATGGCAGCGTATGGTCCCGGTGTTTGCTGGCATGCAGACAACATCCATTCCTTATCTCTCTTTGTTATCCTCAGGAGAGTGATATCATTCATGGTCACCTGGTTGAAATGGGGTGATTTTATTAAGGGAACATTCAGAGGTGCCCGTTCCTGCTCGGCTGAACAGAAATATTCCCCGCTGTTAGCCAGGCAGTGCGGGGGAGGGGTGAAGTGATCATCCCAGAGAATTGGGTGTGGGGGAGGGGAATTAGTTGGGTTTGTGCTGCATGTTAACCCTGAAACCGCAGCCCCTCCTTTTACATTGCAAACCCATTTTAAATGGCCAACTCAACGGGTGCTTGATATGGGAAATGAGGGCGCTGCTATTTGAAACCATTCCCACATGTTATGAAGGTTAAAAAAGCCAAAAGACTGTGGCTTACCATGGCTGCCTGCAAGCCGAATTCTGTTGCCTGGCACTGCATGAGTGATCTCTCACACCAAACCGTCAGGCCCTCAATATAAGAGGAAAAATGCGACCTTGTAATGAAAGCACATGTGCTGTGTAATGTGCACAGCAAAATTTAATGTGAAAGAATGTACCCATTGTTCTCTAAAATGTGTCTTTTTAACCACCTCTCCCTTTTCCTCCACCAGCTGCAAATGTTTCTCCTTCGCAGAGGCTAGTGAAGGTTAGAAGGAGAAAACGGCAGACTCGGGATGATATGTTCTTGGAGCTCCAGATGTCCTCCCACGCTGACAGAGCACAGCAGAATGCGTGGAGGCAGACAATGTCAGAGTGCAGAAAAGCACAATATGAACGAGAGGAGAGATGGCGGGCTGAATCGCGAGCTGAAGAGAGCAAGTGGCAGGCTGAAGAGGATAGGTGGCGTCAGATGCTGACAGAAGGCAAGAGTCGATACTCCGGCTGCTGGAGCATCAAACTGATATGCTCCAGCATAAGGTTGAGCTGCAGGAAAGGCAGCAGGAGCAGAGACCACTGCTACAGCCCCTGTGTAACCAACAACCCTCCTCCCCAAGTTCCGCAGCCTCCTCACCCAGACGCCCAAGAACGCGGTGGGGGGGCCTCCGGCCACCCAGCCACTCCACCCCAGAGGATTGCCCAAGCATCAGAAGGCTGGCCTTCAATAAGTGTTAACGTTTTAAAGTTTTAAAGTGCAGTGTGTCCTTGTCCTTCCCTCCTCCCACACCCCACCCGGCGCTTCCCTCCTCCCCAACCCCTCCCGAGCTACCTTGGTAGTTATCCTATTTGTGTGATGAATTAATAAAGAATCCATGAATGTGAAGTAACAATGACTTTATTGCCTCTGCAAGCGGTGATCAAAGGGGGGAGGGGAAGGTGGTTAGCTTACAGGGAAGTAGAGTGAACCAGGGGGAGGGGTTCATCAAGGAGAAACAAACAGAAGTTTCACACCGTAGCCTGGCCAGTCACAAAACTGGTTTTCAAAGCTTCTCTGATGCGCACCGCGCCCTGTTGTACTCTTCTAACCGCCCTGGTGTCTGGCTGCGCGTAATCAGCAGCCAGGTGATTTGCCTCAACCTCCCACCCCGCCATAAATGTCTCCCCCTTACTCTCACAGATATTGTGGAGCGCACAGCAAGCAGCTAAAGCGATGAGGAAATTGGTTTCGCTGAGGTCTATCCGAGTCAGTAAACTGCACCAGTGCACTTTTAAACATCCAAATGCACATTCTACCACCATTCTGCACTTGCTCAGCCTATAGTTGAACAGCTCCTGACTACTGTCCAGGCTGCCTTTGTACGGCTTCATGAGCCATGGCATTAAGGGGTAGGCTGGGTCCCCAAGGATAACTATAGGCATTTCAACATCCCCAACAGTTATTTTCTAGTCTGGGAAGAAAGTCCCTTCCTCCAGCTTTTGAAATAGACCAGAGTTCCTGAAGCCAGGGGGAGGGATAGCTCAGTGGTTTGAGCATTGGCCTGCTAAACTCAGGGTTGTGAGTTCAATCCTTGAGGGAACCACTTGGGGATTTAGTGCAGGATTGGTCCTGCTTTGAGCAGGGGGTTGGACTACATGACCTCCTGAGGTCCCTTCCAATCCCGATATTCTATGATTTTATGATCATGTACCTTTCCCAGCCATCCCACATTGATGTTAGTGAAACGTCCCTTGTGATCCACCAGGGCTTGCAGCAGCATTGAAAAGTACCCTTTTTGGTTTATGTGCTCACTGGCTTGGTGCTCCGGTGACAAGATAGGGATATGGGTTCCGTCTATCGCCCCACCACAGTTAGGGAATCCCATTACAGCAAAGCCATCCACTATGCCCTGCACGTTTCCCAGAGTCACTACCCTTGATACCAGCAGGTCTTTGTTTGCGTTGGCTACTTGGATCACAGCAGCCCCCACAGTAGATTTGCCCACTCCAAATTGATTCCCGACTGACTGGTAGCTGTCTGGCGTTGCAAGTTTCCACAGGGCTATTGCCACTCGCTTCTCAACTGTGAGGGCTGCTCTCATCCTGGTATTCTGGCGCTTCGGGGCAGGGGAAAGCAACTCACAAAGTTCCATGAAAGTGCCCTTACGCATGCGAAGGTTTCGCAGCCACTGGGCCCCCCCAAAGATTGAACTCAAAACCCTGGATTTAGCAGGCCGTTGATTTCATGGAGGGAGGGGGAAGCAAATGAATACAGAACAAATCTGGTCCATCTATCTTTTACATCTTAGGCTGGCAGCAGATGGTGCAGCATGACTGATAGCCATCGGTATCTTCTGGGTGCTTGGCAGAAGATGCTGCATTATGACTGCTAGCCATCATCGTCAAGACGGTGCAATAGGACTGCCGGCAGGACTGAGTCTCCAGGAGACAAAACATGTCTGCCCAGGCGCCTCAGACCGAACTCACTGAGGAGTAAGACGACGATGGATACCAGTCATAATACACCATCTACTGCCAAAAGGCAAGGAGCTTCTGCTGTATAGCAATGCAGTCCCACGTCTGCCAGCACCCAGATAGCCGATGATGGTTACCAGTCATACTGCACTGTCTACTGCCAAAAGGCAATTAGCTGCTGCTGTGTAGCAATGCAGTACCACGTCTGCCAGCACCCAGATGACATATGGTGACGGTGAGCTGAGCTGAGCGGGCTCCATGCTTGCCGTGGTATGTCGTCTGCACAGGTAACCCAGGAAAAAAGGCGCGAAACGATTGTCTGCCGTTGCTCTCACAGATGGGGGGGGGGGGGGGGCTGACGACATGTACCCAGAATCCCCTGCGACACTGTTTTTGCCTCATCAGGCATTGGAATCTCAACCCAGAATTCCAATGGGCGGCGGAGACTGTGAGAACTGTGGGATAGCTACTCACAGTGCAATGCTCCGGAAGTCAACGCTAGCCTCGGTACTGTGGACGCTGTCCGCTGACTTAATGCGCTTAGAGCATTTTATGTGGGGACACACACAATCGACTGTATAAAAATGATTTCTAAAAAAACGGCTTCTATAAATTTGACCTAATTTCATAGTGTAGACATACCCTGAGTATTAAGTCCACCCTTTTACACATTCCCAAATCATTTTCCCCAAGCAGTTATATCTGGTGACTGCTGATGAGTTCCCACGGCATACAGCAGTGGCATTGACTGGTCTCATAACATGCCCCTCTTTCCATGCCAATTCAAGATTGCACCACCACTGAAGCCTAGCTGCAAACCCTCAGGCTACTTGGACACTTGCCTATGTGCCCAATAACGAATACTGTGCCCACAGATCCACACCACTGTGTGCATGGCCGGTCTTTCCACATCTGGAATGCAATTACAACAAATTAATGCTAACTCCCCACCTGGGGTTTCACACACATTCTGTATGCTTCCAAATGCTAATGCCTGATTGCCTGAATTGCCTCTGCCTCCATACCCAGCTGTGCTGCTGCTGTTGCTGCCCCAATCCTGAATGAGTAGGAATCAAATTCCTGGGCTGGAAGCCTCAACCTCGTCAGTCCCCATCTCAGCACTGTAACAAACTGGTATGTTGGTATGTGAAAGTCAGTGTGTGACTTTCGCAAGCTTTGGGGCACTGCAACTGCAAACTGCAACTGCAAAGCCCTACAGGATCCAGGTACTAGCTCACTGATCCTGAAAGCACCAAAATGATATAAAAATGATGCCCTGAACAAGGCCACCTCCTATCTGCTATGACATATGGTCCCCAGGATTCACACAAGATCCCTGAGCATGTTAACTGTGATGGGTTGACATATATCCTCCTTGAGACCATTGGTTTGTGACTACCCTGCCAGAAACCTTCAAACTAAAAGAAACACTGCCAGGATCTGGGTAACCATTTAGTCTACTGATATCTAGAAGTCTGACGATTGATATGTACCATGCCATGTTGTCACACTAGAACCACACTCTTTTATTAGTCATCTCCGTTCCCCAAGTAACCACTGCAACCAAAATGGGGGGAAAAAATCCAGGAATGTCATGTCACATATTATCCCTTTTGAATCCAAATGGAGGGCCATTTCTGGGGACACCATGTGCTCTGGTAACATACCCCAAAACCCTGAAGCATCTGTCTATATAATGCACTATTTGGTGTAGTCCAGCTGCCTGCATCACTGCCCAATGCAACACTGTACTACATTTTCAAATGCTGAACAGGATATTATAGATCCTATGGGCATAGCTTTGGCAAAATAAAATTGTCCCTCGAAAGAGAAACCCAAAAGGCTGAAGCCCAGTGAATGTAGTGGCAGCAGTAGAAAAGCAGACTTGATATCATACTTAGCCATTAGTATCCCTGGGCCAAAAGACCTAATCATACGCATGGCTTTGTCCGTGGAGGAATAGCGCATGGAACACAGAATTAGGCCTATTACATCATTAATGGTGCTACCCCCATGGATATGATAGGTGATGAATTAATCAATATTCCCCTGGAGCCTTCTTGGGGACCAAGCCTGGGGGGGGGAAGGGGGGACCTACATATTCTCTATAGGCAATTCTTGGAATTGCCCTGCTATCTACACTCATTTATTTCTGGTATAATCTTTTTCTTTACACCCCCACCAATGACTTCAATTTTTTTGACATGACTCCTAGTCCACATAAAGGGGATCTGAAACCCCGCCTACAAATATGCCCCATCTACTTTTTTAGGGTAATCCCGCAGAAGCACCTTTAACACCTCTAGTTTAACTGGAGATGGTGCCCTTATCCATTCCCTGCTTTCAGATCATGCCCCGCCATTGCTTGGGTTCTGTCCCACATATGCTGCTCCAGCCCAGCCAAACCTGCGGGTGGCACTTGACCCACCCTTCCCATCCTTCCCCTCCCCCCCATGCTACCTTCCCCTACTGCTCTGGCAAGAATGGACTGAATGGGCTCCAAAGCATATTTTGCAAACATGCCTGAATTTACACATGCTGAGAGAACAACTGCTTTCATTGAATGCCCAACAAATACTGTTATGCGACTCAGGTCTCTGCCGAGCTTTCTGTGGAATGTATAGGCCACTATCCCTGTGCCATTATCCATTCAAACCACAGTATATGATGTGGTACGTCCGACTGGATCCCAGTTTGTGTTGCTGCCCTTAATTTAAACTGCTTGTCATAATTAAACCAAAACATGCTCCCGAATGCATTATAAGCCCACCTGATTATATCACTATATTTAAACAGGGCTGGAATTCGCTCTGCGTAAGCCTCTGCAATAGCACCTGAGTAAATAAGGAAGGCAACCTCACTATTTTCCCATGTTCTAGCTACCGTTGGCTGCTTGGCCATCAATTTGTTCTGCTTGCTCTGTCCCAGCTTACTGTCTGTCAACATCTCCCTGAGCAACGGGGATAATATGCCCACGTATTCACTGCTCAGGATTTTATCTCTAGTAGTATTGAGAAGATGAACACCCTCAGGGTCAGCCACCCCAGCATAACCATACTCAGGACTGACCATTGGGGCACCCTCAGTGCCTTGTTGTCCCTCAGCTACCCTGGGACAGCAATTCCATCCCATGACTTTACAGTCCTTGACAATGGGAGAGTTAAAAGGTGCCCAGGGCTCCCTGCCCCACTAAGGTCAGATGTGTGGGACTATAGAAGATGTCTCCTCGCCCCACTAATGGTCAGATGTGTGGGACTACAGAAGATGTCATGCGAAGATACATAAGAATATACCTATATTCTGCCTATATTCTCGATAGTGAAACTTGTTTATTAACTCATTATGAACTGACACAAGAAAAAGCTGAAGAGGAATGTGAAACAACGGTTATAATTTCAGAAATTAAAAATAATCACAAGAATCTAGACCTTACCGAAAAAGGCAATATTTTAAAACTGGACCAGATACTCAGCTTGTGTAAATTGATGAAGTGTCATTGAAGACTGTGAGATGCACCAATTTCAGCCTATGAGGTTATAAATGATCAAGAGCACCTACATGGAATATTGAAAATGCAGCTACATATATATGCAATACACTTTTCAGCAAAATATATGTTTTTTTAAGTGTCTAAAATGTAACTAAATGCAAAGAGACATCTGACACAAATATGGTGAGTCTGTCATAGTGCAGAGACTTCTACTGGAAGCAAAGATTTATGCAGACTACCCTGCTAAGCATGTATTTACTTGGCACCCATATCCTAGTGGAACAGTCTAACCAACTTGCTAGCAGGCACAATGCCATTCTAACAGATGGTTGAGAGAATAGAAAGCCAAGAGACCATGAATGAACATCAAATGTGTTTGCTGAGGGCATGAGTCCCAGTTATGAACACCCAAACATCTGTCTTGTCCTAAGGTTATTCACCTATGGTTGATGGGATGTGCCATCACAAATCCATCTCATTGCTAGAGTAACTTTCAAGAAAACTTTCTTTTGTAGTTATGTGTCCTCAACCCCTTTTATTTTTCACAGCAATGAGTCCACAGAATTTATCAAACAAGGTTACATAGCCCTAATCTCTGCATTTCTGCTAAACTGGTTGGTTGGCCATAGGAAATTGTTGCATAACTTTGCTGAATACCAGCAGTAATCAAGTTACTATATTATATTACAGTTTAGGAATATCATTTTCACTCAGAAAAAGTAAAATAAGGCTGTTTAATCCAAGATTATCCAAGATGTATTAGGTGCTACAACTTTATTAATTTAATAAAAATGCTTCAAAATCACTTAATTTTAAAACATATTAATGTATGGATTATGGCTGGGCAGTGGAAGAGGAGTGGTTATGATGATTAGTAGGCCTAGTGCTGAAAGATCATACTCATACACGTAGTCCTGAAAATGACTGCACCACATCTTAAGTGTGGCAGGGGGCATTGTCCTGCTTGCCAGGGCAGGAGGAATAATGCTTTCCATGAGGGGGTGCGGTGGAGAGAGGCTCAGAAGCTGCTGCAAAAGAGGAATGGGTCAGCATGGCAACGCTGACTCATACCCTAGGGACTGGAAGGGCTGGGGAGTTGAAAAAGGGCAGACTCAGTAGGAGAGGATGCTTTTCCCAGGACCATGCAGAGCAGCAGCCGAGGTCAGAGGACACTGGCACACGAGTCTGCATGGCACTAAGTAGACACAGGATGGTCAGAGCAGGAGAGTAGTTATGGCAGGGGGAGTTAGGATCTGGCTCCCAGCTCCCAGCTTTTTTGCTAACTATCATCAGGCATAGGGAAGAGGGGGAGAGGAATGAACATCCCCCCTCCCCTCCCTTAGCAATGGAGCTGTGGGAAGAGGTGTAGGGGATCAAGTTTCAGGTTTTTCCAGCTGCGAGCAGATGAGAGCAGCCCCCCATTGGGCTCAGCGCCATCACTAGAACACAGAGGCAGGGTGGTTTCAAACAGAGCACAGGGTGGATCAAGTGGGGGGCCAGTGAGGATCTTTGCCTATGGGCAAGGGGCTGGTCCCAGGACAGGGGCTGGTGGAGCCAAAGGTGATGTGTCTGATTATCAAAGGCAGTCCCCCAGGCTGATGGCTTGACGTGGCTCCACAGTAGCTGGCAGTGTTTGCAGGTGGGGCAGTCAGCAGGTAATTGATACAAGTTGTCAAGGTAGTTGCTTCTGAGATTGTTTCCACAGCATTGCAGGGCTTCAAAAGTGTACTGGGTTGCCCAGAACTGGGACGCTCAATTTAACGTAATGCAGGAGATGAGGGTGATATTGATTCCAGGGGAGTTGGATCGGCAACAGGTAGAGATTGCGAGGACAGGTGGTGCAGGTGAGCCCCTGCCATACAATGTGGCAACAAGTGTCAGTTGTGCTGGCCTTGGTGAGTTTCGGGGTCCAGGCCCAATTTATTCCTCTGGGGCTTTTCATGGAGGAGATGAGGGTGGACCTAGCAGGGCAATAAATAGGCCAGGGGGAGGATTGGGAGTCATAGAAGCCGTATCACAGATGTTTGAGATGCACATGCCCGGTAGGGAAGCTAATGGTATTTCACAGCTGCTACAAGCTGCTACAAGCTAACTTTGTCGCAATTGTTGCAACAGCTGAGAACATCCATGGGTGAGGAGCCTGGAAGGAGTAGTAAGGGAAGCAGAGCATGGACATGAGATTGGGAGACAGGCAATAAGTAGGTGGGTTCCCCAAGATGAAAAAGGAGAATTAAAGCTTGAGACCATGAAAAATGCCCATTTTCCACTTATTGCTGGCAAAAAGACAGTGTGGCCTCCTGTCAAATTTGGCCTTGGTAAATTATGTAGTCATGACTTCTAGGCTTGATTACTGAAATTCTTACTACCTACATATGAAACTGCTGACTTTAAGAAAGCTGGAAATACCTTAGAACACAGCAACTTCTATGCTCAGTAACCACATGATCATGGTATCTGAAAAATAATCAACTGAGTTTATCCACACAACAGCCATGGGAAGTAAAAAATACTATCCACATTTTACAAATGGTGGACTGAGGCACAGGGTAGGTTAAGTTACTTTCTCCTGGGGCTGTGCCAGGAATGGACCACAGATCTCTTGACTTCCACTGTAGTGCCATGTTCATTAGACCATTCTTCCTACTCTAACATCACCATGCTTTGCTCTGTTCAGTGGCTCCCCATTGAATAATCTGCCAGATTCAAGGCCCCGACCCTCATCTTTAAACTCTTTTAAGAGCATGATATGTCTCTTTTTCTCACTTTGTCCCCCCAACCCACTCCAGGGAAGAGTCAAGGCCTTACGTTCTGTTACATCTTCTTATTTAGAGGCAGAGAGAAAGCTAAAAAGTGAGAGAAAGTGATACATTTCCAAGTGAAAATATCATTTTCTCTCTGTAACCATTTAAAAATGTAACAGATAAAAGTATTTTCTCTTTTAAGCATTACACTTTGAACACTAAAACTTTCAATGTGTTTGACGTTCAGCACTAATACTTTTCCCCCCTTCCTTTTTTTTAGTGGCAAATGGGGGAAAGGTGGTAGAGTAAAAAGCAGAGGGTGGGATTCTCACCCCTGCTGTAGCCCCTTTATGCCAGGTAAAATGGCCAGAAAAGCATAAAGAGGATCTAAAATCCCCATTGCTGGTTGAGGGAGGATTATTTCAGCAAGGAACTGAGGAAGACAGATATAAGGCTATTTTCAAGATCCCTCTTGGGGTAGGTGGGAGGGGCATGTTGAGTGTCATGAATCACACAGGCCCCCAGGGCTGTCTAAATTATGCTACAAGCCATGGAGCACTCCAGGACTGGGAGGGTGTACTCCCCTTCTCCCAGGTTGTGAGTCCTTTGCTGTACCATTTAGAGGCACCGCACAGATTCTCACCCACTATTCAGAAATGAAAAAATTAAAAAAATACCAAAATATTTAAGAGTCCCCCCTCCCCAAGAAAATACTTCATTTCAAACATATTTGGAAAACAGAACATTTCATTTTGACCACCCCCACCCATTTTTTTTTAATCTAAAACCACCTTTGTATACAAAATATTAAACAGATCTACTCTTAATCTGTTACCAAGTAGTAACCAGGTCATTATTAATAACCATTACATCAGACAGGGCACCCTTAAAAACTTAAAAAATAGGTCTTATATCACTAGATAACCTTACATCAATATTTACAGAATATCCTTAATTTTGCTTTTCTTAGTCATTCCTAATCTCAGTATAGGGAATTCCAAAAATAATAAAGGCTTGTCTACATGAAGACTTAGGGTATGTCTACACTACGAAATTAGGTCAATTTTATAGAAGTCGATTTTTAGAAATCAATTTTATACAGTCGATTGCGTATGTCCACACTAAGCACATTAAGTCAGTGGAGTGTGTCCTCACTACTGTGGCTAGCATTGACTTACGGAGCGGTGCACTGTGGTAGCTATCCCACAGTTTCCGCAGTCTCTGCCGCTCATTGGAATTCTGGGTTAAGCTCCCAATGCCTGATGGGGCAAAAACATTGTCGCGGGTGGTTTTGGGTATATGTCATCAGTCGCCCCTCCCTCTGTGAAAGCAATGGCAGACAATTGTTTCGCACCAGACACCAGGGTGATTAGAAGAGCACAGCAAGGCGCGCTGCGCATCAGAGAGGCTTTGAAAACCAGTTTTATGACTGGCCAGCCTTCGGTGTGACAGTTGTGTGTGTTTCTCCTTGATACAACCCCCCCCCCTTTGTTGATTTTAATTCCCTGTAAGCCAACCACCCTCCCCCTTCAAAATTAAGTAACTATTGTTTTGAAACCATGCATTCTTTCTTCATTAATTAAAAAAAATGAGGCCCGGAGCCTCCCTCCACCGTGTTCTTGGGCATCTGGGCAGGGCCGGCTCTAGGCTTTTGCCGCCCAAGAACCAAAAAAAAAAAAAAAAAAGAGGCTGGCTGGAATGCCGCCCCTGAAAATGTGCCGCCCCAAGCACCTGATTGGTTTTCTGGTGCCTGGAGCTGGCCCTGCATCTGGGTGAAGAGGCTATGGAACATGGGGAGGAGGCTGGGCGGTTATACAGTGGATGTAGCGGTGGTCTGTGCTCGTGTTGGCTTTCCTGCAGCTCCAACAGATGCTTCATCATGTCCATTTGCTCCCCCATTAGCCTCAGCATCGCGTCCTGCCTCCGCTCTTCGTGCTCACTTAATTCTTTCCTAGCCTCTGCCACTGAATGCCTCCATGCATTAAGCTGTGCCCTATCAGTGCAGGAGGACTGCATGAGCTCGGAAAACATGTAATCGCGAGTGCGTTTTTTTCACCTTCTAATCTGTGATAACCTCAGGGACAGAGACGATAGGGGAGAGTAGAAACATTCTACGTTCTACAATTCTGGGGGGACTGCATGGTCACCTGTGCTGTTCAGTTTGCCACGCTGACCAAACAGGAAATGAAATTCAAAAGTTCCCGGGGCTTTTCCTATATACCTGGCTAGTGCATCGGAGTTCAAAGTGCTGTCCAGAGCGGTCACAATGGAGCACTCTGGGATAGCTCCCGGAGGCCAATACCATCGATTTGAGTCCGCACTACCCCAAATTCGTCCCAGCAAAGTCGATTTTAGCGCTGCTCCCCTCGCAGGAGTGGAGTACAGAAGTCGATTTTAAGAGCCCTTTAGGTTGACAGAACGGGGTTGGTTGTGTGGACGCATTCATTTTTAAATCGACCTAACGAAGCTAAATTCGATCCTAACCCTGTAGTGTAGACCAGGCCTTAGTGTGTGGTAAGTCAGAGTCTGAATCTACACTGCATTAGCTTGCTGTTTCCTAATTGGCTGTTTGGACCTTGCTACCACACACTACAATCCATAATGCTCTTTTGTACTGCTGTTTAACAGACTCTGTGTAGACAGGGCATAAGGTAATAATGTTATTGAAGGAAATCAAAAAGTTAAAAATAGAAACTGCTGTATCTCTAAGGTTCATGATGTTCCAAAAAATCTACAATCAGCTTTTGAAAGACTATGATATTTTTTATTGTAATATGTAAACCTTTCCCATTTCAGCAAAAATTGTCAGGATTGAGTCCAATATATTTTTTTGCAAGTTTGTGTCAAATTCAGTCAATAGTTTCAGCTGAAAAAAATGGAAACAAATTTCAAAGAAGTCAGAATGTAACATTTTGAAATTTGTTTAGAAATTTAGCTAGGTATATTTTAGAAAACAAAAACATTTAAAGGGTACCAAAATATATTTGAAAACTAAGGAAAACGGGGAGGAAATTGTTTCAAGTTGAACAAAACTTTTTGTTTGACCCAAAACAATTTTTTTCTTCAGATTTTTCAGCTTAGCTACTGAACCAAAAAATCAATTATTTGCTCAGCTTCAGTGTCAGGAGTTAGGTAAAAGTATTTAGGTGGCTGTGTGTATACCCACCGGCAGAAATTTAGGCACGTTGGGGACTTTAGCAGAGATGCCTAGGGACTTTAGGCCCCTGCAGGATTAGGCAGCAGCTGAGCAGAGCTTTTCTGATTGCGGTGGTGCCTGTGTGTTAGACATAGGTCCCTTTATAAATCTAGCCCCTAAGGTCACGTGTTATCCTTTACATTCATTGTTACTTTTTCACTGACAAAGGCATTAGAAAACCTACAAAGAATAAATAAGTACAAAATGCAAACAATGAGTGGTCGAAGAAATTCCTCACAACATATTCGTTTACAACATAAAATCAAAATGGAAATGTTGCTCTGTTAATTGAACACCACATATCTCTGGGGATTTACAGTATTTTTGTTGGTCAAGGTCATGAAAGAGCTCATAATTCATTTAGCCAATACCATTAATCAAAGCAGAGTATGAGCAATTAATTTTAGCATTAATGTAATTGTATTGTAATTTACAAATTACAGTTATCACATAAAACTAATTTATTTATAGATAAGGTTAAGATATTAATTTAAAAACCCATCATAATGAAATTTATCTTATTTCATTTTAGTATTTTGTATGTTTCATGCAGGCTGGACAGATGTAACTAATCTCTTTTGACTCATCAGTACTGCAGAAATCTGTAGTCACTAGTAAATTATTTACAGTATTAACAGTAGACCCATTGCAAGTAATACACATCAGTGTGTATTACTAAGTTATTATTATTTATTTGTATTACCATAACACCATTATTGTGTTAATATTAAATATACAAAAGGTACAATTGTAAAAGTTATTGATTTTGGGGTCTGTGGTAATTAGTTACCTATTGCCATAGTTTTATATAAAGTTAGAAGTATTTCTGTAACGATTTGGTGAATCTGATATTTGTTTTACAAGATACGGAACATGCTTATGGAAATGTTTTTGGACTTATCTGTGGCAGTATGAAAAATGATGCTTTGCACTTGGAAAGTTTCTTGCTCCTATGAGTTTGTATATCATCAAAATCGCCCATTCCTAACCTTAAATCAACATGATCAACTTGCACGTTTATAGAAAAAAACAGTCTTCATAAATATGATTTGCCAATTGCTCAGTCACCTTTTTTAATATTCAAACTTTTTAGAATATTACAATCTACTTTGTAGGTATTGAATTAATTCAGGTCAGGTTTCCATAATCAGATTCACCCAGACTCTTTTTCTCCATGTTTTTGTTTGGACATGAGAAAGTAAACAAAATAATCTATTTTGCCTGTTACATTTAACTATGCACATTCCTTTGAAAACCACAACACTCAAGAAAAAAAAATACAGCATAAACAATGATTTAAAATAAAAGAGAAATGTAGAAATTGCTGATTTGTATGGCTATGTGAACTGGTTTTGATAAAGAAAGAAATAACATGAGCTGTTTCTCATTACTCAAACTTCTCTGAGTTTTGTTTCAGTTAAGTTTTTTTTAAAAGTTATTTTTTCAGTTTTGTATGCCTCTGTGTTATCTGAGTTTGGTAGAAACTGAAAGTGGAAGTGCTAGAATCACACAAGATGTACACATATATTTCAGGTCCAGTTGGAATCAGAAAAAATGAGGCACCACATAGGAAAGCATCTTTTCCAACCAAGCTGTCTAAGAAATTATCTCTTCTCCAAGGAATTCAGTGACAATTTCAGTAGGACATTGGACTGTAACTCAGGAGACCTGGGTTCTATTCCTAACTCTCCCACTTGTTGTGTGGCTTTACACAAGTCATTTCACTTTTCTTCCCCCCTCCTTTGTCTTGCCTATGTAAACTGTAAGTATTTCAATGCAGAATATTTCTTACAATGTATTTCTACAACAGAATAGGGCCCATCTTGTTTGGGGCCTCTAGATGCTACCTTAATAATAATAAAAATGGATCACTTTCAGTGTAAATGGTAGGGGATGGCTGGGAGAGGGTTCATCATAAGAGGTTTTTAAGTCTAAAACTAGCTCCATAAGGAAGGAGGAGGAGACATGGGGCAACCCAGAAAGGCAGCAGGACATCACAAATCCAGCAGGGTCTGAGAAGCCATAACAAGTGTTACCCTCTCCAGGTCTCCCTTCAGTTTATGACACCGAATCACGGCTTCCAAGATGACCATGTACTGCTGGGTTACTCTCTGAAGTCAAACAAGATCTTTCTTGGCTCATCTATCCTGTTTGGAAAGTATGAGCAACTCTATCATCTCTGATGAAGATGGGCATTTCTTGCATTTTTCCTCTTTATCTCATTTGCTACAAGTATAGTTGGATATTGTCTTGCAGCCAGTGGCTAATGTACCTGCCACCCAAAAATACAAAATTCAAGATCCAGCCATCCTCAGACCCCTGCATCCTGTCTGCTACTCTTTTACTATCCTCACTCCAGCCATTCCCTAGCCCCCTTGCTTGTTCTCTTTATCTCAATACCATTCTGTCTCTCTGTCTCTGGCTCTTTCACCATGTTCCCCTCCGTGTATGTGTTGTTTAAACAAAAATCAGTTAGGAGTGGAATTCCTGACTGTGGTATGCAGAGTAACCTTAGGGTTGCCAACTTTCTACTCGCACAAAACCAAACACCCTTGCCCCGCTCCCATCCTGCCCCTCCTCTGAGGCCCCACCCCTTCTCTGAGACACTGCCCCTGCTCACTCCATCCCCCCTGCCTCTGTTGCGTACTCTCCCCCACCCTCAGTCATTCGATCATTTTCAATGTGCCGCTGACTGGACTCTAAGCTGCAGTCAGTGGTGCTGCCCGGAGCCACCAAGGTCCCTTTTTGACTGGGTGTTCTGGTCGAAAACTGGACGCCTGGCAACCCTTACCTATTAGTAGCTAATGTCTCAGTGTGTTAGGACCCATTCAAGAAAAGCATTTAAGTATATTTTTACCTTAAGTAAATAAATGATTCCACTGAAGTCAATGTCCACAAAACTTCTGATAATGTCCTCACTGACTGATATCTGTGCAATGTCATTGCCTTTCATTATCTAGTTCAGTGGTTCTCAAATTGTGGTCCATGGACCACCAGTGGTCCACGAGCTCCATTCATGTAGTCTGCAGATAGTTCCCTCTAAGGTGAGCGCCTGGGCAGCCACACACAAAAGAATGAAGGACCACCCACCTAATTAGCAGAGCCACTCAGGCATGGCTCCACTAATTAGGTGCCTGGACCCTGGAGAAGACACACATGTAAGGTGAGGTGGTGGCCTTGGGGGGAATAGGGGATAGGTAGGAGGGGCAGTGGGGTGAGAAAAGGGAGTGGGGGGAATTTGGGAGGTGCAGGGGTGCTGCGGCCAGATAAAGAGATGACTTTCCCCAGCTCTAGGGCTGGGGCTTTTGGGGAGCGACGGCCCTCCTACCCAGCCTCAGCTCGGGGACTGCCGCAGCGGGGAAGAGAGGGCACATCTATCGCATTAGAAAGGTAAGAATACTGATATTAAAATGTGAGTTGTGTGCTTTTATTTGAAGAACAAAAAAACTTATTATTAAGTTTTTTTTTAATATTGCGCTTTTATCCAAAGTGCTTTACAATAGTTAGCTAACAAACAACATTTGGAAAGATCATTAAGTGGTTTGCCGAGATCCTCAGCAATTTTCAAGTAGTCCGCAGAAAAAACATTTTGAGAATCACTGATCTAGTTCTAACTGGGAGTATATTAAAGCATGCACTTAAATTAAGTTACATTAAGATTGAGGGCTTAATCCATGCCTACTGCTTCTGAAATGACTAAGTCATAGGCTTGGTTTCCATCAAAAGTTTCAATGGCATTGACATGCTGCCTCAGAATGTTTTTATTTAATCAAATAATACTGTTCCATAGGGAAATTTTTGATCAGCACTAATTCTCAGTTATACTTGTGCTGTCCCATTGCCTTTCAATTATGTCCTCAGTGTCACCTGTACAAACCCATTGCATTTAGTGTATTCCAATGATTTTGTGTAACTACATTGCCTTCCATTGCATAGTTCAGGGATCGGCAATCTTCGGTCCGCGGCCTGCCAGGGTAAGCCCCCTGGCAGGCCAGGCCGTATTGTTTACCTGCTGCGTCCGCAGTTTTGGCCGATCATGCTCCCACTGGCCGTGGTTCACCATTCCAGACCAATGGGGGTTGCGAGAAGCCGTGGCCAGCACATCCCTCAGCCCGCGCCGCTTCCCGCAGCCCCCATTGGCTTGGAACAGCGAACCATGGCCAGTGGGAGCCACGATCGGCCGAACCTGTGGACATGGCAGGTAAACAAACTGGCCAGCTCCACCAGGGGGCTACCCTGGCGGGCCGCATGCTGAAGGTTGCCAAGCCCTGGCATAGTTCTTACAGATGGCACATTAAAGCTATCTAGTTCAAATTTAGGGAGAGGTGTTTCCTATCTGACAAAAAATTCTTATCTACAGACAGGAATAAATGTAGCCCTATGACACTGTAACCTACTGATTGAAAATGCCAAGAGGGTTGGCACAATTTCCTTTGAAGAAGAAAGACTTTATTGCAGGGATCCGCAACCTTTGGCATGCATCCCGCCAGAGTAAGCATCCTGGTGGGCCGGGCCGGTTTGTTTACCTGCTGCGTACACAGGTTTGGCCAATCGCGGCTTCCACTGTCCCAGGCCAATGGGGGCTGCCGGAAGTGGTGTGGGACGAGGGATTTGCTGGCCACCGCTTCCCGCAGCCCATTGGCCTGGAGTGGCGACCTGCAGCCAGTGGGAGACATGATCAGCCGAACCTGCGGACTTGGCAGGTAAACAAACCGTCCCGGCTTGCCAGGGTGCTTACCTTTGCAGGCTGTGTGCCAAAGGTTGCCGATCCCTGCTTTATTGCCTATGATCCAAGTTATTGCCATCTCCTCTTAGGCCGGAGAGTCAATCATATCCGGTGACCATTCTATGACGTTAGGATAATATAAATCATAATTGGATCAAAGGGCAGTGTTTAGTCCAGCAATCAGCTGTATCCTTTACTATAAGAACTATCTCTAATTTGGAAAAGCACTTAAGCATGTGACTAACTTTAAGTATGTGTTTAGGACCCATTAAATCAATCCATATGAAGTACATGCTTAAAAGTAAGTATGTTCATGAGTGCCTTCCTGAGATGAGGACTATATGTTTCAAGCTCTCAATTTTTTATTTGTTAATAAAACAGTTTGTAAGATGTCTTCATATTGGGTATACTGGGTAACTGATTTTTTTGTCTTCATTGGAAGACATTATCATAATTGTCAAGTATCTTCCACATTACTGGATATTTATCAAGTGGTTTTTTGTTGTTGTTTTGCTTTGTTTTGTTTTGCTTTCCTGTGTTTTGTTTAGTTTTTATGGTGCTTGAATCTGTCATCTTTACCGCTAGAAAAAATAAAATCTTGAACAGTGTTAACTTTGGGCAGTCACATATGAATTCACCCAGCCACCATATTCAGAAGGGAGGGGGCAGCACCTTTATATTTCTTGTGCTAAGGGAATTTGTTTACTTTTTCCTCACAGTTCTAAAACAAACTTAAAAACAGTGACAATGACTGGAGAAAAAATGACTGAAGAAATAATACTAGTCAGCCATTATACGTGTATAACCTTGTCTTGGGTTATTTAAAAATGTAAAGATCAGATATCAGTTACTATTAAAGTTCAGTTAAAGTGTTCAGTTTGTGATACATATTTTTGAATAGATTAAATGACTAAAGCATGCCAGAGATATATCTCTGT
Organism: Emys orbicularis; assembly: GCF_028017835.1. Taxonomy (NCBI): domain Eukaryota; kingdom Metazoa; phylum Chordata; order Testudines; family Emydidae; genus Emys; species Emys orbicularis. Next base: position 105,646,148 of record NC_088687.1, read on the forward strand.
AAGATATATCATATAAAGATATCACAATTCATGAACAATTCATTACCCAAGTTTGGTTAAGCTAATTAGTTGGCTAATTGCAAATAATAATCTTTACATGAAGAGTTAGCATGACAGACTTAATGGAAATTCACAGCATTCTGTAGTGTTATAAACAAATAGAAGATTTAAAACTTAAATGGTATAATTTCAGGACTCCTCTCTCCACCTGCAAAAACGGTACAACATCTGTTAAATAATTAGTAAGGGATTAGAGATGACACTGTATATAATTCTACAATTACTGAAAGAAAAAGGTACATTGGCAGTAACAATAAGGGAAAACCTTGGGTTATGGAAGGTGCTGCATTTTGGATGTCAGGGATGCAATCCTCCAGCAGCGTGTCAGTTTAGGCAGAAAATATGAGCATAAAGGGATTTTTTAGAGTATCCCTTCTATGAGCAGACATCTAGCTTGCTTAAAACTGGGTCTAGACATAAAAGGCTACCTTGGGTTCTATATTAAATCCTTTGTTATTTCATTGCCATTAAAGCAAAGTATTTTGGAACATATTGAAAATGAAAAACAAAAAGTTTAACTGGGATTGTAATGATTAGTGTAATGCTGCACATAAACTAACTACATGGTTTATGAGAACTGTGGGGAAATAGTTCTTTAATATAAGGATAGAAGAATCCCAAAAAGTTTGGAGCCTACAATTACTTAAAACCATCTAATGAAGTACTAAACATTTTTAGAACTTTCTAATTATTTTAAAAAACTAAACATTTTATTTATGTTTTTCACATTTCAAGGCGATACAAGGAAAAAATATTCAGCAAACTGTGACAATTTTGAAGTAGGAAGTGATACATCCAGCCATTCTATTTATTACAAAAGAAAATGGCGAAGCTCATATATGTTTTACAGTAGATCAAAATGTCTATATTTCTAGAATCTCTGTTTGTCCTATCTTCCTCATATTCTAGACATTTATTATGGAGTATAACAGGGATCGGCAACCTTTGGCCCGCGGCCCGCCTGGGTAAGCATCCTGGCAGGCCGGACCGGTTTCTTTACCTGCTGCGTCCACAGGTTCAGCCGATCATGTCTCCCATTGGCCGCGGTTCGCCGCTCCAGGACAATGGGGGCTGCGGGAAGCGGTGCGGGACGAGGGATGTGCTGGAATAATAGAAATGGAATTAAATTTAATAGTGCAAAGTGCAAGGTCATGCACTTAGGGACTAAGAACAAGAATTTTTGCTGTAAGATGCTGGACATATCAGTTGGAAGCAACAGAGGAGGAGAATAGCTGAGTGTATTGGTTCATCACAGGATGACTTTGAGCCGCCAATGAGATACAGCCATGAAAAAGGCTAATACAACATTTGGATGCATCAAGCAATGTATTTTCAGTAGAGATAGAAAATGTTATTGTTATGTATAATGTTATTTACATTATACAAGGCAATGGTGAGACCTCATCTGGAATACTATGTGAAATTGTGGTCTCCTATATTTAAGAAAGAGGAATTTAAAAAGGAACAGTTTCAGAGAAGGGCTACTAAAATAATCAGAGGAATGGAAAACCTTATGACAGGAGACTCAAGGAGCTTCGCTTGCTTACCCTAACCAAACAAAGGCTGAGTGGAGACACGATTGCTCTCTATAAATACATCAGAGGGATAGATACCAGGGAGGGAGAGGAGTTATTCAAGTTAAGTGCCGAGGTTGGCACAAGAACAAATGGATATAAACTGTCCATCAATATGTCTAAGCTTGAAATTAAACAAAGGTTTCTAACCATCAGAGAAGTGAAGTTCTGGAACAGCCTTCTAAAGGGAGCTTTGGGTGGGTGGGGGGGACCTAACTGCTGTGAGGACTGAGCTGGATAAATTTATGGAGGGGATGGTACGATGAGGTGACTTACAATGACATGTGGCCCACTTGCGACTGCTAGTGACAAAAATCCCAATGGCCAGAGACGAGGGCATTAGAAGGGGAGGGTTCAGAGTTACTACAGAGAATTCTTTCCCAGGTTTCTGGCTGGTAGGTCTTGAAGACATGCCCAGGGTTCAATTGACTGCCATATTTGGAGTTGGGAAAGAATTTTCCTCCAGATCCAATTGGCAGAGACTCTGTGTTTTTGTTTGTTTGTTTGTTTTGTTTTGCCTTAGAATCATAGAATATCAGGGTTGGAAGGGACCTCAGGAGGTCATCTAGTCCAACCCCCTGCTCAAAGCAGGACCAATTCCCAACTAAATCATCCCAGCCAGGGCTTTGTCAAGCCGGGCCTTAAAAACCTCCTTCTTCTGCGGCATGGGTCACTTACTGGTTTAAACTAGAGTAAATGATGGATTATTTGTAAATGTAAGTCTTTAAATCATGTTTTGGGGACTTCAATAACTCAGCCAGAGATTAGGGGTCTATTACAGAAGGAGTGGGTGAGATTCTGTGGCCTGTGATGTGTAGGAGATCAGATTAGATAAACACAATGGTCCCTTCTGACCTTAAAGTCTATGTTAGAAAATAAATCAACCTTTCCATGTGATGTGCAGGAGGTCAGACTAGATCATCACAATGGTCTCTTCTGACTTTAAAGTCTATGGTAAAATATAAATCAACCTTTCCATCAATTCAGGACATTTTTCAATAAACTTTTGTGGGTGGAGCAAAAATCATTTCACAAATTAGTGATTGAAGCTTCCCTTCTTCTTCTGGACTGCTGCACAGATAATAGCAGAATTAACTTTAGGGAAAAATAATTGTAAGAAATAAAGGATATTTTCCATAAGGGACCAAATCAATAGAAATACTCTATAGTGAAGCTAACAAGTTCAAATTTTCATTTTAGATTGGCTTGATGTATATATGAATTTTAAATTTTAAACCTTCTTTCTTCTACATCTCTAAAATATGCTTTCAACAGATCACAAATTTCTCTTATTTGCTTAAACTCCAGCCATCATAATGGTAGAATCTCCTGGATTAGCTACGTAGCTCTTGCCCTGTTTGCATTGGAGATAGGAAAGTTTTGAGAGGGCTGTGTGGTTCTCCCACAGAAAGAAGGTGATCAGGCAACTAAATTACAGAAAAACATGCTGGAATGGCATTCCATCTCCTTAGATTACTTAACAGAATTCTGGCTCTAAAGTATGCAGTTATGCAAACAGGCACCCAACAGTCCATCTGAAGTTGGTGAAAAATGTGGATGAACAAGAAATGAAGAATTAGGACCAGGAAGACATTTCCTAGTTCATTCTCCCCACCTGGGCATGTTCCTAATCCTACAAAGCCTTCACCACATGAGTAATCATTAAAACTAGTTGGGTGGGTAAGGGTTAATTACATGAAAAGGTTTGCAAGAACATGTCAAGGATTATTAATGCATGCAGCCTTTTAGTGGTAGAGGATAGAAAAAACATCCCAGAAAACCAATGTACAAAGATTAAACTAATTTTCTTCAACACTTCAGCCAAATAGAAATCAAACAAATCACGAAAGTATAGAAGAAGTTATTGAATTATTATGAATACCTATAGACAATATTTATTACCAAGCAATAAATCTATACAGAAACAAGTTTTCAGAAAATAATACATATAACCTATTTATGGTGTTATCATTAGCCCAATAGCACAGAGTACATGGCTGCAGTCACTACCTCAATATTTTCCCATTCATATGATCATCCATAGACAAAAACATAGGAATAGAGGACATAGGAGTGGAAGGGACCTCTAGGGATGTCAATTCTAGTCCCCTGCTGATAGGCAACCCTGTCATAGAATCCAGTCCATAAATGTATCAAGCTCCATCTTAAATTAGTTGGGTTGTTTTCCTCCATTACACCTATTGTGAGACTATTCCAGAACCTTACTCTTCTGATGGTTAGAAACATTCTTCTAATTTCAAGACTAAATTTATTCATGGCCAGTTTATAGCTACTTGTTCTTGTGCTAATATGTTCTTTAGCTTAAAAAGCTCTTGTCCCTCCCTAGTGTTTACTCCCTGATGTATTTACAGAGAGCAATCATATCCCCTGTCAGACTTAATTTGATTAGGCTAAAGACCCCAAGCTGTTTTAGGCTCTCCATTCCCCTGATCATTCTAATGGCCAGCATCTGTTCCAGTTTGAATTAATCTTTTTTAAACAGGGGTGACGAGAATTGTACAAAGTATTCCAGATGAGGTCTCATAGGCCTGAATGCTCAAAAAGTGTAGGCATGTAAGTTCCAGTTGTGGGCTCCACTGAGACATACAAAACTCTTGCTGAACCCTGCAGGAGCCTAAACTCATTCAGTGCCTAAGTTTTTGAAGAAAAAGTTCCTAGGTGCCTATGTTTCTGCCTCTGAGAATGCACATTTTTGTCTCCCGATACATGACTGGGTGCCATCTCCCACCTGTGCCCTAGAGCAATTCATAAACCAGCAGAAGACAGGTATTCTTCTCTCTAAGTTCCATGCAGGACCTGATCCAGTAGGCATTATCAGAGGGTGCCTACCAGATCAGTCCCCTGAGGCAAGGTCTCACCAAATGGGGTGAGGAGGAAGAAAAAGGACCTCTTCAGCACACTAGTTATGGTACTCACTTGGGATATGAGAGGTCTCTGGTTCAAATTCCACCTCTGCCTGAAGGGAAGACAGGATCTGAGTAGGGATCAGTCATCTCTCAGATGAATGCTCTACCTATTGGACAGTGGGACATTCTGATGTGGGGCTCCCTCAACCACTCCTGTTGAAGCTGGATAAATAATTAAAGAGTTGTTGGATCAGGGGGACTGTATTATGGGTCTCCCAAATCCTGGCTGAGTGCACTAACCAGCAGGCTACAGATTCATTCTTATGCTGGTGCTGTCTCTGGCCCAAATTACTCTTAAGTTTAAGTGTGTCTGTAAGTGTAGACCCCATCATGTGCTTAAGTCCTTTTCCAAATTTGGGGCATAATGACCCAAGACAAAGCTAGAAAAGATAAACAAAGACCATACAGACATCAGTAAAAGCATTATATATGTATCAACAAGAAATAATCTATAAATGCTGGAGAAAAGAACACAAGAGGTAACACAGATCTTCTAATGTGATTTGGATGGTAACCTTAATTTGTATTCATTCACATTTTCTCTTTTTCGGTGATTTTTTTTTTCAGTTTCTGAAGGGGCTAGTTCTTGGTTACTGAGTACAGGAAAAACAATTTGTTATAGGATAAAAGTATGTGTGAAACAGTTCAGTAAACATTTTACACTAGATATGCAAAGTCTGTGAGCAGACAAAGAAAAAAAATGAATTACTAAGCATTGAAAGGTCTCCTTCAAGCAATTTTCCTATTAAGAACAGTTCTCTTGATTTTTATGCAACTTTATTTTTCCACTGGTTTTAATAAGATTAACTGTAGCAATCACTGGTGAGGGGCAGACGTTGTTCAGTAATATCCAACTGCTCACAGCAAATGAAATGGATTAGCATTGAAATGTCTATTCTCATCTCTTACGAAGCATCCTCCAATACAATGATTACTCTTGCAGTTTTTTCAGAACTGAGAGTGAGTTAAAATACTATAATCTTTATTAACTTTTCATGTTTCCTCTCCTTGCAAAGATGTATCATGATCTGAGCTGCTGTGTAAATATATGCTTTTCTTTTTTGAGTGACTTGTTCTGGGAAGACTGGGTAGAAACTTAGGGTCTAAGCTTGATTTAGAGATACAATTAATTCTTGAACATATTGTAAAGAAGCACCTGTTGGAAAGTGTATACAAACTAGATTCTGTTGTAATTACTACTTCAGACCCTTAGTCCACTACATGGGACAATGAGGATTTATAACAGCTGAGAATCTGGCTCATTGTGTTTATGTATATCACTTGTGACCTGTTTGCCCCAATTATTGGATGACATTAAGACTGTGTGAATTAGTTTTAGATTGAAGGACAGGGGACTACATTTTTATTTTTAATGTGAAAAAAATATAAATATTGGCCCATGGGTAACATAGCCTAAAACAGTGGAATACTCTGGTTTGTAGGCTCCCAAACAATTTAAGCACATTAAATTTGGGTGAGGAGTTAGACAACTTTCCATCTCCAACCCTCATGCCCCGTTGGACATGAAAACATCCTTGATGCCTTATCAGAACCTCAAACTCACAGTCCTAGAGAAATAGATGAACTTTGTTAGGGGAGAAAATCCACAAGATGTAAGGCAAACTGGCAACCAAACCAGGGCTGCTCTCTCAGATGCTGTGATGAGTCAACACTCAGGCATACAGAAACAACACAGCTGCACTGACTTACTATTTCAACAGTGACTCAGTGATGTAGTGACTCAGTCCTCAGGCACTCAGCAGCAACCTTTCACTGAATTTAGCCTGGGTCATCTGACCCAGATTCAGGTATTTCCACAACCCCACTAGAGCTGCAGATCAGGCTGAAGCAATGGGCTTTAACTGTAGCAAGGGAAGTATATGTTGGCTATTAGGAAAAACTTCTTAACTGTTAGGGTAGTTAAACATTGGCACAAATTTCTTAGGAAGGTTGTGGTATTTCTATCATTGGAGATTTGTAAGACCAGGTTAGACAGACACATGTCAGGAATGGTCTAGTTATTACTTAGTCCTGTCTTGAGTGCAGGAGACTGGAGTAGATAGACTCTCAAGGTCCCTTCTAAGTCCTATATTTCTATGATCTTATTGTCCCTTCCCTGAAGAGCTCAGAATGTAAGTCAGTTTACAGTCTAAGAAAGATTGATACTGCTAAATCATTCCTACAGAGATGGCCTATGTTTGGGACTCATAAGAATTCTCTCGAAGAGGTGTTTTTGTTTGTTTGGGTTTTTTTTGTTTTTGAAATGGACCAGATTGTACTACATTTCAGGTATTTAAAAAAATCCATGGGGGAAAAAACCAATGAGTCTCTCAACTACCCCCAAGCCTCTTACTAAGTCTTTACCAGAATCCCTTCAATTTTTACAGGTGATCACTATATTTGACATATTTCCTGGGGGAGGGAGCTATAAACATTTTTGTTTACCTATTTGTGTTGCCTTCTATGGATATAGTTATAAGAAAGCATTTTTGTTTAAATGGAAAACAAATGATTGCTCTGCATACATGTGCCTCTTATGGTGCACCACATTAATCATAGGAAGAATGTTTTTAAAGCCCTTGCTGAAATATTGTCAGCCCATTACTAGACCAGAAGTGAATTTATACAAATTCTAATAAAAAAAAATCTTTAAGATTTTAAGCACTTACAGTATCAACAATTATAAAGAGCAAGAGGAAATAAGCTTTATAAAATGTATAGTTTAAACAAAAATGAAGGTTGAGAAATTCAAAGTTATGTTATACCTAATAAATAAAATTTGGAAATGCAGATTAAAACACCTTAAGCAAACTTACTTCTGCTTTTGTATCACTAGCACTACTCTATATCAGAGGGGTAGCACTACTCTGTTCAGCCCCTTTGTAAATTAACTATTGTATGTGTTTATGGCAGGTATCAACATCTCATAATTACTGCAGGTAACATGTTAAATCTTGGCAGTTCAGTTAGGTACCCTTGGGGATCATAAACCAAGTCTTTCTACAAGGGTACACATATGGGCATCAGTTATCTACAGCTAAAGGCTGTCTGACCAATTTAGATACTAAAGTTTAAAATGGTAGTAAAATATATTGCGTCTTTTTTTCTGGGAAGTAATGGCTGCTCTCAGGAGGACTCTCTAATCACCTAATTTACCTTCCTGATTTGGAGAGTATGCAAAGTGCAAGAAATAATTCTTAGTCATCTTAGTTATTTTAATAATAAATAATTTCTTCTTGTAGTAATATTGATATACATGTACATTTGTTATATATACGTTTATACACAAATGTAGAAATAGATTATTAAAATGACTGAAATATCATTAGAGATTAACATGTTTTAAGAACCAGTCTACATTAACTTATTATATTCAGAGTAATTTATATTGTTTGGCCTATATAAGAAGTAAAAATTTCTGTAAAATGTTGCTAATGAAAACTGAAAAATGTACATATAGTAATTTATATTTCTGAGATATACAATTTAAGGATCTTTGATCTTTCAGATGACCAAAGCAATATCTTGCATACTGAATTTATTTTTTAAATTTATTTTAATAGAAAATGTGTCACCTTAGCCCCTCAGACTCATCTCTCTCTGTCATACCACACTACTTTGACAACAACTTAGGCAAAGACAACAGCTTAAGAGAAGGGAGTAGAGTGGGCCCAATGATTCATTCTGCATTTAACTTTTCTGTTTTTTTTTAATCAGACTCACACCACTTTACATTTCTTTAAATATATCATTTGCATTTCAACCCATCAGATGTTTGTGAACTACTCAATTCTCCTATTCATGGCATAACATTGTTTATTTAAGGCACATTATATTGTTTCTATTTCCTGATGGGATTAAAAGCCTTTTACTGATCGATTAATTCATTCAAATGTGTACTATACTAAAGAAAAGGGTATTCACATCAAACTCTCAAATTCTTTTCAGAAAATAAAGACTAGCAATTACCCATAAAGAATGTTTCTCCAACAGCTACATAAATAAGGTAAAGTTGTGGGGGGAGGGGAGGGGAGGAAACCCAACCCTTTTGAATCTCTCTCTAACCATTCCCCAACATCACACATTTTCCAGATTCCCAGTCTTTTAAACAGGAGAATGGTGAAAAGCTAACAACACATTACTGGTAAAAAGGTGCCTTGCACCTTGTATTGCCATGTCCACCAGTGCAAAGTGAGTGTAAGGTGGGGGTAAAATTATACCATTTGAATTAATTCTTTAACCAATATGTAATCATATAAAAATAACCTTGTCTTCCTCTAGGCCCTGATGCCATAAAACTAGAATCAATGGGAATGTTGCAACTGGTTTTAGTGGAAGCAGAATTGGGTCCCTATTGAATGGCTGCTGCATGTTGCAGTAGAGGATAAACTCATGTGGTACCTTAACTGTGAGTGTCCTGACCAACATCACCCTCGTCAGAATAATACCATACCATCTGATAGTATTTTGGGCTGAAATAAGAAAGTCCCCAGGCAATAGATTTTTTCCAAAACATGTTAACTTTTTAATTTAAAGGGATACACTAAGGTTCAAACCAATGTTTCATTTATCCAAGCTACTTCAACAGTGCCTAGAAAGTATTATTTTAATTGAGTTCTTAGTTTATTCCATAATAAATCTCCATTTCAAGACATTGATTCTTAGGTGTTGAGAAGTTTAGAGACCCATATTTCTTTTGGCAATATTAGAACCGGAATATAATTTGCCCATTCTGCTAACCTAATTGATTTGTATTAATACACCTTTTCTAAAGATAACTATTCTATGGGGGAAAAGGTACACTTCAGCATCTAATACCACTTTTTTTTTTTTTTTTTTTACTAAGATGGATTACATATTTGAATTTTAACTTCAGTATTTAGTTTTTCTTACCCCTCATTCACTTTAATACTACCGTATGAGTATGATACTGTACCAGATTTGAAAGATGTTTTTTCTTAATTTGATTGTGTGTATGTATATTCATATGTTTCACCTCTATCATGCTCAGCATAAAACTATCAGTACAGCTTGAAAGAAAGCAGCAATATATCTGTACTGTTATTGTTTCCTTGTTCTCTCCCATCTGTCTGTATCACCCACCTGTTGTCCCTTGTATTATGCTTAGAATGGAAGCTACTTGGGATAAAGTTCATCATTTGTACAGTGCTGAGCACAATGGGTTTCTGCTCCAGGACTGGGGCTCCTTCATGCTATGGCAAAATTAAGTAGAATATAATACATAAGTACATAGTGTTAAATATTATCATCATGATTTATTATTATTATTTATTATCTGGAAACTTTATTTTAAGCCTTATGGAAACTAAACTGGGCTGAAGTCACAGGGTGGGAGAGAGGCAATTATTTTATTAACATTCATGTCCCCCTTACTGGCACTGTCCAAAATGTCAAAACCTGTACAGAAAAATTAAACATATGAAAAATAAAGCTTGATGCTTGGGTTGGTATTTCCTAATAGATAGGAGAATTCTCCCCCTGAGTGAGATCCATGTTGATGCTCATGAGGAGCCTTCAACTTTAGATTCATTGTTCCTTGGTCGTAAATAGCCCAGATATTTTAAACTGAAAAGCTCCTAAATTTTCCCAGACTTTTGGGAAGAGAGAGATGCAATGAGAGCTGGTATCATGGGAGTGCATGGAAGGGGGTACTTTTTGAGCAAAATTTTTAGGTTTTGGTTGGGTGTCTTCCAGTTTGGGCTATGAGAAAATGCTGCAGGTTTTATTCTGTTTTAAAACAATGGTTGTGTTTGATAGCATTTTCAATCTATGTCAAAGTGACTGGAACCTGAAAGGGAGCTTTTTGTTGTAATGTCTGAATCTAAGTACATATATAAATAGTCTGCCATTGATTCACATGTACAAATTCCATGGGAGTTCTGCTAGGGATTCAGAACAGCATGTACCCCTTAGTGAAGCATAAGGCAGATTTATTTAGCCATAGTGAGGAGAATCTTTCTGCTCTGCCTCAGGTATCTGAGATGGCCAAAAGAGAATGCATATAATACATTCTAAACCAGCTTATAAATATGGTTCTCACCGTCTCCAAAAAGCAAAACAACACAAATATAGCATGTATGTCAGGAACAAATTGAAACCTCAATTGAAACCAAAAGAAATACAATTCAGGTATAGTAACGCCAGCAGAAGATATAGCCTCTGGACTATCTGTGGATTATAGATCAATGGGAAATGTCTAAAAGGCAAGATTCAGCTAGCAATATAGCTTGAAAGAGAAAATTAAAGCCTTACTTTCACCTTGCTCCTTCAGTTGACATCTAGGATAAAGGAATTTGATTGTGATTCTTCTAGCAGGTTCATAATATAAATTGAAGCAGAGAAAGAAAGGCAGGAGTGGGATGGGGGAGGGGGACAGTAATAGAAGAAACACTGGAAATCCGTTCAATTCTATTGTCTTCCAGACATGAAATCACATAGAAATGAAATATTGAAAGTGGTGAGGTCTTTGAAAATTCATAAGGATCTATGTTTGCAATAATAAAATAAATCATAAACTACTACTATGGGTCAGATTCTCCAGCCTTTATTCACGTAGAAAGGCATACTCCGTCACCAGAGCTATTAGACAAACTTCTACAGGTAAATCTCTCATCTCAGACTTATACACCGCCTTGGATATCATCATCCCATATTCTAACTGGGAAGTTCTTAGATTAAAATGGAAAGATAATTTGGGATCCACTGTATAGTTTGAAATGTGGAGGGAAACATTTGCATTAATTCGAACAATCTTCGGCTTTGTTGACAGAAACCCAATGTAGATTTTTGTATACGCTTTTTTCCTTCCAGTCTTGTGCTTTATGTTGGCCGTTTTACAGTCTGAAATCTGTATGAAATGGAATTTAAATATAGGTATATTTTATTGCTATTTCTGGCATTCCAGGTGTAGCTAAGATTCTTGGTTTCAAGTGTAGTATTTCTTGTGTATGACTGAGTCAGAAATGCATTTAATCGTGTGCTTATAAGATTTGCTGAATTATGCTCATAATGTTTAAGTACCTTTGGAGCAAAGAGTGTAACTTCTGTATTTGTACAACACCTAACATGTTATGGAGAATTATGACCGCTTCAGAATAAGATTAATTAAATTAAGTTCTATATAATGTGGACAGTGGCTATTTTGGTCACTTACCTTTAGTGTAATTAGCCTCTAATAGAGCTACCTACAGATTCCCTTATCGACCATAAGTAGGGATTTGACAATATTCATGATTTATTATAGGGTTTTTCACTATTTCAGGCTACCTTTAAACCTACATTAAATAGCTGACCACAGCATTATTTAAAAATAAAAATGCAGCATTTGAGGGGTGTGCCCTTTTATTCTGTATGGTGACCTGAAAACTACATCTGGTAGATAACTAACTGGACATGAATCCATCCTACTTAAGTTTCCTACTTGAGATTTATAACCTCTAAAAGTCCTGACGTTGTACGACGATAAAAAGTGACTACCATCACTCTAGTGGCTACTATACATGATTTGTTTGGCTCTTGGTGTTTTTCATCTATTACTGTGATGGATTAAAGCCACAGTCTACACCTCCTGAGCTTACTACTTTTCCTGAAGCAAGAAATCAGTCACAATAGAATGATGGTTTATTAATCTCACACTAATGAGGCAGCAGGTACATGGATAACTTCACCCACATTCTAAAGTAAATGCTTAAAATGCAGTTGGATGAGAGATGGTCGTTCTAGGAAGCTATGCTTTGAAATCTGCAGTAAGCCAAGACAATATTTGGACATGACCCAAAGCCTCTTTAAGACAATAGGAGTCTTTTCCAGTGGTTTCCAGACTTTTTACTAAGGCTACCCACCACCTATATGTTGTCTTTTTTTTGTGACCCAGTGTTACATATATGTACCCTCTGCCCTGTCTCCACAAGTCTAATTCTGGCCAAGTGCGTGTGTGGCGGGTTTGGTCGACAACATCCATTTCCCCTCAGGTTTCAGAGTAGCAGCCGTGTTAGTCTCCTGTTATTTCCCCTCAGGTCTTTCCTCTACACTGGTCTGGGAGAAGTGTGTGCTTGCCTTGGTGAGAACACATTGATGGGTTAATCCAGACCTGGATGTGGTGATCCACCTAGAACCTTCCTGCCACCCATTGATGGGGAGGCACCCACCTTTTGGGAAGCATTGTATTAACCCATCCCCCTGCACCAAAACAGGATTAAGTATACTGAGACCATCCGTGAAAGGTATTTGCCTAAGGGGGTGCCCAATTTATGGCCTGTGCACCATACATAGCCCACCAGAACATTTCATAAGGCCCACAGCCTGCTTCAACATAATATAACTAATGGCCTATTCATTAACATTTTGTCAGCATGTTTATATCATTTTAGTTTAGACAAGTGTGTAAACAGACAGTATTGTAAATAGAAACAAATGATTTAAATACATACAAAACCATCTGAAGTTAAATATAAATCAAAACAGGTGACTTTAAATCTTATTCAAATATTGTGATAGCCCCAGGTCAGTTGGGTACAACAAAGTAGTAGAAGGCAGATATACTGGCCACTGGATTAGCAGTTTTCTGTTCCCTGACTGACCAGAGCAGGGGCTGCTCTAGGCTAATGAGAACATCTGACTCTAATTATTCTGCAAATAATCAGGTGAGGCCATTGAGGTAATGTGAACACCTGACTCTAATTAAGGCCCTTTTTGATACTATAAAAGGGCTTACTTCAGTCAGGCTGAAGAGAGCTAGGGGAGAGGAAGTGCAGCTGAAGGGTTGGTTAATGAAGACATCCTCAAGCCATCAGTAAGGGAGCCCTAAGGTAAGGGTGAAGAAGAGAGAAGCAGGAGAGCTTTGGGGAAGTGGCCCAGGGAAATGTAGCAACTCTGGAAGTGAAAGGTTGGCTGCCAACAGCTGCTGCCAGTAGGGTCCCTGGGCTGGAACCCAGAGTAGAGGGCGGGCCCGGGTTCCCCCCAACCTGCCACTACAAAAACACCTCCTGGGAGGGGAAGTCAGGCCCCTGTCACAACAGGAGGCTAAACTGTCCTGAAATAAGCCCCTAGGGACAACAGAGACTGTGGGAGTTCTCTCACCAACCTCCTTGCTGGCTTATGATGAAAAGGGCTCAGTAGACTGTAACCCTGGCCCTAGAGAGAGAGGGCTACATGGAGGGTCGCAGGAAGTCACTGAGGCTAGCATATACTGCCTAGAAGCACGGGACCCATGGGGACAAGGTCAGAGCTCTGCCACAATATGTAGAATCTGTTTGGCTCACACAAGGCTGTGCGTAGGTATATGTGGCCCTCCTGTGTAATAAGGTTGGGCACCACTGAAACCTGTTCTAAAAAGCCTTCAGTTATGGGTATTCCATAGCCTCCTTATGTAACCTGTTCCAATGCTTGACTTTCCTTATAGTTAGAAAGTTTTTTTTCCCTCTAATATCTAACCCAAATCTCCCTTGCTGCAAATTAAGAAAATTACATCTTGCCCCACTCTTAGTGGATATGGGAAACAACTGATCACCATCCTCTTCATGAAAACTTTTTACATATTTGAAGACTAGTATGTCCCCTTCTAGCCTTTTCTTCTCTAGACTAAACATACCCAGCTCTATTCAACCTTTCCTCATAGGTCATGGTTTCTAAACCTCTTACCATTTTTTTGCTCTCCTCTGGACTCTTTCCAATTTATTCACATTTTTCTTAAAGTGTGTTGCCCAAAATGAGACACAACCCTCCAGCTCATGGATCGGCAACCTTTGGCATGCAGCTCACCAGAGTAAGCACCCCGGCAGGCTGGGCCAGTTTGTTTACCTGCAGCGTCTACAGGTTCGGCCAATTGCGGCTCCCAGTGGCCACGGTTCACCGCTCCAAGCCAATGGGGGCTGCGGGAAGAGGCACTGGCTGAGGGATGCGTGGGCCAAAGGTTGCCAATCCCTGCCCTAACTGATGCCTCACCAGTGCTAAGTGGAACAATTACCTCCCATGTCTTACAGTGACACTCCTATGAATACATCCCAGAATGACATTTGTTTTATTTACAACATAATCACACTGTTGACTCATATTCAATTTGTGATCCACAATAATTCCCAGAGCCTATAAGTCCACTCGGTCCTACTTCTTATTCAGCCAATCGCTAAGACAAACAAGTTTGTTTACATTTACAGGAGATAATGCTGCCCTCTTCATATTTACAATGTCATCAGAAAATGAGAACAGGCATTTGCATGGCACTTTTGTAGCCAGCAGTGCAAGATATTTACATGCCAGATATGTTAAACTTTCCTATGCCCCCTCTTGCTTCGGCCACCATTCCAGAGGACATGCTTCCATGCTGATGACTCTCGTTAAGAAAATAATGTGTTAATTAAATTTGTGACTGAACTCCTTGGGGGAGAATTGTATGTCCCATGCTCTGTTTTACTTGCATTATGCCATATATTTCATGTTATAGCAGTCTCGGATGATGACCCAGCATCTTGTTCATTTTAAGAACAGTTTCACTGCAGATTTGACAAAATGCAAAGAAGTTACCAATGTGAGATTTCTAAAGGTAACTACAGCACTTGACCCAAGGTTTAAGAATCTGAAGTGCCTTCCAAAATTTGAGAGGGTCGATGTGTGGAGCATGCTTTCAGAAGTCATAAAAGAGCAACACTTTGATGCAGAAACTACACAACCCTAACCACCAAAAAGAAAATCAACCTTCTGCTTGTGGCATCTGACTCAGATAATGAAAATGAACATGCGTCAGTCCATACTGTTTGGATTGTTATCGAGCAGAACCCGTCATCAGCATGGATGCATGTTCCCAGGAATGGTGGTTGAAGTATGAAGGAACATAAGAATCTTTAGTGCATCTGGCACATAAATATCTTGCGACGCCGGTTACAACAATGCCATGAGAATATCTCTTCACTTTCAGGTGATGTTAGAATAATAGAATCATAGAACTGGAAGGGACCTCGAGAGATCATCTAGTCCAATCCCCTGCACTCGTGGCAGGATTAAGTACAGTATTATCTAGCCCATTCCTGAGAGGTGTTTGTCTAACCTGCTCTTAAAAACCTCCAATGATGGAGATTCCACAACTTCCCTTATTCCAGTGCTTAACCACCCTGATAGTTAGGAAGTTTTTGCTAAAGTCTAACCTAAACTACCCTTGCTTCAGTTTAAGCAACATTGTGAACAAAAAGCAGACAGCATTATCTCCTTTAAATGTAAACAAACTTGTTTGTCTGAGCGATTGTCTGAACAAGAAATAGGACTGAGTGGACATGCAGGCTCTAAAATATTACATTGTTTTATTTTTAATGCAGGTTTTTTTGTACATAATTCTACATTTGTAAATTCAGCTTTCATGATAAAGAGATTTCACTACAGTACTTGTATTAGGTGAATAGAAAAATACTATTTGTTTTTACAGCACAAATAATAAATATAAATATATAATGAACACAGTCGACTTTATACTCTGTGTTGTAATTGAAATAAATCTATTTGAAAATGTAGAAAACATCCAAAAATATTTAAATAAATGCTATTCTATTAATGTGTGATTAATTTTTTTTAATCGTGCGATTAATCGCGATTAATTTTTTTAATTGCTTGACAGCCCTACTGACAACTTTTAGATTCAATTTTTTTGTAAAAGATCTGCTCTAGGAATTATTCTGGGGAAGTTCTGTGGCCTGTATTATAGAGGAGGCCTAAACTAAAGGATCACAATGGTCCTTTCCGCCCTTGGAATATATGAGTTCATGAAAAGATCCCTATTCAGGATAGCTCTTAAGAAAGCATGTACTTACTATTCAGCATGTGCTTAAATGCTGTCCTGATAAGGGATGGACTTAAGCACACATTTAAGTTATTTCCTGAATCAAGGCCCTAAATCAGCAAAAGAAGCAGCCTAACATGTACTGTGATCAGATATAGCTCAATATAGCTTGAGTACTAAATACAATTGTTCAATGATTTACAAAAGGATTTTGTATGGGAGTCTCGGCATGAATCAAAGTACAATTTCATGGAAGCAAACTGAATGCACATTAATTCAGAATGCACTTGGAACAAATAGGAGGAGTCATTTTTCAGTTTTTGGATCAACATAACTGGCACACACAAAAGCTGCATAAGACTGCAGAAGCCAGAGACTGACAACTATCTAGGAGTTGTTTTTCTCCTTTGTATATATTGCAAGTTATTGCACCAGGCGTCCTTCCTTTTGTATTTGCCTGACATGGCCAAAAAGACATCTGTCACTTGTAAAAAGGTTAAAAACAAAATCAACATATGCTATGCCATCCTGAAATTATTAAATGCCTGCCTATGGAAAATTATTATACTACATTATATGTGAGCACTGATATTATCTTTCTTACCAATATAAGGCACTAATTTATTTTCCTCTCATTTTCAGTCAACCAGTTTTCAAACCACAGGCAATGAACTAAAGCTTACATTCTCTACCTGTGTTGTTATAAAAGTCTTTAATGCTTTTTTGCCTGTTTTGAACAGTCTATTACAGAAACAACAGAGTATAGATAACATCTGTAAAAATTGCTAGAATAACTTGAGTACTCCATCCATATTTACCTGTCATTTTATTGCTTTTTCCAATCTTTTCTTGAATGGTAAAAAGATTGAACACCTAGTATGCTCTCTGATATTTTTGCAAGATAATACAAGGAAAATTTAACATAGTTCAAAATCCATTCCAATGGATTTTCCAAACATATCTTCTCAAGCCTAATCTGATAGCCATCCTTTCTACAAGGTGTAAAGCAAAATACATTATCTAAAGTATGATATGGCGTAAATATGTTTGAAACACAACTAATCAATAATTTTTCTATTGGCTTTACGGTGTTTCATTTATGGAAAATTCAGATTCCCCTCCACCTCCTCCAATCCTTATTTAAATACCAATTCAGGGGGAATTTTTTCAAATGGCATTTTGAAAATTGTTTGCATCATAATAACAGTTTCTCAAGAGTAATCTCATATTCTCTCATTGCTTCCTAATTACTGCTTAGCAAGCAGATTAAGTTCCATTGTGTTCCAAAGAAGCTTTAACTTGCTCTATTGCTTATCAATATAACCAGATGTTCAATGGCAGATCCAGTGATGACGGCATTTTTAATTGCTTTTTTCGTTTGGCTAAGTAAGTTCAGATGGTCACTAATTAGTTCTGTCATGCAGAGGTAGTTTTGTTCTGAACAATGCAATCAGTGTTTCATTGAAAAGACAACTGTCCTAAGATCAACACTGCTTAATTATCCCTAGGAATCCATCCTCAGTTTCTTTATTTGTTATTGCTGTCATGAGCAAGGTGACATGAATTAAACTGAACTGCTGCTTAAAAGAAGGCTTCAACCAGTGCACATAATGATTTCTCATTTTCTTCTGCTCAAAAGCAATCAATTGAAACCAGTCATAAAGACTTATTCTGTATTACGTTTTATGCACTGCTTAGGGGCAACCTAAGTTATTTCAAAATTGTATGATATTTGAGCAGCATGCACTTGTGTATGTTTGTGTGTTGCACCAAACATCATGAAATTTCCAGCTTCAGATTAAAAAACTTTAACTTAATTCTGTAGGAAAAAAGTCTTCCTAGAATGCCAACAAAAAAGCAATAAACAATTCTTTACTACCACACAGATAATAATAATAAATAACAAGGTAATGACATACTATAAATCATGAATATTAGTTAATTTTTCAATGTCTATGTTGGTTTAAAAAAAAAAAACCTGTTCTTCATTTCTAGACTTTGTATGTTAAAATAATGGCTCTGCTTCATAAAATCTAAACAGGTGTTTAGAATTGTAAAAAACAAAAACAAAAAAACCCAGTTTCTGATAACAGGATTTCCCTGGGGATTTTTCAAAGCAGCCATACGTTTCCTCTCTTCCCCTAAGACACTGGACTACCAGGTGTTTTATAACACCATTTTTAAATACAATAGGAAATGTATTATGGAGTTACTATTACAATAGATCTTCCATTTTAATACCATTACTGTCACCTGGATCTACAAGGCCTTCCAGCAATCAACTGTGAGTCTGTGTGAGGGTAACTGAGTGTGTGACTTGTTAGGATTGGATAGCTATATAAATATGTTCTTTACAAAACTACTTGTGACATTTTGAATTTTTCCCACATTATCTACTAGAACTGATAGTGGCAAAGGGTTTTTAACACATATCATTTGTGAAGAATACCATTAGCTTTGAGTCTTCTTACAAAGCTTTACCTGCTTCGGGCATGTTTTAAGCATAAAATATAGGGAGAAAGCATGGTAATATACCAGTTCATGCTCCCGTAAACCCATATGAATAGGATGCAGGTGAGATTTGCACCTGTAAATAATTTTCAGTGGAAGGTATGAGTAGAATTCAGGCACAAAAAATTACAACTGTCAGGAAAATATGGGAGAAGATTTGACCTAGAAAATGTACCCACTGTAAAGTTATCAACGGTGCCAAGTGGTCTTTGGGGCAGATAATCTGCCTGCAACTGGTTGGATCTGGATCAGAGGAGAAGCTAACACCAGTTGCTCATCTTTGCCTCATTAGGCCAACCACCTTATACAGAGGAGCCAGACAAATAGAGATCCTCACTTGGAGTGATTTCGGGCAGGCATTTAAAAATATTTAGGCACCTAAAGATGCAGATAGACAATTCGTGGGATTTTTCAAAAGCACCTAGGGTGCCTAACTCCCAAATTGCACCAAGAAGCATTTGAAAATACCACTAGGTGCCTACATGCTATTAAAAATCTAGCCCTTTGTGACTAGGCCCAATGGGTTATTTTACTAGAACATAAGGTGTAATACTGTACAAGGACTGAGTGTCAGCCTTCACTCTGAATTTCTTTCCTTGCATCAACTGTAATCTAAATCCCAAATAGTACTTTGATACACATTTTATTGTAAATTTAATGTAATATATTTTAAAAGCCCTTGATAACATTCACTCAGTCTGAATATCAGACATCCCTATTTTCTTCCCCTTGTGCAAAACAAAGAATGTTCTCTATATGCTCTATATGCTGTCCCACAGAAGTGTAAATTGTTGCTGCTTCACACTACCACTTACAATGTAAAATTGTAAATATGTTCTCTCTGCATGAACACTTGCTTATAGAGAGCAAAGAGCTTTACTTTCATATGCAGTGAGTAAACATGAATTGCCACGTTCCCCAAAATGATTGTTAATTCTATTTCTCCATATGTATGATGTAAAAAATGCTAGTGATTCTAACAAAATATAACTTAAAAGTAGAAATAAATAGGACTGGGGTAAGGAGACCTTGGGGAAACAGTTCTTCTTGTTAGAATAACATTCATATATACATATGGAGTGAGACAGATACATGAAAAGAAGGGAAAGGGAGTTCCCCTTATATTAATATTAATATTAATATTAATATTAATATTATTAAATATATTTCAGACCAGGAATTAAGAGGGTATTACATAATATAATGAGCAGATATGTGTAAATTAACCCAAACAAATAAAATAATAACAATAATAATAATTATTAATTAATACTCCCAAAAACATTTAAATGACTAACATCCTTAATGTATGGAATGGTATAAAAAGATTAAAAGGGGTACTTGGATGAGTTAAGGATGGAGTGGGAGTCTTACTTTGAATGCCCTAACTTCTGTTGGTTTGCATCAGTTATTATTTAAACTCAGTTGTAAGTGTCCCTATTATTTCAAGACAAATACTAGATTATCATTGCGATAGCTCAATAAACACTTCTGTGCTATGTGCAGTGGAAGTCTAAAAAAAATGCAATCTTAGATGCATAACAAACTGGTTGGAAATTAATGTTAAATGCATACAAACTCTGAAAAATACTCAGAATATTACAATACCATTATATAAATCAGACATTTGTCCTCAAATGAAATACTGTCTTCAGACCTGGTCATCATATCTCCAAGAGGATATGACCGAAAGAGAATGGTTGCAGAGATGCAATAAGAATGATTAGAGGTGAATAAAGACTTCCATATGGAAGTGATTTGAAAAAAAGAGTAATGCTGGTTAGTTAAGGGCTGGTCCACACTAACCCCCCAGTTCGAACTAAGATATGCAACTTCAGCTACATGAATAACGTAGCTGAAGTCGAAGTATCTTAGTTCGAAATACAAGGTACTTACCGAGGGTCCACACGCGGCAGGCAGGCTCCCCCGTCGACTGCGCGTACTCCTCTTGTGGAGCAGGAGTACTGGTGTCGACGGCGAGCACTTCCGGGATCGATTTATCGTGTCTAGACAAGACGTGATAAATCGATCGCAGAAGATCGATTGCTTACCGCCGAACCCGGAGGTAAGTATAGACGTACCCTTAGAAAGATGGCAAGTAAAGGAGAGAGGTCAGAGAATAATGAAAATAATGAAGAATATAAAGAAAGTAGTTCACCTGCTCCAATTTACTTCTTCTCATAATAAATGAATAGGAGATAGGAAATGAAAAGGAAGGACAGCAAATATAAAATGAATAAACAATACATTATTTGGCTGTGGAAACCCTTGCCACTAGAAATCATTGAGGCCCAGACCTTATCAGCTATAATAAAGACTAGGTTATTATAAGGATTATATAAACATCCAGAATTACATTAGATGGGATTTAAAATAAATATAAAGAATAAAAATCCTTACCTTTCAAAACATATGCCAGCCTCTGACTGTAGAAGCATAGGAAGAACCCTCCCCTATGGGCAGGTTGTTGTCTACTATGGGGTTTCTTATATTTCATCTATAAAACCTGGTTTTGACTACTCTCAGAGACAGGATACTGGACTAGATGGACCACTGATCTGATCTTGTATGGTAGCTCCCATGGTTCCAAGCTCAAAGTACTTGCAATGCAAAAAAAGTACTTGATATTGCAAACAGATATTGGATAAACATAAAATAAATATTCTGTTATGCCTGAACCATTCTAATCTTTTCCACATATGAAAATATTTTTAAAAAAGTTTGTTGAAACAATCCCACAGATTTGAATAGTTTCTTGTAAAACAATCCAGAAATAAATCCAAAGCCATTGGGGAATCTAAAAATAACAGAATTTCCTGTTATTAGAGATGAGCCCAAGTTGAAAGATAATTACACCATGGTTTGTTCCAGAGCCCAGAATCAAAGGAAGTAGGGCCCTTAGACCTGTGGAATCCTCACACATCCATACTTAGTTTCACAATGTAACTTTTTCATCCATGAAAATTAAACGTATCATAACTATCGGAATACAGATTTTCATATAGGTAAGTTGGGGGCTATCTGGGTTTCAAGCACAGGAAAGCCCAGTAAACTTATTTTTAATGTTAGACAGTGGGACATCCGTTTCAGTAAATGGGGTCGCACAACTACAATTGAGATTTCTGGACTAAAGTTTTCAAGTGTGGGTGCCTAAAATTAGGCTTCCCAATTCAAAATGGAAATCAAGCAGAAATGCAGGTACTCAGCATGTCTGAAATTGGTCCACTTTTCATCACTACCAAAACATGGGTTTAGATATCTAACTTCAGGCACTCAAGTTTGGAAATGTTGACACTGGTCAAGAAACTAGGTCCCTTACTCTAGGCCCCAAATCAGAAAGGCACTTAAGAATGTACCTAATTTTAAGCATGTGAATATCCCTAAATGGCTTCAGTGAGAATGCTTATGTGCTTAAAATTAAGGACTTGCTTAGGTAACTTGCTGAGTCAGGACCAAGGAGACCATTTTCTTTTCTAGCCAACCTAAGATTTTCTTTTTAAAGTCCTTTAGTTTTAAAAGATAAATAATTGTATATTGCCATGTCTTATTGGAATTAGCAATGGATCAAAACAAAATCCCTTGATTAAAATATTCCCAAACTTTGAAATCTGAATCTGGATCTGAATTATGCAAATGTTTCCTATCATTATAATGAGTCCAATCAAAATCCTGAATCCGTATGCCTGTAGACTATTCAATTTGGGCTAATCCCTACTTGTGATATCTTATACTTTCTCTTACATTTCTGTTTCCCAAAGAAGATAAATAATTTTCAGAGTGTAGAGGATAATTGCAATCTTCTTTGTTCAATTCCATATTATTTGACAGCTTCTTTCAATTATGTACTCATAATTTAAGCATCTGCACTACCAAATGGGAGGAGATAGAGTTTTAGAAGGTGTTGTCTCATTCATGCAATCTTATTCTATATTTTACAAAAACACATGCTATTTTGCTCTACACTGTCCAAATGCAATATGTTTCCTTCTTGCTGAAAGCAATAGTAAATATTTTATGCCAAATAAAATTAACAGTGTTAAAATGTTTAACTCCATCTTCTTGCTCTTTTATACATGTACATGTATTCCCACAAATCTATGGTTTTAAAAAATGAAAATTTCTCATTTAATTGTTCTATGACAATTCCCTAAGTAATGTTGGTAATGCACTTTTTCTGAAGTGCCTTTGAACTCAGTTTATAATGAAAATAAGGAGATACATTCATTTGAATATTTTCTTGAAATATAACAAAGTCAGGTATTAAGCAAGAGAGGGTCCTGTGGCACCTTTAAGACTAACAGAAGTATTGGAGCATAAGCTTTTGTGGGTGAATGCCCACTTCATCAGACGCCAAGTCAGGTATTGTTTTTTAGAGAAGAAATTCTATACATTTCCATCTATTTGCAATTGTCAATGATCTTTGAAAATGAAAAGTGTTTCCTCAGATGTAATTGTCTTTTTGCCATAGATACCTGAGATACTGTCTGTTCTCAAGCTGCTGTTCCAGTTATGAAAAATGTGTCAATAAGTAGGAACTATATGTCCTTATATGTGGATGTCAATTTCTAAGAAGTTTGAGCTATAGATCCATCATAATCAGATGAAACTTCTGAGACTGTGGAAAGTTTGACACATTCCTCAACCAGAATGAAAAATGTTTCCTAGCAAGTAGTATTAATATTAATAACCCAGTGTCCTCTGGCCATTATTCTTTAGACAATAAAAGTGCTTTCTATGTATGGAACATTTTTCTTCATTGCTGTTTTCAGTACATGTTGCCAAAACAAAACAACACAATAGGACTAAGGGTTGGATTTATCAATAAAGGAGTGGACACTTACTTTGGGTATAGGAGTCAAACCTTAGCTCACCCAACTATGGTAATAAAGTTATAAGATCAAACACTTTTGAGTTCTCTCCATTTGTCTTACCATAATAGTGTGAAACATGAATGGTCAGTTTTAGCTCTGAATTGCCTAGCCTTTTTTTTTTTTTTTTTTTTTTTGTCTTTAGCAAAACCAATATAATGTTTTTTTCCCCCCATTCATTTATGTCTAAGGGTAGTATAAAAAAGGATAGAATATTTAAACACCTTACTTCTCAGGTTTGATGATCCTTTGATCTTCCATGGTAATAAAATATTCTGGTGTGTTTTACATGTTTTTTTATAATATTCTTAGTATGCATTATGTGTGCATTGACAGCATATACTGCTATGGCTACAGTTAAATGAACATTGCATGCACTATTTGCATTGCAAAATTCTACAATTATGGAATGTACAAACAACCAATATACAATATAATGAATAGTGTATATGCAGCTCAATGGTTATTTCTATCCTAAATAGTTTATATATTCTAATACCAAAAAAAGTCTTCTGTCCACATTTCCAGATTACATGAAGCAGAACAAACCTTGAACAAGCATTTAGAAAAATATATGTTGCCAGAGGAAGAGGCATAGTGGTTATCAAATCATGGTGTCCAGTTCATTGGAGAGGAAATTATGGCTGTCTCACTGCAGTAGATATAGCAGAGAGGTTGTTGTGCGAAGCTACTTTTCTGCTCCAGAAAGTGCTCAGGGCCTGAGAAACAGAATGCTTTCAACTTACTTATTTGCTTCCTGGAAAAAGTGTGCAAGTAGACTGGCCAAGCAAGATATTAAGTGTTGATCTTAAACACACTTTGAAATACATTAGACCACACTAGCTGCAGGTCAGAACTGGCATTTATTATATTACCAAATATAACCAGTGAAGGTCATCCATGAAAACTTTCTTACATTCATGTTGGTGTCTCTCCATGCCTGTGGATCCATCTAAGCTGTGTATGAGAGCCTTATTTTATCCTCATCTTTGTCTTCATTGCAAATAGGCACCAATGAGCCATCCCCCTCATCCTATAGGAGAGTGGGTGGAGATGAGTCTAACATTCTGACTATCTTATGGGCCCATTAAATACACATTAATAGAAGTCAAGATCAGGAGAGGTTTCATAGATTATCTGAGCACATGCTCTTAGGATTGTCATGATGATTTTGCCAAATGGACTGTGTCCTTTTATGGAGTGATTCTCCCTACTTAATGTGTTTTAGCAACCTTCTTGAGTAGTTTAAGGCCATTTCACAATGTGTCCCCCCCCCCCAGTCATCAATCAAGAGACTTAGGACTTAACCATTTAAAAGTTAGTGCTACCAAAACCATTTAGGCTACTTGAGACGATCCATATGGTGGTAAGTAATTTTGAAATCCCTATCCAGATGGAGTTCCTGTGTCAGTTATTGCTCATAAAGAACACATGTAGTTTAATACTTTATTTTTCATTCAAAAGAAACCATCCAAAAAATGTCACATAATAATTTTGCAAGATTGGAACAAGCATAAAGGCTAAGTGGGGAGTATTTCTCTGAAGCAAAGAAAAAGCAAAACAGGTTTCCTTCATTTGGAAATCCATAAGCTTCTCCAGTGCCATGACATACTAAGCATTTTCGCACCTTTTCTCAATTGCGTCTATCTGGTTAGCTATCTACCTAAATTGGGTTTAAATAAATCAGACTAATGAAGATGACTTTTTAGATTTTAGATAACATATCATATGATATTGAGAGCTGCAAAGTGAGAAACATTTATGTGGATTTTCTGAAACTTCCAATTTCAATTTTGTCCCTACCTTAGAGGAATCAATAAAATGCAACAGGGTCCTTGATGGGACAAGCTACATTGAGAAAACATGTTCAGTATATGATTCTACAATGAATGAATTGCTGGAAATCAAAATGATCAATTTAGTTGTAAAACCTGCAAAATAATTTTAATCAGGTCAGACCATTTCCTCTGTCAAAAAATGTTTGCCATTTCAATAGTCATCCTGACAGCACAAGAAGATGGGAATCTTTATTGAATATTATCAATGAAACATGTATTTTCATAATAGCAGAATATGTGCTATGCTGAGGAATCAACCCCATCCACACACTCTGGAAAGACAAGTTAATCATTTTCTGCCTAATTCACTAAATGTTTGAGTACTTTTTTATTTTTATTTTTAAATGAGCACTGTTCCTCTTTGTAAGTATTTCATTGCAAATCACATGGCAGACCAGTCTGGTTGAATGTCTATTAAAAGATATTGTGGCAATCAGAAGAATGTCAAAATGGATTATCTGTAGATTCATACCAAAGCTGTGCCATATCTATTGTTCATCTATATGTTGGGTATCAGCAAACTCATGATATTTTTAAAGACATTTGCCATTCTGTTATGTGTCCACTTCCCTGGATGGCTATTTCCCCAAAAGATAGCAATCTGTTCTGGGCAAAGACCACTTCTCTTTCAAACTTGGGCACATTATATTTAATTCTTTTAAAAATATCTGATGGATTTTTTTTTTCATATATGGCCCAAAATAACCTTATGTTATTGTCCAGCACCAATATTAGCAGATTTTCTGATCTCGCTCCATTCAAGCGTTCTCCTTTTCTCCATATTCTGTTCTACTGGCTCTTCTTTCTCTTCCTCTTTATTTCTTCCTGTCTCTTATACATTTTCATCCACCAATTCTGATCTTGAAAGCAATGCATCAAGTTAATTGCTGTATTTATTGGGTTGGAGTCTGAGAGTCAGGGGACATGAAAGTGGAATTGGGATTACATGCCATTTTGGACCATTTTGCTCACATCACCATTCAGAGGGCAATAATTTCCACCCTTGTCCTTAGACTGCAATAGTGGCTATGGGAGGAGGTATGTTCTGTAGCCCTTCATCCTGGCCCCAGTTTGCAAGACTTTATACCACATCTCCAATCTCCTGCATTTAGCCTGATTACTTGAGCACTGTGTGCAATTAATTCAGTTTTTTCAGTTTTTATGAGTATCTCATCATTAAAGAGGCATAATGATTTCTGGTTGAATCCCCTGAGTGTGATCCAATAGAGCTATTTATACTAATAATGCACCTGTTTACATTACATTTCTTATAATGAAGTAATGATCTGATCTAATCTATTCTGTGCAAAGAGCAATACAGGTTACAAAGTAGGAAATAATCATACCTGCATTTCAGTGCTAGAACCAAGATTTTTAAAAATCGATGATTACCTTTGGCTCTTAAATCCATATTTAGGTACATAAACTTGTGGTTGGATTTCCAAAAGTGCTGACTACTCAGCAGCTCCCATTAAAGTTAATGCTGGAGGTTGAGCATTTTAATATCCACAAAGAAACAAAGGAAATAGTGGACATTGTCCTGTGAACCCTTACTCATAACAACAGAGGGTCCTGTGGCACCTTTAAGACTAACAGAAGTATTGGGAGCATAAGCTTTCGTGGGTAAGAACCTCACTTCTTCAGATGCAAGTAATGGAAATCACCTGCACGTCCACCAATGTTATATATGCCATCATATGCCAGCAATGCCCCTCTGCTATGTACATTGGCCAAACTGGACAGTCACTACGCAAGAGGATAAATGGACACAAGTCAGATATCAGGAATGGCAATATACAAAAACCTGTAGGAGAACACTTCAACCTCCCTGGCCACACAATAGCAGATGTAAAGGTAGCCATCTTACAGCAAAAAAACTTCAGGACCAGACTCCAAAGAGAAACTGCTGAGCTCCAGTTCATTTGCAAATTTGACACCATCAGATCAGGATTAAACAAAGACTGTGAATGGCTATCCAACTACAGAAGCAGTTTCTCCTCCCTTGGTGTTCACACCTCAACTGCTAGCAGAGCACCTCACCCTCCCTGATTGAACTAACCTCGTTATCTCCATACTGATTTATACCTGCCTCTGGAGATTTCCATTACTTGCATCTGAAGAAGTGAGGTTCTTACCCACGAAAGCTTATGCTCCCAATACTTCTGTTAGTCTTAAAGGTGCCACAGGACCCTCTGTTGCTTTTTACAGATTCAGACTAACACGGCTACCCCTCTGATACTCATAACAGTAACCCTCATGAACGGGATTTTTGAAATTGCTCATTGTTGCCCTGATTCTGTTCCCATTGAAGTTGAACTATCATTGACTTCCATGGAAGGAGAGCCATGGAAATTTTTGAAAATCCCATCAAATGTGTGTAGCCAACAGAGCCAGCTATATGATTACAAACTTGTTATTTGTAGACTTGCATATTCTGTGGTTTGTAGGCTATCAACATTTTAAGGAAAATGTGACACTTTACAAATAGCTGTAATTTTGCCATTTCAAAGCAATTTCTTTATAAACATTAAAGGCACTAGTCTTCAATTAGAATTATATCCATGTCACATTTGAAGGTAAAAAGCACAGTTTTTGGTGTATTCAGGCTTATTACAATGTTTGAAAAAATATAAAAACTGTCAGAATACAAGATTTTTCCTTGATTACAAAATTAAATAAAGTCTGAATTTATTTTTTATTTTTTTCTAAAGATTTTATTTATTGGTATTTTAAAATATTTCTAAAGATCAAGTATGAGAAATTTCCACCCAAAGTAAATTTTCTGAGAAAGCTATACGTGATTGAAAGTAGAAATTAAAAATGAAAGTTTTTACTCAGCCTACATTATAACATCACTGCTGTGGTGCTATAAAATATAAATTTCAGAAACCTGATATTGACTTTACTCTAGAATAAGCTTATTGCATTTGGATATCAGATGTAAGCAAAGTCTGAATGAGATCTACCCTGACAGGTAGCTAGCAAGTGGGAAAAGACTTCAGGATCAGACTGTATTTACACGTATACACCCGCTCTGCCTAGGTATCCAGCAGACTGAGCTGTGTTGCCAAAGTGGTCAACTTTGGCTGGTGTTGGGTTTCAAATCACTTTAATACTGAATGAAGGGATAGTGAAATGTTATTGTTGTTGTTATCTTTATAGTATGAGTAAAGGGCAGCAGAACTGTGCTTAGTCTGTCCTGATTGAGGGGGTCACCCTCGCTGAAATGTATTCACTAAGGTGGGGGCTGGAATGCAAGAGCCCTGTGAAAGTAAATGGGGGTAGGCACAGGCGTTCTTGCCTGAAGGTCTCATCTCTGTCTCAGAGACCCCGGCATGGTTTAACCTGCCCCTCCCCACTGTTCAAAGATAGAGCTAATTAAGGCGCCCTTAGGAATCTTTTGTTTTGTTAAGTGATCACTAGAGCTGAATTCACTTGTTGTGGCAGTGTTTCTGCCCAGCCCATTTCATCAAGGAAGTTCCCCCACTAAGCCTATGGCTACACTACACAGTTTTGGCGACAAAAGTTATGCCACTTTAATTAAACTGCTGTTGAATGTCGATAATATGCTCCTTGTGTCAGCAGAGCGCTACCACTAGCAGATTTTGCATCAACATTGAGAGGAGTGTATTGTGGGTAGCTATTCCACCGTGCAACTGGTTGTAGGGTGCTTTGGAAAAGGTTTGCAGTGTCTCAGTGGGAAGTTAGTGTCACATGATGCAGGTTTCTCAATCACATAGTTCCATGGGCATCCTGCTAGACTGCCAGCCACTTTTCAACTGACCTGCATGAGGGGAGGAATGGAAGCGGGGGGCAGAGTGTGTGGCAGGGATAGGGTTGCCAACCTTCCAGGATTGACCTGGAGTCTCCAGGAATTAAAGACTAATCTTTAATTAAAGATTATGACATGTGATTAAATCTCCAGGAATACGTCCAGCCAAAATTGGCAAACCTAGACAGGGAGTGTGGGGAGGGAGAGAGACAGAGTGTGTGTTGGGGAAGTGGGTGTGTTGGGGGAGCGCATGTCAGCATGCTGTCTCATTAAGTTCAGACAGCAGCTTGAGAAGTCTCTCCAACCCCTCCTCCCTCCCCCCATCCTAGCAGCAGTCCACTCTGCCTGCTGGCCTGCCAGGGACAGCAATATCCTATATTAATTATTCTGATTCCCTCTGAGTTCTCCCACAGACTCCTCAGCTGCCAGGAGCAGCATCCTCAGCAACTCTGTGAGCTCTCCAGATTCCAGAATGTCAAAGCTTCCTGGATCTTTGAAAGGGGAGGGGTGCATGCCTGTGTAGCTAGATACAGGGAAGCCAAGTTCAGAACAATGAACTGAGCAGTCACGGCAGGCATTGTGGGATACTAGGGGAGGCCAGTTATATCCAAGGGCAGCAAGTGAAACCCCTCTTTGGGGACGCTAGTCCCCAGCTCTGCCCTTCCCATTGAGGCCCTGACCCTACCTCGTCCCTTCAAGCATTGCCAACTTTCTACTCACACAAAACCAAACACTCTCACCCCGCCCTCTGCCCCTCCCTCATCCGAGGCC
Source organism: Emys orbicularis (assembly GCF_028017835.1). Classification (NCBI taxonomy): domain Eukaryota; kingdom Metazoa; phylum Chordata; order Testudines; family Emydidae; genus Emys; species Emys orbicularis. The sequence goes on from NC_088687.1 coordinate 105,676,254, forward strand.
CCGCCCCTTCTCTGAGGCCCTGCCCCACTCTTTCCATCCCCCATTCCTCTGTTGCTCTCTTTCCCCACATTTACTCACTCGCTCATTTTCACCGGGCTGGATCAAGGGGTTGGGGTACTGAGGAAGGATGCAGCAGGCCAGAGGAGGGTGTCTTGTGGGGGATGTGGGGATGAGATGGGACTCGGGGAGCAATTGGGGGTGGAGAAGAGGAGGGATATGGCAGGTGGTGGGGACCTCTGGAGCGGGAGAGGTGGAGTAAAGCAGAGGAGAGGAGGGACACACCAGGCAGCGGGGTGGGGCTTGGGGAAGGGGCGGAGCAGGGAGGGGAACAGGCAGAGGAAAGGCGTGGCCACCACAGCCCAGGCATCCTGCAGCACGTCGGTGGTGGCTGCGCCAGGGGACGCTTAGCCTCCCCTGGCCTGTTATACCTGCTGCCCATCATTATATTGACATAATGAATGGCAGCGCCTACACTGACACGTTATCACTTTAACTTTGCTGCAAAAAGCTTTATGCCTCTCATCGAAGTGGTTTTATTTTTGCCGCCAAAAGTATCTTTGTACTGTGTACACCTCCACTGTTTTGTTGGAAAAAGCTGTCTTTTGCAGACCAAACTGTGTAGTGTAGATAAGACCTAAGGACTGACAGTCACTGAGAGCTGACAATCACTAATTGCTATGAGAAACATCAAGGGACTAACCCGCAGAGGTCACTGTAGAGAAGAAGATGGCAGCAGAAGGTGACAGTATGCAATGGAGAGGCTGGTGAGGCGGCCAGCAGAGTGGAACAGTGAATGTATGGTGGGGCGGCCAGTGGAGTGGAGCATTGGCTGGCTGGCAGGGTGACAACTCCAGAGCAAGCTCTCGGATGGCAGAGCAAGCAAGATGCCTTCTCCCGCACTTCCCTGGTGGGAAGTGAACTCACACAGATGCACCTCTGAACTCTGGGTCTTCACTGACCAAGAACAACCACTGTGCGTGGGATATTGTGAGGGAGAAGAGCGGGGATGTTAAAGGAACTTTTGGTATAAAATTCATGAATCTGAGGCAAAAGACACTGCCCAATGTACTCCAGGGCGGGGTTTTGCTCACTGTTTTATATTTATGAATCTTGCTATAAGCATTTTCTCTAATTAATGCTGGGTGGCTTCCCTGCTTTCATTAAAATGTTTCTTTCTACACTGAGACTCTATGCTTCCAAGAGGGGAAGTATTGCCTCTAGAGGCGCCGAGAAGTGGTGTGTAATATCCCAGGTTACTGAGTGGGGGGGTTGAGCCAATTCTGTGTTGTATTGTTGAAAGGGAACCCCTAGATATTGAACCCGACCTTGTTGCTGCCAACTCCACATGACAGAAGAGTACGCTAACAAAGTTCTCCTAAATACAAATTTGCATTTCTTCTTTATTTGCTGGGTGAACCGTTATTTCAGTTCATTACTTGAAAGAAGTGAAAATATAGGTGGTTTCTTATTTGCAGAAAAACTATTTTATGTCTCCTGAAAACCCTGTAAAGTGAAAAATTTTCTTGAGTCTATCACATGAAATAAGATTTATTATGACTTGTCAATTTCTTCTAATTATAATGCAGTTCAATGCCATGAGTTTTCACTGAACAAAATCAACTTTTCTGGAATAATGTCACTAAATTATTGGAAGTGTCTGATTTTTAAGGATTTAAAGGTAGTTGGAATTGAAGGCATCCAAACCTATTTATATTCCATTAACTATTATGTAATTTGTCAATGTCAGCACTTATGGACTATATTCACAGATGCTTCTATATCATTATGCTTTTAAAGATTACATTATGTTATAGTGTGTTCAGTTCCCTCAAGCAAAAAATAAGATGAGTTCCTGTGCTGTAGGTAGAAGTGTTTATTTTATTCAGACATATCATTTCTTCTTTTTCTCCTTTTATTATTTTTCAATATTGTAAGTACTTATTGAAGTGTTTAGTTTTTTTCATATCAAGCACAGTGTGACTGGAGTTCAAATGGTCAGATTTTTGTTCATTTGTTTTTAGAGAGATCTGCCAATTTCTGAGATACCATGATTTTTTCACTGGCTTTCAGTGCTATATATGCAAGGTATCCTTGCTTGTGTCTGCAAGATAAATATGTATACATAGGATAAAGTTCTGGCTCCACTGAAGTGCATGGCACAACTTCCATTGATTTCAGTAGGGCCAGAATTTTATCCTGAATACCTACAAATAATGTAATTTTCCAATGAGTTATTTTAGCCAGCATGTTAAAGGTTTGGGTTCTGGTGTGAAATATTGAAATGTTACTATTGAAACAAAGACCACAGGAGATGGTAGACCAGTCAGGGAGCACCAAACAAATGTAGTCTGGCCAAAGGAGTTTGAGGAATCTGAACCAGAACTCCTATGAGGCACCCCGGTAGCTTAGCCAGATACAGATTAATGTTGAACTGACCTGAAGCTAAATGTTTTAATTCAGTTTGGCAATCTGAAATATTTCGATATGTGTCTACCCATCCTGAAAATTGAACAGAAAAAAAAACCCCTACAAAATTGAGATTTTCATGTGGAAAAATCTCAATTTTGCAGAAATAGCATTTTCCAGAAAACAAAAAACAAACAATTTCAGCAGAAAATTCTCAGTCCACTCTACTTCCAACATTTACTGATATCCCTGAAAAAACATCACATGGCCCCAGTACATCTTGTATTTTCTGCTGGTCTGGCTGCTCTCTTTAGACCTTTTGTGATTTAGAAATCATTAGCTATGTTTTGTAATGTAACAGCGACCGGGGAAAACAGCTTATTGTGCTGGGCAATGTACAAACTTATAACAAAGAGATGGCTCTGTCCTCATGAACATACAATCTAAACATAAGATATAGACAACAGGTGGCTACAACAAATAGGGAGAGCACAATGAGGTAAAAATGAGGATCCAGTAATACCTGCCAAATCTGCTTAAACCTTGTATGGTGTCTTCCAGTTATTGTAGCTTATCGGAATGATCTTTCCACTTGCTCAGTATATATGAGAACTGTTTAGCTGGGATGGATGCTAACGTTTGAAACATATATCTGAAACCTTAACACAGATAGAGTGCACTCTGAAGTGGAGGGAAATGAGTATACCACACATAATGTGTTTGATAGCTCTTAATCTCATGAAAGGCAAACATATATAATGAAAATAAAAATGAAATCTCTTAGTCAGAACCTCAAAACTTAAGTTATGAAGTAAAATATTAATAAAGTAAAACCAGCAGCAAGAGGCCCCACGACCTAAAGGGACCTGAACTGAATTAACTCATGAAAGTTTATATTTTCACTACACTATATAAGTTTGCATATTTCATTATTAAACTTAATCATAATTTCATAACAGTGCTATTCAATGACATTAGTAGAACACTTGAATGGAATTACAGCTTCATGTTCAATCTCTAGTATGTTATTATGAGGAATATATGAATTAAGAAAGAGGTTGATTAGTTCATTAAATGGGAAAGCACATGTAGGGATTAAAAGGGTTCTTAATAGATAAGAGCTTTGACGGTCCATGAGGTCTTTAGCACAGTATGTGCAGCCTAAATATGATTCAATAAATGTCATTCCTCAGGGTCTATAATGTATGTAAAAGTTTCACATCTTACTGAGCAAACACTAGGAATATACACAGATACTCTCCATCCTATTCATATTCAGCTCTGCAGCTTCTATATTAGGTAAATTCAGGTGATGTACTGTGGGTGTCCTGGAGGGTTTTATACAGCTGGGAAGGGAATCTGATGTTTTGCCTGGTGGAGGATCAGGAGATTTCTGCTATCAGGAGTGATTAGTAAAGGCCAGATGTCTTGATCTGGAAATGGAATTGGGAAATTTCCATATCCTTGCCTGGCATAATCTATCTATTGTGAAGCACCATGCACACCTGCATTGTTATATAACTAAAAAATGTATAGCTATGAAGATACATATAAGAAACATGAATGGAATGGAACAGAATAGATTTTTAATAAATTAGACTATCAGGTTCTGTACACTTTCCTCATACTGACATGTAGTGTCTTCCAAATATATAGTGCAGTACCAGTTCTGGTTTGACCGTGGCAGTAATGCATTGTATTTGTGTGTTGAAGGTATTTTGAACAGTTGCTTTTGGCTTGTGTGAGTATGGACTTTTAAAGCAATTTAACAAGTGCCCTGTATGGTTGTGGACACTTCAGACAATACGCGGTCACATTCCTGGTTCATATTTTTTGGATTCAAACAACTTCAACTTTGGGTGTTGCATCTCGTCAATGGGAGTTAGATTAGCATTCTAACTGGAGTTAAAGTGTGGGGAGGATAGGTAATGTTCTGGTTTGTCAACCCCATAGGCAGGGAATATGTTATTTTACCCCTGATTTATGCATCAACCATCCACGTTATGTCTCTGAAGTACTCAATTTCTTAATGCAAAATTTGGAGATTTTACAGGGGTGAAGCTTACAAAGGCGTGAAGCCTTTGGCACTTAGGAAACTCCAACTAGTACAGAAAGCTGAAGTGCATGTCTTCACCACCACAGGCTATCACAAACACATTAAAACTCTCCTCTCCTCCCTACACTGGCATTGCATAAAATTTCAAATCAAGTTCAAGGTTTTAGTCCTTATATTAAAAGCACTCCAGAGTTGGCACCTAGTATATCTAAACCAGAGCTTCTCAAACAGTGGTTTGTGGACCACCAGTGGTGTGCGAGCTCCATTCAGGTGATCCGTGGATAGTTCCCTCTAAGATACATGCCTGGGCAGCCACTCACGAGAGAATGAAAGGCCACCCACCTAATTAGTGGAGCCGTGCAGGCTGGGCTCCACTAATTAGGTGCCTGTACCCTGGAGAAGATGCACCTGTAAGATGAGGCGGTGGCCTTGGGGGGAATAGGAGGTAGGTGGGAGGAGGCAGAGGGGTGAGAAGAAGGGGTTGGGGGAATTTGGGATGTGCAGGGCTGTGACGGCCAGGGAAAGAGGTGACTTTCCCCGGCTCCAGGGCTCTGGCTGCCGGGGAGAGACGGCCCTCCTTCCCAGCCTCAGCTCTGTGGCTGCTGGGGCGGGGAAGAGACCCCCGTCCTTCCCAGCCCCAGCTCAGGGGCCACCATGGCAGGGGAGAGAGGGCACATCCATCGCATTAGAAAGGTAAGACTACTGATATTAAAATATGAGTTGTGTGCTTTTATTTGTAGAACAAAACAAGTTTATTATTATTATTATTTTTTACATAGCACTTTTATCCAAAGTGCTTTACAATAGTTAGATAACGGTACAAACAACATTTGGAAAGATCTTTAAGTGGTCCGCTGAGACTCTCAGCAGTTTTCAAGTGGTCAGTGGAAAAAAAGGTTTGAGAACCACTGATCTAAAAGATCATCAAAAGCTCCAGGATGATGACTGTGGTTGACACCTACACTTCTGTGGTACAAAGGAACTAATAAGAGTAAAGCACATCTGTGCAGGAGACAGAAATTTCTTGAGTCAGTCTGACTATGGAATGAACTCCTGCAAGAGCAAGGCACATTTTTACCTTACCTTCTCTAACATAAACACATAGCAATTAGTATATTTATATAAACAACTACCAACTTTATAAAAAACTGCAAACTACTAAAGCAAGACATTCCACTGCACATGCAAACAAAAAATGAGTGACAGATATGCAGTCACAGTGCTTAACTCGCTGGTGGAAGGTGTTCAGATACTACGGTGATGTGTGCATAAAAACCTGAATAGCACAGAACAGACCATTCCAGCCTTGAGGTTAAGGCAAATCTTCTTTGGTATAGATAGGCTACTCTGTGCTGTCTGAGTACTACAACTGGGAAAGTCAGTGACTGTAAAATAGCTGCTGTCACATCCTTCTATTTCACTCTTCCAGGGCCTGTATAGTTGTAGGGATTTGTTTAGGTCTGATTCTATAAAGATGTGGCTATTGCCTGTTTTCTCAAGAAATTTTTGTCTGACTTCATGGGTCCTCGACCGCAGCATAATAATTAAAAAAAACAACAAAGCAAAACTAAAGTAATACAATTGTCTAACATTCACCCTGATAAGCAATCTGATTCTATTCATAGCATTGCCTGAGAGAGAGGATAGGCTTCTTAAAGTACTGGACTGAGATTCAAAAAATGTAGGTTCAATTCCCATCTGCACCACAAACTTCCTGTGTGATTGTAGTCTCTATGTGCCTCAGTTCCTCTGTCTGTATCTGGGGATAACACTGCTTTGTCTGTCTTGCCTATCTACATTTTGAGCTCTAATGCCAAGGACTGTCTCTTACTATATGGTAGCACAAAGGGGCCCCAATCTCAGTTACAGCCTCTAGGGGCTACTGATTTAAACCAGTGTGAGGTCAGAATCAGGCTCATTACATGCTTTCATCTTTTATGCATTTATTATTTCCATGTGTATTTTGTATCTCTTTTTATTACTTATTTTGACATAGCACCAACAGGATGATGGAGTTAGTTTTTCTGTTAATAAGGTACTGGGATATTCTTGCAACTTTTCTAATTCCTGCAGTCTTTGCTAGTGGAAACTGATGGATTTTAAGCCACTTTCTCTTCAATTTACAATAATTTTCATATGCACAAAGTGAGAGTATGTCAATGGAATATAACTTTATTCACAATCATTGCATATTTGTAATTTTTAACCTTTTTAATAGTTTGTGCTTTGATTGGTTGGTCATAAGGCCTCTTCTACACATAATGGTAACATAGTGAAAGGCTTGGAGTGCAACAAGATCATATTTTAAATTGAATCACAGATTCTGTACCATATGTTGTCATGAATTGCCTGCCCATGCTACCTGTAGAAAAAATGGCATTATCTTCTTTATCAGTAGAAGACATGCTACTACTACTATACAATACACTGATGGAACAGCTATACTTTTGTAATTGAATACTACTTTTCCACATTTTTCATCCATTGCTTATAGCTCTTCTAGCTATTTTACATATACATGATATAATCCCATGTTAGATTATTTAATTAATTTTGCTATTTTTTATGTGGAGGCAATAATCTAAATCATTACAGCAGCTGTTCATTCTTAATTGGCACACCCTATTATTTTTTAAATATTTTCCTCTTGATTGTTTCAGTACCTTTTGCTTTAAATAGCAGATTTCATTTTCTCTTTGCTTTCCCAAGATGCTTACTGAGTGATTTTTTACCATGAACCTTGATCATCTATCTAAATCAGCATAAGGAAATTTGTGTCCAAACACATGAATCAGATATCCCTTAATAAAATATGGCCTATCACATATCTACAAATGTACTTTAAAATTTTATTATATTGTAACTTTATAGCAACTGACCTACCTGATTCGAATACCTTTACTCTGCAAGTAATTCCATTGGTTTCAATACATGCCTGACTAGTAAGATAGTGACTGTGAGTAAGGGTGGCAAAATCTGGCTTTTTATTTCCAATAAAAATCTTACTTACTTTTCAGTGAAATGTTTGTTTGCTGACAACTCCCACTGTTCATTTCAGACACTAATATCTTTCATACTTTCTATTAACTAATTCACTTTTTGTAACATAGTATATTTTCTTTCAGAGACACAATGATCTTCTGTCAAGGCTAATTCCCCACTCTGGCACTTTGAGTGCAGCAGTTGGGGGCCCACAAGGATTCTAAAATTTAATACTGGTCACTCCAGGCTTCAGGCAGCAAAGAAAAGAAAAGAAAAAGAAAAAAAACTCCCGCGCTTTGCAAGTTGCCAAAAGGAAAAATGCGTCCCTTTAAAATCCTGAGGTCTGTGCCTCTGGTTCAAAATGATTCCACCGCTCTGCCACCATGTCAAGGCTAATTCCCCATTCTGGCATTTTGAGTGCAGCAGGTGGGGGCCCACATGAATTCTAAAATTTAATACTGGCCACTCCAGGTTTGTTTTAAACTCCCAAGGTTACAGCTTTTCTCTGACCTTGGATTGGTAGATGCTGCCACCATCCAAGTGCAGAACCCCTTTGAGAGCCCAGGAAGGCACATTTGGGAATTCCTTCATGTGGGGTACCTTCAAGCCCTTTCACCCTCCCACCGAGGAAGAGCTGAGAAAGAAAAAGAAAAAAAGAAAATCAGCTGTTGCCACCAGCTAATTAAACAACATGTGCACAAACCTCTTAAGACACAAAAATCCAATTCGGTTCTAAAAAAGGGTAACAGAGAATAAAAAAGAAAGAAAGAAAATACATCTGGGAACTCAGACTACTGCTAGATTTTAAAAGAGCAACTACAAGGATTAAGCATCAAGAATAGCTTTCTTGAGGTCCAGCTTAAAGATTACAAGCTAAACAAAAGCACCTGGGGTTAGCACAGAGGAATCCACAGCCATAACGAAATAAAAGGAATAAATCTAATCATGTTTTCCTAGACATTTCCTGATCTACTTACATATCTGGGGTTGTAAATGAGTAGTTTCTAGGTATGATACTGATGATTTTTTCATACCTGGCCCAAGCTCTTACAGCATAGTTCTGCCTGGCTGCCTCTCCCCAGGAGAACAACAACAGACAGACAAAAGGGGAGTCTTGTTTCAATTTTATAAAGTTCTAGCCTTCCCATTGGCTCTTTTGGCCAGGTGCCCACTCACTTCCTTTTACCTATGCATAGCAGTGAGACTTTTTAACCCTTTACAGGTAGAGCAATTGAGAACAGCTACTAAGAGGGATTTTATAGCTACTGGCTGTCTGGGTGTACTTTCACTCTATGCATCCGAAGAAGTGAGGTTTTTACCCACGAAAGCTTATGCCCAAATAAATCTGTTAGTCTTTAAGGTGCCACCAGACTCCTTGTTGTTTTCATAAAAGGGAGCTATCCCACCCCTTCATTTATCACATCTTCATAAGTGTATATTGTCTTTCCTCAGTTACCCAGATTACCACAACTCTATTCTTTGTATCACTGTGTATTAGATGGTCAGTATGCCATCTAGGTCCAAGCAAGGGGCAGCATATTGTTGTGTGTGCTCCAGAAGGGGGATTGCCAATTGGGGATTTTACTTAGAATCTCCTTCCCAGTCTCCCCTGCTGCTCTGTCCATGCTTCACTGACTCCTTAACCCTGCCAACCCACCTGTGTGAGGGAGGGACTTAGCAGCTTTGCAAAGCTTGCTATCTCCTGTCCTGGAAGCAATGGTACAGTACGTGGGCATGTGGGAGTAAGGGGCATCAAACCTCAATTTATGTAAGACTTATGCTGCAAAATGCAGGGGGAAAAAGTTGTTTGGATAAACCTCACACAGGCTGACTCTGGAATGTATTTGGAATCTGAATTTCCTTTAAGATTAGGAAATTCGCTCAGCTTTTCAAGTTCAGGCGCATCTTTAGAAAATTCATCCTTTACATTTCGTATTGAGAGACTTACATCAACTATATCTGAACACAATTTCCTTCCAGAAAAGTTGCAAATCTAAATGTTTCCAAATGGCAGGTTATTTTGAGTTATTTAATCATTAGCACTTAAAGATCACATAAATCTATATGCACTCTAGGGATGGGTAAAAACCAGTCCAATAAAGTTTGGCTTTATTTACTTATTTACTTCTATAGTGTTTGGTTCTGAATGGGTGGTAAGAGGAAGTCTCACAATACCATCCTTACTCAAGCAAAATTCAGTGGCCGCTTTGCCTGGGTAAAGACTCAATGATTGGACTCCCCGATTTTTTTGTGCTACTAGCAGCAACTTTTCTGGACAGTATTCCTTCCTGTCTGACTAAAAAGAGATGCTGTTTAATTTTCAGTCTCTTTCTTTTTTACTCTTTTGCTTCCTACTCTGTTTGGTTTCTGTTTCTATCAGTTTTTATGTTTCTCCTAGTGTACTAAATATCAGTTTTAGTAAATCCAGTACAGCACTAAAATCCTGATTATTAAACATGAAGTCTATAATTCTAAAGACCTTATTCTGGAACAAAGGATTTCCAATCAAGTTAATGGAAGATTTGCCTGAATAAGAACTTCAGGATTGGACTCCATATTCTAATTAGGATAATAGACAATTGTGAATTGGAAGATGATTAGGCACAGGATGAGATTACTGTAATTGTCTTTATTATAGATTATGGCAACTACTGCATCCTACTACTGATATTGCATTTTGTGTAATATGCTGCAGCCCAAATGCCTAAGAAAGCTTAGCTTTCTCTGGTTCTCAGTAATGGTCCCTGTTTTCCTATTAGAAATAAAATAGCAATGCTCTTATCACCTAAAATTCTTTCTGCCAAAATAATACTTTATAAAGACTGATTATTGGGCAGACTAAATGCTTGAATACACTTTATGATCTGGCTCCAGAGACACACTGAACAAATTTCCCCTTCATCTTCAAGTAAGAAATCCTTTTCTTTCTCTGTGACTTTTTCTACACTAGTTTAGGTCTCTTAGAGGTTTCTCTCCCTTCTAATAGGAGACAGGCTACCTACATTGGTGAACTTTTGGAAAAATCACCCTTTGCTAACAACAGACATCAGCAATGGGTGACTCGGAACTGGCGGTAAACATACTTAAGCTTGGTAGAATTAGACTGTTATTGGTAAATGTCAGTTAATGTTGATTTCACTTATGCACACAAACCAATGAAAAAATATTTCCACTGACAATCAAAATTTACAGATAGTCAAAACATGAAAAGTGCTGCTTGAGAACGTAGTTTGATTTAACAACATTGACTTTGTGTATTTTGGCAAGTGATGTCGACAATTGTATTTTTATAGTTCGAAAGTTTTAACTTTTTGAATCTCAACATCTACTGTAATTAATTATTGTCTGATCCCTCTATTGTATGACCCCCCTATAATTTCCTGCAAACCTGTAAAAATTAAAGAAGCTTAAAACCCATAATTTTGCACTAGTGTAAACATTTAAATTAATACAAATAAAAAATGGTTAAAATAATCATTGATCTATCAAAATTGTTAATAAAAATTGTTCTGCCAAGCCTAAATAGAGTTCAGCAATAAGCACATCCCCAAGTTAGAAACTGTGGCTAAAAGCTGTTCCTAGTACTTGAAGTCAAACCAAGGTCAGTGGTGCGTTAGTGGGACCCACTGCGGAAACCCTGGGGCAAGGGGTATATTAGGCAATACCAAGGTCATGACCAGTCTGTGCTCAAATGTTTGTTTCTTGTTTTAAGGCAGGCAAAAATAGATTGTACCTTTAAAACTAATAAAAATACATGACTTAAATAATTCTTTTTACTAGGGAAAAAATACTCTGGGGGGATGACACTCTAGAGAAAACTTCTGTAAGGGAAAATGCGTTTGGTGAAATACTTCTGGGAAATGACTGTCTTGACAAAACTCCTGCTAGGGAAAATGCCTCTTGGGGAAAATGCTTCTGGGGAATGACTCTTAAGACAAAACCCCTGCTAGCTCTCTCTCCCCCAAAGTGAGGCTTTTAGAATTTCAAGCAGAATCCAAACAGCCGATAGCTGAACTAACTTATTACCCCAATTAGGCCAAAGAAAATTCCATATAAAATTGCATCCAGCTGCTCCTCATTCCTTCTGACTTACAAATTGCTACTCTGCTACATCCCCAATGTGAACACTTTCAGACTACTCTGAAACTTGGTGGTCTGTGTTCAGCTTACTTGTAGTAAATTGCTTCATGTGTTCTGTGAAGTGCCCTTATAAATTCTATCACCAAGTAAGTGTGATGTTTTTGTTGTAGTAGCCCTTAGCAATATGGGGTTGCTATAACTGATCCTTGATTGCAGTGAATAGAAAAATATGGGAAGATCAAAGTGCAAGTGTCTCAGAAATTATTCACTCCTTCATTGCTGTGACTCATGAAAAGAAAGACTGGAAATTGAGATGAACCCAATACATTTAGCAAAGTATAAGAACCTCCAACATGAAGATCTTTAGTCCCAGAGTATTATATTATTCATTGTTTAGCCTTGCTTATACAGTACCATCCATGATTAGAGGAAGATAAACATGGCCTTTGCCTCAAAGGTCTTATAATCTAGGTGATAAACAACCTGAAATAATTCAAGGAAGATTGATATCAGTCAGGAGGGAATACAAAAATAGGGTTATAATGTAGCTTTCCTTCGAATGGTTTGCATTAATTTGTTTCCCTCACAAATATTTCTCCTTTTTTAAATAGGCAGGGGAGGTGCAGGGAGTGGAATGAGTGGGATTGTGCTTCTCTGCTGCAGATGGGCACAAGTGGGAGGCATCCTGAGCAGGGCTCAAACTGGGGAAACAGAAGTGAGAGTACTTTCACGAGCTGTGCCCTATTGAGATGCCAAATGAAGTACTCACAGCACATTGTGAAGATGTTCAAAATGTTCTCAAGCTGCTTTGGTCAGGCTCCTCAAGAGTGGTTCTCTTTCAGTGGGATTCAGATACACCATACGCATGTGCATAGGGTCCTGGAGCCCAAGCTCCTGTAATAACATCAGAATCCCAGATTCATTAAATATGTATATGTTTCTAGCTCTCATGGTTGCAAAGAAAAAAATGAAAAATGTGAACTGAGCATAACTGAGGCAGCAATGTGGGCCTGAGTCTGTAAATAGCTTCCAGCATAGGGAGAAACTGGAGCACGAAGACAGCCACACAACCCTCCAGAAAACCGGGTCCCTGCTGCTTTGGGGTGAGAGAGGTACCTTGGCTGGATGTGTGGCTTGGATATCCAGACGGGCTCTGTGGAATTGGTGGGGCTCAGATGACACCCTGGCCTCCGCTCCTTCCTTCTATCCCTTTAGCTCCATTAGACCAGAGGAAAAATGTGTTGGTACTACCCTAAGCACTATACACTCAACACCAAAATGAAATGTTGAGTGACAATAGATGATGCAGATGTGTGTTCTTCAATCTCCTTTCTTCTGTGCTTTGATATCAACGAAATAGTTAACAATGTTGACACTTAACATCATCCTCACTGGAAAACTCCAAGTTGCCCATCATCCCGTATTGAGATGAGTGGAGCAGTTCATACCTCTCATATCTATTGTTTCAGGCTCACTGCAGATTTAGGCAAACATCGCTGTGTTGGTTACACTCATTTCATGCTGGTTTTCTCTGCAGTCATATAGGCTACAGACATTTTAAAAAAAAATAGTTGAGATTCTGGAGAGCAAGAAGGATGCTTGGGGGGAAAAAAGTCCAGGATAACCTGACCTAATGGTATCTGGAATAATTTGAGACCTACTCTCCAATTCCTTTCCTTACACAAACCACTGGAACAGCCAAGCACAATCAGTCCTACTATGTGGTTTTACATCGGTCAGACAGCTATCATACAAAGTAAAACTTCAGGCATGAGAGTGAAACTTCAGAAGATATTAACTAACTGATGCTGGATGCCCCTTCCAAAAGGGTGTACCTTCTGAATGTGCCATTTCTGGCAATGACAGCAAAACTTGGGATATTTACTGGTTCTTGTGTGGCTTGGCTTAGGTAATCATAATAATGTGTTGGGGCAGACAGTGCCTCTACTTGCAGTGGTCTGGAAGGAACAAGAAGGAGCAGGGAGAATCTTCCTCCTTTTCATAGTCATGAAGAAGAACAATTCCTCCTCATAGGCCAAGTCCTGTTCTCTGTCACTTCCATGTAAATCTGGAGTGATTCCAATGATTTCAATATAGTTTCTCTGGATTTACACTTAAATAACTGAGAGGAGCATTTACTTAGCTGAGGGCTGGGGATGGGGCTAGGTAGTTGATATTGTGGTGTGGTTGCCACCCTTCCACAACCATAATTGCTTAGCGGTTACTACAGGGCATGAAGGAGGAATGCATGTTGCACCTTTTTAAAATAGTTGCCATTCTTGAACATGGTTCCTCAGTGGCCTGGTATAGGCATACTATCTCAGACAGGCAGAAATCCTCTGGTAAGTAACTCTCAGGCACTGCATCTCCACAGCTGTAGCTGCTGTCCAAAGTATGTATATTGGGAACAGTCATTTATTTCCATACTTGTTTGAAGGTGTTAGCTTTGGTAAGAGATTTCATTTTCTTTTAAGTCCGATTTTAGCTCTAAAGTGTGTTTTAAATGGCCCTTCAGATATTGCCACTAACTGATCCACTGCTTTTCAATCTCATATTAGTCCATGAATAAATAGTGGATTTAAAATTGTTTAATATATTTTTGTGATACTAGTATTTGGTCTCTCTGCTCTTTATATTCAAGAGGCCAATGTGGCTTATATTCTTTATCACAAAAAAACTCCATAATTACTGTAACCAGGGCTATAATCATAGTGTATGTGAAAAGAAAGGTGGTTGGTAACTTTCTTTTTGTGCTCCCTCCCACTTTTCATTGTGTGTGTGTGTATATACATATATACACAATATTAATCTGGCAATAATTATCTTAATACGCTATATCTTTGAACGTGACAACTATTGAATGCACCTCAAAATTCCTTTTAACTGAACATTGTTTTTCATTTTTTCCTAATAAATATTCTGATCTATTTTGTTGTATATCTGAGTATCCTAAACTGAACTGGAACAATCAGAAAACACTGTTTTCTTCCACACATTTCAAAAATGTTAAAACTTACTGAGAATTTTGCTACCCAAATGTTTACAGGGACCAAACAATCCAACTATTTCTCCAGTGAAAAACGGTTTAACTGCAGTGCACCATTATTATATAAATATGAATATGAAGTAATGTTTACTATGGGCCCAAGTCCACTGAAGTCATAAATCAATTATAGGTTAGGAGGCTTTGTGCTCTTAGGCCTTTTTCCATCTTACTGTTGTGATAAGGAAATTAAACTTCAAATTAGATAACAAATATAATCACTGTAGCATTAGGTTCTTTGGACATTGTGATGGGGTGCCCAACCCACACAACTCCTGAAGAGCTTAAGTTGACTCAGAAGGGGCTATTTAATCCGGTAGGGGGAGAGTTAGGCTTGACTGACAAGCACTTATTGACGATGGAGCCCATCTGGGCAGGAGTAGGAAGGGTTGTATACAGACAGGAAGTGAGTGCAGAAGAGGGCTGTAGTGTGGTGGTCTGCAGTCATTTTCTGTGGCTAGTGAGGAAAGGAGAAAAACAGAAGGGGAGTAGTAGCCCTGAGATTCTGACCCTGAGGGAAGGATTTTCCCATAGGAGTGGTGGAGAATAAAGCCTGTGGAGAGCAGAGTAGGAAAAAGCCAGGGAAATGGCAGCAATGGTTGAGACAGTGCAGACCTTCTCTGCTGATTGTAGGGTCCATGGGCTGGAACCTGGAATAGCAGGCGGGCCCAGGTTCCTCTACTAGCAACCAGGAAAGTGGCAAAGTCTTGAATAGGAAGACTGCCTGGACTGGCACCTGGACAGTGGGTCCAATGAGACTTCATTACCTCAGAAGAGTGTATAGGAACACAGCTGGCAGACCAATCCACAAAGAGGAAGGGCCAAGCTACTAGACAACTCCTAGACAGCAGGAGGGTCTGCAGAGTGAACAAGTGACTGAAGGGGGCATCAGACAGGGCAAAGCTAATCCCCAGATTCAGCCACAAAAGGGGCTGCCCCAGCACCAAGTGTACTCCATTACAGACATGCATCTGATAGCTCTGTCCACCTATGGTCACAAGGCACCTCTCCTTTTCCTAGTAATAACTGGTAATGGTTACTCATGGTCTTCTACCATCAATTTTCCCTTCCATTGTACGTAAACATGCATCAGCCACTGAACCCCTGAAAGTGCCCTGCACATAAAATCTTTCTATTCATAAGATATTTGACAAGCACTTGCTGAGTTCCAATCATCTCCAATACTTTTTCACTGGTTATGCAGTCTATCTAGGATATTTTCAGAATTCTTTTATAACACCATGGTTCAAAGAATTTTAGTTTCTTTATCAATTGTTTAAATGTCCATGTTACATAACTGTAATTTAACACAGAGCAGATGTAAGTTTTTAAGAATTGGAATTTAGTCTTCAGATTTATGTCCCTTCTCATTGTATGTTTATTCTTCAAGAATGTCTCTTTCACTCTCCCTCTTCTGGTGCTGACTTCAGTGTCCAATCTTCCATTTTCTGTAACAATGCTTCATATATAGCAGTAGTTTCTCACTTGCTATATAGCTGTGTAGTTCACTGGAATGTTGCATGTTTTCCTATGATCCTTGCATATCACCATAGTTTTTGTCCTGTCCATATGAAACTCTAGACCACATTCTTTGCTGTATTCATATGTAATCTCCACTAATTTCAACAGACCTTCTTCTGAATCAGCCAACAGCACAATGTCATCTGAACAGCGCATGTTATTCTCCCATTTTCCAGTCATTTCATTACATTTTTTCTGTTTCTTCAATTAATTTAATCAAACACTCACTATAAA
The DNA here is from genome assembly GCF_028017835.1 of Emys orbicularis. NCBI lineage: Eukaryota > Metazoa > Chordata > Testudines > Emydidae > Emys > Emys orbicularis. The sequence goes on from NC_088687.1 coordinate 105,692,576, forward strand.
TGTTGAATAAAGTCAGTGACATTATACAACCGTGTCTCACTCCTCTCTTGATCTCTATTAGATTTTCATCTCTTATTATAATCATCTTTAGCTACATTTTTAGCTACTTCAAATATTTCAGTTTTTCAGAGGGTAAAGGAAGGGAAATCTGCCTAAACTATTTTCAGTCAACAATTGAGGTTTTTCTGAATGTTAACCCCAATATAGAAAGGCCAAAACACTGTATTATTAATTCCAAGCTTCTCTTTCCAATGATACATGGCTGTTCCATGCCAAAAGCTGAGATTTGTTGCACTGCTGATTTTCTAGTTTCCCCCCCGCTCCCTGCTAGATGATTACCTATACCAATAATAGTATAGAAACCAGGAAGAGAAATTACTTTAGAACTAAAATATTTTTACATTGTGACTATGTGATCCAGGTGGAGTTTGTGGATTATATGATAACATTAAATGATTTGGCAGTTCTATAGAACTATAGAAACATGAGCATGTTGTATAGTTAAGGGATACTGTTGGTGCATAGGGAATATGCAAAGCAATGCTGATGCACATGTTAATCTTAAAATCCATTTGTTGTGAATATACTTCTGTGCCATGAATATTAGAAGCCAAGATCAAAGAAAATGTAATAACCATAATACAGAAATATATTGTAATATAGAAAAGAAAAATACTGTGCTTTTCTCATGAAGATTTGAGGTGCCAACCTGCCAGCTTTATACTGAACTCACCTCTGGGGGTGTGGCTTATGGGGAATAACAGTTTGTGTCTGGCTTAACAAAATAATAGTTCCTCAAGTGCATGCCATAGGGAAAGAGGTATTATGTCCCACACATGTTTTGGTCACCCAGCTTTATATACGCAAGTATAGAAGCTTATGTTTTGATGCCATCCAACAATTCTTAGTAAACAAACAACATTGATATGCAGAAATTAAACTGTTAAAAAGTACATCTAAATTGAGCTTCTAAGACAGGGTGACCAAAAATGTGGGTGCCAAGACTGTGCAATGGCATATTATTTTTACTTATTTCTCAAATATCTCCCGTGAGCTGTGTGCTGGGAGTGAAGAAGAGATAGAAGTAGCAAAAACAGTTGTATTGTATAATAAAGTCCCAACTGTGTCAGTGACATTACATTAAAGGAACTGCTTGGATGAATTTTACATATTTTGTTAGGCCTTCCAGAGCTGGGAAGGGATCTGTTTATGGTGTACTCTTTGTTGTGAATGATTGTGTTTTTTTCCCTCTTTGCTTGTTCATTGATTGCTTTGTTTGCTCATTTGTTTTCCTCATTGTGTTTCAGCATCTGCTCATTAGTGAAAGTAAAATCATCACCCACCCTTGTTTTCATTGCCTCTGTTGTTTCCTCTAGGCCATTTTACAGTGTCATCTGTGTAGTACAGCTTTTCTTTTGATTACATTTTCAGCATGTAAATTGGTAGGTAAACAACAGGGAAGGGAGAATCTAGCATAATTCCTAAAGACTCTTTGCAGAATTACAATTTACAATTATTTAACATTAAAAACATTTTTTGAAGAAAGATATCCCTGAAATTAAGACTTTCTGTATTACACTAAAGTAGTCAGCAAAATATAGTTGCTAAATGTGCTCAAATACATAGAAATTTTATAAATTCCAGTTGGTACAGGAGAGTCCACATAGGGATTTCAAATCTTTCTTTGCTCTTTAGCCGTACCACACAGTTTTTGGCAGCTATCTTTCTCATCACTACTATTGTCTATTTCCAGAATCTTAACACTATATGATGTAAGAGGAAATTCACTCCACTGTAGAGGAACTGTACAAGGTCCTAGGCACAACTAAACTCTCTTTAGAATCCCTAAGGGCTTGTCTACACTAGACAGTTTTTTTTAACCGTGGGTTAATTGATTGCCTAATAAATTGAGGTAGTTAACACATTTGTGAAGGTTAGTCTGGACACTTCCGTAAACATTTATTCAAGAATGCAAAAGATCCTGTATCAGGGGGTAGCCGTGTTAGTCTGTATCCACAAAAATAAGGAGTCCGGTGGCACCTTAAAGACTAACAGATTTATTTGGGCATAAGCTTTTGTGGGTAAAAAACCTAACTTCTTCAGATGCATCTGAAAAAGATCCTGGTGGATCTTTAGGTTGAATCATTCTTCAAGCCTACTGGGGATCTTTGACAGTTCTTGGAGTACCCAGGACTGAGTCTCCTTGTTGCCCCCTATCTTTAGCATGAAGGAGTCTTGCCAGTGGTAGCTGGGTGTTAGCTCCCTAACACCATGAGCCTGCCAGCTACTCAAGAATTCTCCTGTGGTCTATGCTAGCTCTGAATTTACCTTGAAGGTTAAGGTGTACAAAAGTCCCCTTGAAGCACTCCCCTGTGATATCTAGCCCCTGACAATGGCTATTCATAGAAATCCAAGATCCTCTGCTCCCAAAGGAACTGCTCCTCAGTTCACCAATTTTAAATTAAATCAACATTCCTGTATAACACACAAAACTTGTGAGAATTTATAATCAAACAAAAGAAAGGTTATTTAAGTAAGAATAGATATCCCATTAGAAACAAGAATGTGATGGAAACATACAGCAATAATATACAACACAATCATAAAATACAAAATGGGGCCTAACTTATTAATAATCAGCTTCCTTATCTAATTATGTAGGTTTCCCCCACAGAGTTCAGCCTGTTGGAAAGTTGGCTGGCTTCCCAGGAAACAGGATCCAATCTTTTATGATGCCTCCAGCTCAACAAGATGTATCCTCAGTGAATGGATGAAGAGTATCTTTCGCCACCCTGTGATATAATGAATCAATCTTTTGTCTGTATTCACAGACAGGGTGATCCCCGGTCCTTTGTAATGTTCCTCCATGTGGTTTTGATTATTTGAAGTTGTCTTTGACTGTCAGGAGTATGGTTGGGGCAAGGCAAGGGCATTACATCACCAACTAACAAGGGAGGAGTTACTCACATGAATTGACCATCACTGAGACATACAATTCCCTGGTGACTAACTTTTACTCCAAGACAATAAGGAATAAATTTCAATATAGATAAATTATTCCTTAAATATTACCCATACACATCTCACAATGATTGAGTATTGGTAAGTTACAAGCTTTCAATAGAGACTTCACATGCTACCTCTTATGGATAAATACTATTAAAGTGGTGTAATAGGTATAGTGAGTTTGTCAGGTATGAGACAGGAGTTGCTTATAACTTTGCCCATTGGCAACAAAGGACCTCTCTGTCACAGGATCTTAGCCTTTAACACAGACTAAAGCTGGTCATACTGAAGCCTGTGTCTTCTCTACCAGAAAAGATGAGTGTTGTTTTACATTGAGATAAGTATGTTATCTTACTGAAAAATCCTAGTGGAGACAAGGAACAGGTAATTTTACTGTGATGTAACTTGTTGAGGTCAACCATCCACAGTTGGCCTCACCTATCTATATTATGGTAAAAACTACAGGTCCCTTGTCTCCATTCAGATTTTAGAGTGTGATAGCTAATGTATGTTAGTTTTCTAGCTGTAAAAACACAATTTTTTGAGAGTGAAGCCATACCCAATGTATACACTACCCTGGGCACACTAGCGTTTTAGACCACATTAGCTCATATGTTCTATCACACCTTTTTAAAGCCTACTTGAGGCAAGACCTCAGTGTCCATTCTATCTGTTTTCCAGGCATTGAAAGGCAGAATTTGACAATTATTTTATCAAGGAATAACTGCATGACATAGGATTTTGATTTTAATGGGATCTTCTGAGTAGCAAGAATACAAACAAAACTGATGAAAAATGTACGATTAACCTGGATCAAAATGAGTGTGATGGTCTAAAGGCCTAATCCAATGCCCATTAAAGTCACTGGGAGTTAGATCAGGCCCTCTGGGTGGTACTGTACTACAGAGATGTATCTGTATTGCCAAATCTCCTCCAAATTGCCAATAGAAGTTCAAATTAATATCTCAGCAAAGTGACCAAAGATTGAATAGACATGTAGACCTCATGACATATGGCAACTTCCCACCGTATTCTTGGGAGACTTTATTGAATTAAATTCAAGTATCTTTGGGGTCCATTGTATTAAATGAATAGTTTATGCATTATTGTGGGCTGAGATTGCATATAACCTCTTGAAGGGGGGCATATATGGCAGATGGGAGACATGAGGGGTTTATATTGAACAATTTGCCAGAGAAGAAAGGACTTTTGAACAAAAAATGTTTAAGTGGTTTTCCAGGGGAATATCTAGGGGGAGATGAATGCAAATTTCCCATATCCAGTTACACAAAAACCAAGCCTTTTGAAACTATGCCATGAAGATTGGGCTATTGGCTACAGACAACCTGTTTCATGAGCCCAAGATCAAAGGCTCAAGCTTCATAAAGGAATTATTCGTGGCTGTTCTGGTTTCTGAATCTGAAACAGCTATGAACTTGTAACCATGGGGGGAAAACAGTTGTGGGTTTTAAAAGATTGAAACCTGCCAGAAACTGAGGTTGGAGCTGAAGCGACCTCTGGTAAGCTATTTAGCATGTATGATGTTCTTTTTTTTTTAATGTGTTTTCTCGGTAATACTTGCACCTTAAGAATAAATGTTCTTGCTTATAAAGAGCTGTGTGGTAACTTGTAGCTGAGTGAATTACACTATTCCTAGCCTCTGGAGAGAAAGCAAAGTGTGCACATGCTGATCTTTTAGGCAGTCCAACTTTCTGGGAATATCACAGTGTGCGCAGGGATCTGTGCAGCCTGGAAAAGCTCCCCAAGCAAGGTGACTGCTTGGAGCAGGGAACCTACAGTGGGTGCCCTCAAGGATTATGGAGGGGAAATATGCATGAAATTGCCTGAACTGTGCCAGACCTTAACACCTAGAAGTTGTCCCTCTTGGTGAGAACTAAAGCGCTTTGATAAGGCAGAGTGTATTCATGGTGAGGGATGGGAATGTTTGCACTTCTGATTCTCATTCTATACTTGTACTGGGGGAAAACAGAGGACTACAGCCTTCTTTGCTGTCAGTCTAGTCAATCTCACAAGTATTTATTTCACACAATGCACGCACATAATGAAATTTAACCTACATTTACATTATCTTACATTTTGTCTGTTGTCCACACCTATACCTTGATTTTAGCAAGTCAGATTTTCAAAGGCACTTCCAAAATTGCACCTGCAAATCTTATGCTCACTCCTGTTTGTGCAAACCAAAGTCAGGCAATTGTGCATGGAAATATGCAGTTATGCAATGAATTACCTGTTTTGTGCATGAAAATGTTCAAATGCATTCATGCATAAATTTTGATAGCCAGTAAGTAAGAATAACTGTCTGGGCATGCTGGATATAGTTTTCCCACTCTCTGTTTCTGAACTCTGACAAGACAGAAGCTACTTTTGATTCCCAGTTTATAAACACCTACACTGGATTCTTATGCAGACTCAGTATGTTCCATAATGTGTATTTTACAGCTCGCCTGCAATGAAAGCTCTTAACAGATTAATTAAAAAAGACTTCTAGCATATGACAGTATCTGTCCAAGCAATAAGTGTATATCACTTTAAATGTGTTTAACTACAATTATATCGTTATGTTGTCATATGCAGCAGGAAGAAACATTGCAAAAATCTCAAAATGCTGGCTTTTTAATAAAAAGACATTTTTTTCATAAGCATATAATTGCTTTCCCAGCATAAAAACCAGATACAAACTGCTATTAGCTGAATTTGCATGGTAGGTGGTTCCTCTTCCTTCTGTTTGCTTCTTGGAAATGCTTGCAGGCAGTTAATCTCTGTTACTATTAGTAGTTGCTATCATAACCAGCAATTTAATTGGAACTGACCATGAACCATGAGGCTTAGGAACCTGGTATGGTGTATTTACAGAGCTCAGACATATAGATTTGACATTTAGGGGATTCTATTATTGCTGCTTTCCAGAGGGTTTGTGAAACAGTGTTGGTATTGCTCTTGGACAAGTTTGCTAGGTTGTCTGCCCAGTGGAAAATAAGGGCAACAAGGGTGGCTGTAAAAAAGGAATATATAATATAGTAGTTGCTGCTCAGTAGAGATTTGATCAGGGCATGCATTGCAAATGCCACCTCAGTTTCTGCAGGAGAGGGGTGCTTATCTGATGTAGCAAGAGGAAGATGGCTGGCAGGCTATGGGAGGGGGTGGGTTGCCAATACTAGCAGATCTAGCTTCTTTGTGGGACTGGGAAAGTGACATGTATCTTCTCTTCACCCTTTGTGGAAATCAATGACTTCAGAAGGGGGAGCCAGTTAGAAACCATTTTATAGATGGGAAACTGAGGAATGGTTAATTGAATTCATTTGCCCAAGGTCACACAGGGAGAAATTGGTAAAGTAAATTCTTATACACAGGGGTTTTAAACTCTCATTCCTCTGCACTTTTCCTCTGTTTTGCTACTTTTGTGACAGTCTATAACTCTAACTGCTTTGTGAAATCAACACAATGTTCAGTTATCCTGCTTTGGTTTTGGGCAGGTCTACACAGCAAATGAAGGTAGCGCTGGTAAGCACACTCACTAGCTTTTATTTAGCTAGTGTAGGTAACAATAATAGATGCCAGTAAAATGTCAGCAAGGCTACTGAAACAAAGAGAGTAAAAATTCTTAACAAAAGCATCCCTCAACACTGAAATAAAACCTGGAGCTGACATACTTATTACTTATGCTCCACTTTAATTGCTGAATAATGGAAATTACAATATTTTTTATTAGCAAAACTCACTCATGAAAAAGGGTATTTAGGCTTAAACCAAATTGGAAGAAAATTCTCATCTTCCCTAATCTTTCCCAGATGTGCAACTGTCCACTAGCGTCTATTACCTGCACCTGATTGCATTTCTTAAAATAAAATAGCCCTTTTAGTTTCTTTCCTCTCCTTTATCAGATGTATGCTGAATATTTAATGATAATTGAGTTGACATGGATTCTTATAGCTTCATGATGATGTAAGTAGTTTCATTGCCCATTCAAGTAATCACTATACTTGAAAAAGTATTGTTTTGTGAACCCAAATCAAGACATTTTAACACTGTTCCTTAAAATATGAGCAAAATCTTGGCTCTGTATGTGTGCTCTCTGTTCCAGACTCAGAAGTTTTCCTATCAGAATCTCTGAAATATATACCTGCACTGAGTGAGTATAGATGTGATACACATGACGGCAGTCAGTATAATAATCTTGGTACATTTTGGAAAATTTGACTGCATTGACAATAATTTCAACACAAAATAAATTATGGATGAACATTTGCTTTTGTAGCAAGAACAGTATATTTAGGAAAGCATGTGAGGTGTTTCTATTTATTATATATGTTCTAATTCTCAAAAGTGCATGGTTTTTCCAAGAAGGGACTTACAAAATATAAATGTACCATGAGGGGTGAGTGGGTGGGGGTTAACAGAAATGGACAGTAAAGTTCCAGGAAACACACAATTATATTTAATGCATCAGCTGTCAGTAATAATTAAAATTAGGAATGCATAAGGAACTGTAAAATACTTTGCATGCAAACTTGTTCAGATGTAGCAGGTTAAATTTGGTTTGAAGTATTTACAGTAGATTCAGTTACTAGGAAATTACTAGCATATGATATTTATAATTACACAATTGCAGGTCACATTATTACCACATACAACAAAACCTCATATTATTGCTACTGTCAACTCTAGTTCCCTTTTCTGAAACTCACAAATGGGCTTCTACATCCTTATAGTAAAAATTACCCAGAGGAAGGCATTTTTTTTTTAATCTCATTAGTAGGGTAGTGATTAAAAGCTCAGTTGTAGCAGTACACTGCAGCCAGCTGTAGGGAGCAATGTGGAGGCACACCAGTCCAGTAAGAACTCTAGAGGCATCCTTCCTCTGTAAGACACAATATCTCCAGGATCACAGAGGGAGGCTGCTGGGCCACACTGAGATCGTATTCAGTATGTACCCACCATACTCAAGGCCAGCTCAGTTGGCTGTCTCAGAGGGGAAATATGACAACAGTCCTATCCCTTCTGACCTTCCTTCAGAGTGCATAGCACCAATCAAGTATTCTTGCATTCAGAGGCGTGTAAAGACTACCAGTATGACCAGCTTCTGTATGGGATCTCCTGGAATTCTCCTTGTTGGAAATAATTTCCCTAATACATTTATTCCACAGAAGTATTCCCTTATTAGTCCAGGCGCCACATGATATTGGTTACATCCAAAACACAAATACAACCATATACACATTTACCTTCTATAACCCAGCAACAATACAGTTATAAGCTTTGGCCAAATACTCACAATAGGATTAGGCTTGGGAGATGCCATACCAACATGACATGACTCCAGAGGGATAAGGAACAGCTCTGATAAAGAAAAATCTAGCCTTTTATACATTAAAATAAACAAGTAATGTCACTTGTGGTTATTGATCTTTAAGCTAAAGCCAGATGAGGCAGTTTAGGGTGGAACCCTGTCCCCTGGCCCTGTAAAGACAAGAGGGGCCAGTTTTGTTCAATATCTTCATTAATGATCTGGAGGATGGCGTGGACTGCACCCTCAGCAAGTTTGCAGATTACACTAAACTGGGAGGAGTGGTAGATATTCTGGAGGGTAGGGATAGGATACAGAGGGACCTAGACAAATTAGAGGATTGGGCCAAAAGAAATCTGATCAGGTTCAACAAGGTCAAGTGCAGAGTCCTGCACTTAGGACTGAAGAATCCCATGCACTGCTACAGACTAGGGACTGAATGGCTAGGTAGCAGTTCTGCAGAAAAGGACCTAGGGGTTATAGTGGACGAGTAGCTGGATATGAGTTGACAGTGTACCCTTGTTGCCAAGAAGGCTAACGGCATTTTGGGCTTTATAAGTAGGGGCATTGCCAGCAGATTGAGGGACGTGATCATTCCCCTCTATTTGACATTGGTGAGGCCTCATCTGGAGTACTGTGTCCAGTTTTGGGCCCCACACTACAAGGAGGATGTGGAAAAATTGGAAAGAGTCCAGCGGAGGGCAACAAAAATTATTAGGGGCTGGAGCACATGACTTATGAGGAGAAGCTGAGGGAACTGGAATTGTTAAACTGCAGATGAGAAGAATGAGGGGGGATTTGATAGCTGCTTTCAACTACCTGAAAGGGGGTTCCAAAGAGGATGCATCTAGACTGTTCTCAGTGATAGCAGATGACAGAACAAGGAGTAATGGTCTCAAGTTGCAGTGGGGGAGGTTTAGGTTGGATATTAGGAAAAACTATGTTACTAGGAGGGTGGTGAAGCACTGGAATGGGTTACCTAGGGAGGTGGTGGAATCTCCTTCCTTAGAGGTTTTTAAGGTCAGACTTGACAAACCCCTGGCTGGGATGATTTAGTTGGGGATTGGTCCTGCTCTGAGCAGGGGGTTAGACTAGATGACCTCCTGAGGTCCCTTCCAACCCTGATAGTCTATGATTCTATGATTAATGACTGGGCTTCTCTCTTCAATGTTTTCCTCTTTATCTTATTTGCCATATTTCTCTCTAACTACTGGACTAAGCATTTATTTATAATAAATTAAACAAACATATAACCAATTATTTACTGCACCTGTTACCCAATTAACCATATTTTCTTTATTTTTAATACCTCAACCCAAACCTTAAAAAAAGATAATGCTGGTATTTCAATGGTCACTACAAGTTTAATACAAACAGTCCTCCTTTCTCTTGATTTCTTTTTATTTTTGGTCATGTGCTTTGGGCCCATTACACATGCAAACATCCAAACTCAGTTTAGAGTCCTAGTTCCCCCAGGACTAATATAGGCCAATATTTCTACACTGTGCAACATGCAAGAGCTTTAACAACACAGACTCTGACACCATCCCCTTGTTTACAGCTCTACTCAAGCTACCCAGAGCTAGTAGCTTAAATTCCAGGTATATAGAAGTAAGAAAGGCTACTTGCTTGCTCTTCCATGAAGCAGGTGGGCAAGAAATGTTCAGAGCCTTGACTTTACTCCCACCACTAACTGAGTAGCTCAGAGTAGCTGAACCAGTTCATTGTGAGAGCAAGTAGGGGATAGTAATTTAAGATGGCCATAAGTCAGAAGTAAATTATCATCTTCCAGGAGCAAGGAAGAAGCAGGGGAGTGTGTCTCAGCCACAATTAGAGTTTGTTGAAAAGTTTTGCTTGAAACATTTTGATGGCAAATTGCTTTTTCATCAAACTGAGAATTCCTGGAGAAAATGTCTATTTTCAGTGAGTTTTGAGTTTCTTTCATCTAGAAACGCTGAAAAAAATATAATAATAATGGACCCCTACTTCAGCAACTGTAAAACTGGAAAAAAAAAATAGCAAAACCCATTTTTGGTTTTTCAGTCCAAAAATTTGGGTGTTTTTTTCCCCCCAGCAAACTTTTAGTTTTGCTGAAAATGGGGACAGAGGAACAGTAAAAGCCACATAACACTTTTACTGTTCATATCTAGTCACAAAGCTTCCAGACTACCCCTTGCTCAGGGCTGTACCCAAAGTCACAATCTAACCCAAAATGAATGAGTTTAATCATCATCTTACTCTGAACACATAGGGAACATGGTGATTCCTCCACCTCTGGAGTTGAGCAGAGACAAACAATAACTGCCTTCTGTTTAGGAAAAGAGTCCACTGTCACAGTGAACACAAGACTTGAAGGCTCAAGTGTCTAAGAGACAAATAATTGAGCAAGAGCCATTGTGGATAAGGGAACAGGGAAAGAAATGCAGGAAAGGATGCTGTATGACAATTATTGTTACTCGAGTCATCCTGGTTAGAAATTTTTGCAGTAAATCTTAGTAAAAAAGGGGGGAAATGGCTCTGGTTGTAGTCATTCAACTACAAGTACCTCTGTGGCTGAGGAGCATGACTGTCATATGGCCCTATAAAATACTTTCTATAGCCTTGCCACTTTTTATTTAAAAGGCAAGAAAGCTAATGAATAGTTCATCTATCAGATGTGAAATATATGGACTGTGTAATTATTTCATACTATTATATATCCCAGAGGCTTTTAAGCTTTCTATAAGAAGCAATGATGTTTGTAAGATTTGCCCCTAGTTCCCTCTAAAGATTTTCATTGAAATGTATGTCAGGCCTATCAAAGCCTCATGTTTGTGATACATCTCAGCAAGTTTTGTCCCCACTGGAAAGGTAAGACTTGACAAGAAATATATTGAAAATTATTATCATAGTACTTGTAGGTCAATGACAAAATAGGAAAAAGAACCACTAGCAGTAACTCTCCAAGCATCTTAAATAGAGTAGCTGTTAGTATCTTGTGAGTAATATCTTCATTACATGTTAAAGCACTGATTCATCAATGTATTTAAGGACTTAACCCTATGCACAGGGTTCAACATTAAGCATGTGAGTAGTTGCATTGAGGTCTATGTAACTAATCACATGAGTAAAGTTAAAAATATGCTTAGGTACCTTCCTGATCAGTGTCTGAAAAGGGGGTAAGATTGGAAGGTAAAAATAAAATAATTTATAAAGAAAATGACTATGGTTGTATAGTAAACACATATTAGCCATCTTGCCTGACTATGTCTACATGCTATGGAAGGGCTGGACGTCACTGAGTGAGTGATGGACAAGCTTACTCATACCGCAAGTGCTGTGTGTACATAGACTTGGAGATTTCTAATTAACTTATTTAAAAACAATAATATCTGCATTTTGCTGGAATGTAGTTTATTATATTTTCTATTATACCTATATATTTATATTTAATTTTAATTTGTTTTTAAGTTATATTGGGCAGTGTTGGAATGAGGGTCTTTTCCATTGCCCTGAGAATCAAATAGGAGGTTTGAGTTGTGGGCATCCACCCCAAACTGTGATAATGGGAATACAGTTTGAGGGGCTCTTACAACACTCAACTGAGCAACTGAATGTTGCTGCCCCAGGTGGGACTCACTGGTCATGCGAGAAGACCTGTGCCAATGGCACTAAGGGCTTTTAGCATGAACCTACATTGAGAAGAGATACTTTTTATATCAAACCTTGTCACAGAGAATAGTGATAGCCTATTATTATTATTTATATTATATTAGCACCTAGGAGCCCTAGTGATGTCCCACAACCCCATTTTACTAAGTACAATGCACACACATCCTATATTCCAGTGAAGTATTGCTAATACTTTTCATACCCCTATAGGATCCCCAATTTTTTTTATAAATTATATCTTTTCCTGTCCTTTCAATTTTTCTTACACCCTACAGGAATTGTGGGAAATCCTGAAGGAAATCTAACTAACTAAATAACGAAAACCTTATTTTACTTTCAAAACCATTTCAATCAACGTAGTCCTATAAAATGGGAATCCAATATTGTTTAATGTGGAAATTTATCTCATTGGGGAGGAGACATTTTATCATTTGAGTAAAAATCTATTCCATTACTGTAAGCTAAATACTTTACAGAATCACATTTTATAACATTATATATAAAGTCAAACTATAATGACAATATTTATTTTGCTGCTTTCAGTGATGTCATGGGTATGATTTATTCTTGCTCTTTTCCAAAATCATTTTAATTATCCATCTTTCCATTATTGTTGTCATTTATTTTGAAAAAAGTTATTTTGACAGGTGAGTTTGCTCTAAAAAAGTCACTTTTGCCATAAAAATGAACAAATATCTATCAGACAATGGACAATGCTTATAAACCCACCCCAAACATCACCAAATTCATCTATTTCATCCTCACCTATAACAACAAACACTACCATAGCATTAATGATACTGCGAGGCATGACCCTGAGGAGATAGGAAGTGACTGCAGGGCTCTGGGAGTAAGATTGAAGGAGCTTGTGGTGCAGATTCTGTTCTTTTTGATCCTTCTGATCAAGGGTAGTGGCCCAGGCAGAGATAGATGCAACCTGGAGATGAATGCCTGGCTGTGAGATGGTGTCATCAGGAGGGCTTCGGCTTCCTTGACCACAGGATGCTGTTTTGGGAAGAAGTACTGCTAAGCAGAGATGGGGTCCAACTATTGAGGAAGGGGAAAAGCATATTTGGATACATATTTGCTAACCCAGTGAGGAGGACTTTAAAGTAGGTTCGAAAAGGGCAGGTGACAAAAGCCGGCAGGTAAGTCAAAAACATGTAGACCTGGTAGAAGGTCGGAATCTGGGGGGAGCATGGGCTGTTATAGCAGGGATAAGGGAGAGACAAGAGTGAACATAGGGGGAAATCAAATCAGTATCTTAGATGTCTGTATACTAATGTGAAAAGTATGGGGAATAAGCAGGAAGAACTTGAAATGCTAGTTAACAAACACAAGTATGACATAGTTGGCATCACAGACTTGGTGGGGATAATACGCAAAACTGGAATATTGGCATAGAAGGGTACAGCTTGGTCAGGAATTACATGCAGGGAAAAAGGGAGGAGATGTTGCCTTATATATTAAAAATGTATACACTTGGACTGAGGTTGAAATGGAAATAGGAGACAGACTTGTTGAAAGTCTCTCGGTAAGGCTAAAAGGGGTAAAATCAAGAATGATATGATGGTAGGGGTCTACTACAGATCATCTAACCAGGAAGAAGAGATGCATGAGGCTTTTTTTAAACAAATAACAAAATCATGCAAAACACAGGACTTGGTGGTGGTGGAGGATTCCAACTACCCAGACATCTGTTGGGGAAATAATACAGCAGGACACAGATTATTCAACAAGTTCTTGGAATGTATTGGAGACTATTTTTTCGTTCAGAAGGTGGAAAAAGCTACTAGGGGAGAGATTTTGACAAATAGGGAAGAATTGGTTGAGATTTTGAAAGTGGAAGACAGCTTAGCTGAAAGTGATCATGAAATGGTAGAATTCATGATTCCAAGGAATGTTAGGAGGGAAAAGAGCACAATAAAGATAATGGATTTCAAAAAGACAGACTTTAGTAAATTCAGGGAGTTGGTAGGTAAGATCTCATGGGAAGCAAGTCTAAGGGGAAAACAGTTCAAGAGAGTTGGCAGTTTTTCAAAGAGATATTATTAACGGCACAAGAGCAAACTACTCCACTGCGTAGGAAAGATAGGAGGTATGGCAAGAGACCACGCTGGCTTAACCAGGAGACCTTCAATAATCTGAAACTCAAAAAAAAAAAAAAAAAAAGAGCCCTACAAAAGGTGGAAACTACGTCAAATTACAAAGGATGAATAAAAACAAATAACAAAAATATGTAGGGACAACATTTGAAAGGCCCAGGCACAAAACCAGATTAAACTAGCTAGAGACATAAAGGGTAACAGGAAAACTTTCTATAAATACATTAGAAGCAAGAGGAAGACCAAGGACAGGGTAGGACCATTACTCAATGGCGGGGAGGGGAGGGGCAATAACAGACAAATGGGGAAATGGCAGAAGTGTTAAATGAGTTTTTTGTTTCAGTTTTAGTAACGATTGGATATCTAACATAGTGAATGACTGTGAAAATAAGCTTCAACAATGGAACCCTACTGACAACTATATATATAAAAAAAAAGCCCTATGGACCTCCACACTTATCTCCACAGATCCAGTAACTCCCCAAAACACACCAAGAAATCTGTTATCTGCAGCCAGGCAGTCAGATACCATAGAATACACTCTGAAGACAAAGTCCACGATATACACCTTAACACACTTCAAATAACCCCCCAAAATTGCCAAGCTTATCAAAAGCGAGCCCCCACAGACCAGGAAACAGCTCTGAGAGGCACCAGACCCTGCCAGAACAACAGATGTAAAACCTGCAGACATATCTCCACTGCTACAATTATAAATCCCCCAAACAAAACACCTTCCAAGATCCATGGGTACTACACATGCCGACAGGAGTGCCGCCAGCTTTTCTGCCACCCTAGGCGGCAGAAGGTCCCACCCCAAAATGCTGCCCCCTCACAGAGGCGGCGGAAGGTCCCGCCGCCGAAATACCGCCATGGTCGCCACCCCCCAAATTGTAGCGCCCTAGGCGACCGCCTAGGTCGCCTAATGGGTTGCGCCAGCCCTGCATGCCGATCAGAACATGTGGTGTACCTCATCCAGTGCATCAAATGCCCCAACAACAAGTATGTAGTAAAACTAGACAAGGTATGCTCTCAAGTGAACTCACATAGAAAACTGACGCTTTTCACAAAGCAACCTCTCTATAGCTGATGTCTCAGTCCTCATCATCAAAGGAAACCTGCACAACACTTCCAAAAGACAAACTTAAATTCATAACTGTGCTGGACGTTATAAACCACAGACTTAACAGAGACCCTTGTTTTATGGCTCATTACAACAATTTTTAAGACACCCTTCTGCCTACTACTCTTTGTCCTATGACTGCAGAGTTGTTAATTGTCCACTTTTTTTAAGTGGTCTCCTACAACATATGTGCAATATGTGATGCTTAACAATCAGCCACACCTTTTATTTATCCTAGACACTCTGGTTACCATCCCCAGACCTGAGGAAGAGTCAAAAAGAGAAGTTGGTCCAGTTAAAGATATTACCCCACCCACCTTGTCTCTTTCATATCCTGGAACCAAGCACGGCTACAACAACAGGAAACAGAAAAAATGAACAGAAACAGCAAGATGTAGATACTTTACTACCATCATATTGATTTCAATTGCATGCTTTTCCTGTCAGTGTTCTTCTAATTGAACTAAGCATTATAAGAATGGCCTTTGTGGGTCAGTACAATGCCCCACCTATCCCAGCATCCTGTCTTCTGATAGTGGCCAGTGCCAGATGCTTCAGAGGGAATGGACAGAACAGGGCAATTATCAAGTGATCTATCCCTTGTCATCCAGTCATTACAATTCTAACCAATTACTGTACAGTGATTTCAAATTCCATTCTTGAAACAGAAGCCCATTTTCCATACAACAGTATATCAAATGCACACAAGCAATGTTTGAAGCCATGTTTTCGAAGTCAGTATATCTTACTGCAAGCTTGCATACTACACTGATTCCTACACAAATCTGTATCCATTTTGGGTGGTATGATTGATAGTGGTTATGGAGATAGAAGTAGTTTGAATGTACAAATCTTTATGATATGTACACTGTTGTGGTCTATGTTCTAGATCACTGCTTCAAAGCACAACAAATAGTGTAGGGCACAGTGGAGCCATATCAACATTCTGCAGAATGCCTCTCAGGGTATGTCTACACTGCAGTTAAAAACCCACAGCTGGCCTCTGCCAGGTGACTCGGACCCACAGAGCTCAGGCAAAGGACCCATTTAATTGCAATGTAGACATTTGGGTTCAGGCTGGAACCTGTGCTGTGGGGCCCTGCA
This sequence comes from Emys orbicularis, assembly GCF_028017835.1. Taxonomy (NCBI): domain Eukaryota; kingdom Metazoa; phylum Chordata; order Testudines; family Emydidae; genus Emys; species Emys orbicularis. Next base: position 105,708,873 of record NC_088687.1, read on the forward strand.
AGTTGGGAGCGTCCCAAAGCTCAGGCTGCAGCCCAAGCTTGAACATCTACACTGTAATTAAACAGCCCCTATACATGGTGAGCCTGAATCAGCTAAGAGGTATCTAATTGCATTGTAGACACACCCTCCAAGCTCCCCAGCAGGCAGAAGGATCTCACAAACTGTTGTATCCCTTTATAGGATGCAGTTTATCCCCCAGATTATGTACATCTCATTCCACAATGGTTTAGGGTCAGGGAAGATGGGGATCATTATTGTACAATGCACAGTATTTGTCCCAAGGAACTTACAATCTAAAAAGACAAGTGACATGTGGAGGGTGACAAGAAAGGATTAATGTCACATCAGTTAAACACTCTGATGAAACTTTAGAGATATATTTTAGTACCCTTTAGACCCTCCTAGTCTGGAATTAACTTTCTAACACTAGCATAGAATCAAAGTTTTGTATCACATATTGAATATGAGCATGTAAACCAGAGCACAGAATTAGAAATATATATTTCAGGACAAATCCTCAGGGCCCTTCTCAGCCCTTCCTTGATTTCAACAGGAGTTTGCTTAAAAGAAGGAAATGTAAAATTCAGTAAGGTCATCATTATTCATCACATATAATACTTATTATAAGAACACACCAAATTAAAATAATCTGAGGTCCATCAGCATATTAAGGACCTCACACAGAACTGATATTCTCCTAGCTGCACAACAAATATGTACTTCAGATTGTTTCAGTAGTCTGGAGCATCCATTCAGACTGTCCAAAAAGGGCATTTACCAGAAAGGGAGTCTACTGGGCATTATATTTATTCCCTCAGAGTAGAAACTAGTCCCTCTGTTACATGGTTTATTTCAGAGTTCATCCAAGGCTTCCATGATGTCAAATAAGATGACTTCAAGAGCTTTGGATGAAAAATAACCAGCAAAAACAACATCAGTTTTCACAATGTTAATTTTTAAAATAAATCAATTGATTTGGAAGCACGTTGGGGTGGTGGTGGGGGGTGGAAGGTGGGGGAGTTTATCTCTTTACTGAATGGGCAGTACTGACGATGCTTAAGACCTTTCTTTTAAACCCCCTCACCTTTTCAAGTAGTTTTGTACAAAACATTTAAGTTTCCACAAATTAAAAATTATATTTGAGAGTTGTGGTCTTTAGAGTTTATGGTAGCTTTTCCTGTGGACTCAATATTGTTTAAAAGATTACACCTTGCAGCACAGAGCAGAGATTTTGTTTTCCTTTGGCAACTGTAATGATACCAGAGTTAAATATCTTCTTCATTAATCACTTTGGCTCCTTATGGACCTTCAGTGTATGTCATAAAAGTGACTCCTAGATGCCCATGTAGATCTATATCAAATATCTTTCTGTTCCACTGAAATTTCCATTGTCATAATAGGTATCCAATAGGTGACCTACATTATTATGTGGCAGTTGAGTGCACTTCTGAAAAATGATTGTCATTTCCTCCCCTAAAAATTCTGACACAGTTAGCATGCTATTTGGGAGGGGAGGGCATTAAATTGTAGAACTAGTCCCTTTTATTATTTTTCCTTTGCAAAGCCATCCATTTGAAAAAGCTTTAGAGACTGGGTTCTGGCAGGTTGGCATGCACAGCTGTGCATGTGGCTGCCACTTATATTTCAAAGAAAATATAAATAAATGTTGTTTGAGAGTAAACATCACTCTTAAATTACCATCACATGGCCATATGCTACCCTCATTATGATCATGGAACTTCCATTTACGTCAATGTGCATACAAATTGCAACCATTACATAATCCATATAATTTTCCCTTTACTTTACGGTGCCATGCAGTAAATGTACTGGTGGGTGGTCGGTTCCTTTATAAAGGAAAATGAGTGCTCTGGTGTCTCTTCTCAACAATATTTCTGTTTGTAATAGGAGAGACAGAAGTACTAGGAAGATTGGATTTAAAAAAAAAAAATGCTCTAGTTCAAACAGGAAGTTTGGAACTTCTATGGCCTGTTTCCTGCAAGAGGTTAGACTAGATTACAATAGGTGAGTGGCAGACAGCACCCCTTTGGTTAACTTAACGTACATTCTCTACATACATGCACATCATTTGAAAGCTCATTATATATGTACATTAAGATGAGGTCTGATGTGGAGATGTCAAGTGGTGCTGTTACCACAGAAATGAGGATAAACAATGACTCCAACAGCTTATAATGACCACTTAGAAATGTTTACATTCATTTGTTAGTTTAATGACTATGTACTATTTCAAGATGATAAAATTGGATTTCTTTGTAACCTCAAAGCATCACAACAATATAAAGAGCAAAACAAAATCTAATAATAAATGTGTACAAGTATCTTTCAAATGTAATAGCACTGGTGACATTTCTAGTTAACATCATTACCATCATTATGATCGCTGTCGAGTGTGCGTAGGTTACCACAGCCTTCATTGCCTTGGCATGTGTACAGTTCTGTGCAGGGAAGATTGTTCTGACTACCAACAGAGTTGATTGTGCAGTGTCCCCTATTGGTACAGGCACAAAAGAGATCTTGGGCCCTTGACGAATACAGAAAGAAGTTCATCATCCATATTTTTCCACTCATTTTTCAATAGTGATTCAATATTTAGTTTATCTATGAGCAAATCTTTGTTTTCCAAGATGCTCTTTTCATGTGCATTTCAAAAATGTCCCCACATGGTGGGACTATGTCCAGTAACTTGTACTTTTTGATGGCTAGCTTGAGGCACAGTCAACTCATGACTCTGTTACTCTCCTTTACTTTCATGCTCTGGTCATAAAACACTTCTATCAACTTCCTTGCACATATAGCATGCAGAAGCACCCTTGTACTGTACCAAGAGGAAGCAGACACAGGTCACAGGGCATCCACCAATCACCCCGTATTTCTTGCATCCAACCATAGATCCTGTCCATCACTCTCTTTCTGCAGTTTTCAGAGTTATTCTTATCATACCTATCAAAGACTTATATTACAGAATTAGCTTTGTCAAATCTTTTTTAGGACCTGCCTCAAGTACTTAGCAGCCAATTCAATGAATGTGTGGAATTAGTTTCCAGCCATCATTTACATGATAGCCATGATATCTCTGATACACTGTAGTTTCCACATTGCATGTTCTTAGCTCATGGATTCTTCCACCCTGAGCTTCCAGATGATAGCCTAATACAGTGTTGTCTATTCTTCTCATTGTTCTATCAGCATGGAAGAGGGACTTAGTCACTATTGAATTACTAAGAACAGTTGCCACTGAAATAACGTCTCTACATCTTGCTAAGGACAGGGCTCTGTGGAAAACAGTTTCTGGACTGATAGCTTCTCTGATTTTCCTTCCCTTGCCAGCCTTCTTGATCATGTGAGCAAAAAAGTTTTGATGCCAGATTTATTGACTGGGTGGAAAAAGCTATGTGTCCTATCAGAATCAAGAGCACCTTTCACAAATTTCAAATTTGTTCTTCACCAACATCTGCTATTTTTCAGTAGAGACTTGTGTACATCTGATGCCTAGCCCAGAAGATAGGTAAAGCACCTTTATATGTGATTCAGGGTCAAATGTGTTTGTCATATTGTTGAATATGTGGTTGGTAAAAGCTTGTATCATGCTCTTTATCACTCTTCAATGCAGAGGCAAGGACTTGTTTGTGCACTTTGCCTTCACTACTTCTTGCTACACTTCTTTTTCTCATAGAATTTGTATATGAAGCTGTGTGTTGTAATCTGTAACACTAATAATGACCTGTGCATAAGTGTCACTAAATTTACAAGCTACCGGTAATTTCTAAAATAGTTCAAAGGCTAATACTGCATGCATAGGCTATTTGCTTTATACCAGGCAAACTAGCCGCTGCATTGTATGTACAAAAGCTTACAAATGGAGAAGCTTTACATTAGGAATTCACATACATTTAGATGTATCCCCCTATGAAGTACAGACTAATAACACACAAGCTACTGCTACTGATGCACAACCTTCAGTGTGAGACTGATATCGACAGCAAATTTAAACTGAAAATATAGAAAATTATTTTATTTAAAAATGTTGATATTCACAATTATTGCCATATGCTAAACAACTTCACCATTTCGGGGGGTAGATCTGGCTAATAAACAGTACAATACGGTATTGAAATTAACTTAAATAGTAAAAACTGTGATCATAGACATGTTGCAGTGTTTCTGACACTCTCTCATTTTGGATACAATTATTTTACCTCACCAACAGGCTTATGGCATCACTTGACTGTTCCACACCATACCTCATTAAAAAACCCTTTCAAATGATACAGGATGTGTATGGCTCTTTTTGGCAAATTGTTGCACCTATTCAATAGTCCCTTCTGGCCTTGAAATCTGTGACTCTGTGAAGAAATAAATGGTGAAAAGGAAACATCCATAAAGATATGAAGTTTAAAAAGGGAGTTTATCTATCAGAGTAAAATACAAAGAGACAGAAATCAGCTTGTCCGGTAGTATGGAAGAACCTCAATTGGTTCTTCTGGATACGCATCCAAAAGTTCAGACTGAGCTGATCTTTATCCAAACTGCCAAATATTCTGTCTGCCAAATTGCACTGGAATTACTCATGGTGTTTTCAATATCTTTGGGCTTCTGGTAAAGACAGAAATACTGCAATGACAGCCTTTCCCTCCTCCCCCCCATTTCAAGCACTTCTGCTTCCACCCTGGCTAACATCAGGAAAAGCTGAGATGCACTAAAATGAATTATATTTGGGGGAAAACATTCTTAAGTTTTGCAAACTCAGACAGGTTTGAGTTGGGTGAGGTGAAGGTTATAGTTAATTATTTTATCCAGAGTCATTTTTCCCATCACTACTTTGTCAGCGGAAAAGAGAACATATGGGTAACATAACTACTTCCAGTGTAAAGTAGACAAAACATGGATAAAGATGACGTAATAAAAAAATACTAATAGTTATACTTTAGAAGAGTAGGAGACATGTCAAGAACATGTCTACAGTCAAGAACTTGAGAATTGGAACAGGCAAGACTGGTTTCTGCAGAAAGCTAAGGAAAAGCAGTACAGAAAACAAATTTAATAGCTTTCCCACACAGATCTAAGGATACACCTTCATCTAGACCTGAAACACCCTTGCCATTCCTCCACAGTACCTTTCATAAGCACAGACTGATACACAATATAAATTGCAAAATAAGTTTAAGTACAAATATATGAATAGAAAAGGACACCTAAACTCATGTTCAATTTTGATCTTGAGTAATATCATGTGGCAATGGTAAAGAATCATAGAAATGTTAAAAGGAGAGTCAGAATAAAGAAAACCATGCTATCTCTAAAGCTTATCTCTCTCCTTCTCTTTCTGCTTCATGATTGTACGTCTGCTTTGAACATGGTCCCCTCCTGGCTGGCTTCCTACAATAAGTTAAAATAAAAAACAAAACTAAAAAACTACACTTATCCTAAGATCTAATATTTCAACCTTGCTATTCAAAGGTGAAAAGTTAGCGTGTTAATTAACAATTAATTACACACTTTTTTTTTTGGAGGGAACATTGTCAGTCCTGTGTTGGAGATGGAATGTTTGTACATTTTGCTAGTTCCTGGTTTAATTTCTGTGTGAAATATAAACATTTAGAAGAAGAAAGAAGCTTTCACAATTTTAGGGTTTAGTGCATTAATTATTATGATACCTTTTTTGGGACTACTGTAGCAGTAATCAGTTAAGTCCTGGTTCAGCATTATGGAAAAGTGAGTAATTTATCTGACTGGGATTACTTGAGGTCATAAATGTCATATGGAATCTTTGGGTGATGAACACTTCTGAAAATTTGAAAAACAAAACTGGATCACTAGCCTATAAAAATAAAGAGATGTGTGAAAATAAGAACCATATTACACAGCAAACATCCAATCATGCATAATAATGAAATTCAGGTATGAAAATGTTCTAGTTCTTTAGACAGTGGAGCAGGGAGGTCACCCATTATAGTGTATGCAAAACTTTAGTTCAGATTTTCTCTGCAAATAGAGACTAATATCTGCAGTGGTTCATGTTCTTAAAGGATGTGAAGTTGTCAGAAGAGATTTAATACATACTTGCCTTTCAATAATGTCCAAGGATAGTTTTTGCTCACAGTGTCTTGGAGCTAGGGACAGAACTGTAATTTAATTAATTATCCGAGATGTCACAAGTAAAAGATAGTGACCTTCCCAATGGTAACCTGAGCATCTGCGAAGTTTTGCATGATTATTAAATCAGTCCCCTTTGTGCTGCTCTATAGGCAACGAGTTTCTTCACTAGGTCATGCATTGTGCCGGGTTTAGGCCTTACCTGTAGAGATGCTTGGGAAATGATTTCTCTCCTATGAAAGCTTTAGATGAAAATGATTTTTCTTCACTTGCATTGAAAGTTTTCTATGTCAATTTTTGAGTTTTCATCAAGAAACTAAAAAACCCCAAACCATTTAGTTTCTGGTTGACAAAATATTTGAAGATTTCAGCTAGCTGGGCAGTAAACATTTTCAGGGACAGCAGATTTGTTCAGTTTTCATTTGGCTTTTTTTTTTTCCAATGAAAACTCAAAATTTAATTGAAACTTGGCATTTCCCATGGAACTAATCATTTTAACAAAACAACCATTTTCTGAAGGAAAAACAAACAAACAAAAAAAACCTTTTAATCGAAAATTCTCAACTAGTTCTATTAGCTATCTTGAGGATATCAGCAATCTCTGCCTGTTGCTGATATATGAAGATGTTGGGTTTGTGACAGAATACTTGGCATTCCTTTTTTCTATCTTTTTTTCTATCAGTCTGAAGGTGATTTAACATAGGAAATCACCATATGCTATAGTACATACAAGCTCTTCACCAAAACTTACTTGATATTGTCTCAGGTACAGCTCCTCTCCCATTCATGACTATAATGATCTTCTCCCCTGCCATTATTATAATTATTTATATTACAGTAATCCTAAAGGACCCCACTAAAGTAGAGACCCCACTGTTCTAGCCACACCACAAACATAGAAGACAAGATAGCCCTGTCCTGAAGAGTTTACATTCAACAAGACAAGCCAGAGGAAAAGAGAGACAAATAACAAATAAGCAATCGTCAAAAATTACAGTAAATTTTTCCCCATCTACACCTATATCCGTCAAAGTATTTCACGGGTCTTACTCATGTCAAGTGTCCTTCTTTCATTCTACCTAGCCCTACAGAAAAGCATTAAGCCTCAGTTTGATTGTAGGTGTCCATTAAAAAAAATGAGCTAAAAATGTCACTGTTAAATAAATAAAATCCCTGTGGTAGCTATAGCAGTTGTTTATATGGATAAATAATATTATGAAAATAATGAATTTCTAGATCCCAATGGAATGTATATAACACCAGTTGACAAACCAGGTCTCCATGAGCCTCTAATAAGTGTTCTGCAAACATATTGGTAATCCATAGAACATAGTTTGGGACATAAAACATTTAATTGTATATTATACATACACTCAAAAGAAGGAGAATAAGTTGATGGAAGAAAAACTGATTCAAGGATCAAACATTAATCTACGGAGGATTTTGGAATGGAAACATTTCAGAAAGTACTGATGAAGACACTAAGACTATCTTCTTTTGCAAAACCTTTCACTACAAATTTTGAAAGAAGGACAGTATCAAACATGTCAGAGCAAAACTATTTATAAAATAAATAGTTATTCTCACAGCACCATTTATACGATCCAGAGGTATTTTGCTTTTCTCCCAAAATGTACTGCTTCCTTTCATAGACAATTTGGTGATTAACAATTCTTATCGTATTTGTTGAAGACCAAGGAATGTTTCTTTTTACACGTTTCTGGTGCTAAAGAAATAGTATGCAGGATACATTTCAAAAGGGAAACAAACTGTATGACTCCCACTTGACAGTAATTAGAGAGACAAGTTGCATCAGGTAATATCTTTTATTGGACCAACTTCTGTTGGTGAGAGAGAAAAGCTTTTGAGTTTACCCAATACTCTTCTTCAGGTCTTGGAAAATAACTCAAAATATCACCGCTAAATACAAGATTAGTTTCCCAGACCTGAAGAAGAGTTCTGTGTAAATTTGAAAGCTTGTCTCTCTCACCATCAGAAGTTGGTCCAATAAAACTTATTACCTTACCCCAGTGGTTCCCAAACTTGTTCCACCACTTGTGCAGAGAAAGCCCCTGGCAGGCCGGGCCGGTTTGTTTACCTGCCGCGTTCGCAGGTTTGTCCGATCACAGCTCCCAGTGGCCGCGGTTCGCTGCTCCAGGCCAATGGGATCTGCTGGAAGCGGTGCGGGCCGAGGGACATACTGGCCGCCACTTCCAGCAGCTCCCATTGGCCTGGAGCAGTGAACAGCGGCCACTGGGAGCTGCGATCGGCTGAACCTACAGACGTGGCAGGTAAACAAACCGGCCCAGCCCACCAGTGGTTTTCCCTGCCCAAGTGGCGGAACAAGTTTGGGAACCAGTGCCTTATCCACATTGTCTGTCTAATATTCTGGGACCAAAATGGCTAAAACACTACATACTACAGTAAAGGCAATTATGTAGCTATAAGTCCCTCCAAATAACTTGAAAATGTTTGTCTTTGTATCTGGGATGACTTATTCCAGAAAAAGGAACAGAGGGGGGGAAAAAGGGATAAATTTCACAACATAGAACATGCCAAAAAACACCCATCAACCTGCCCTGAGTGAAATCTGAACCCTACATTGAATACTAAGGTAATGTTGTCCAAATATGAGATACAAAAGAGAAGTATTTACCGAATGGAAAAAAAATTGTATAGAGTAACATTTAAAGTTCAACTAACTGTAAAATCTGACTCAAGTAGCCATTTATTTATATGTATCAATCAATATAATGTACATTGAATACCAATCAGCAGTCTTGTGTTGTTGTAAAAAGCTTTTCTCCTATTAGTTAGTTGATTTCTCTTCCACTTAGCTATTTTACATTAAAGAATCAACATCCCCCTATTTAATTGAATGGAAACTTAATATACAAGCTAAAAAAGAATTATCCTGAGGAAATGTTTTCATTCTAAATATACTAGAAGAAAAATTTAAAAAGTCATTTTGAGGAATCTATTTGCATACAAAAATGTTATTATATCCCAAATAAATCACCTTCCTCTCAAAGAAGTGCACAGCGTGGATAATGTGATAATTACGTTTACCAAAAGGAATCACTAGCTATTTGTCAGTTGATAGACTTCTGTTCAACTTTACCCAGTTGGAAATGTTAATCAACACTTACTCTTGAAAAATGTGTTCTATTAAACACAGATCATTTAGAGGTATGTAATGTCATGACATAAAAAAATGTGCCATGCCTTAAGTGGCAACGAAAGAGCTCCCTGACCATGAAGTCCCCCTGATTCTTAAGCACCTCCTGCAATACATCTTGGTCCTCTGTTTGGAGGACCAGGAACTCTATAATCACTCCATATCTTCCTTTTCATGTAATAACATGTTAAAATTTAAATTGTAAGCCAATTTATACACACATCCCATTTCAAAATAAACTTCAAATTCCTTAAATCTATTTACACTACTAGTCCCCTTTTCAATGCTATTTTAATAATCCCTGAACATTATTCTAAAGATCAAGTCTTTGAGGGGGGTCTGATCTGTCTTCCAGACAGTGTTCTCACTTGCATTGAGTTTGCATACGGGGATCCTTGTAAAGGGGGATTATTTCCTGACATACTACCAATAAGTCCAAGATTCTATGTCTGTTGGGTTGGGAAATATTGAAGATGATCCTAATTCCTAGTGGAGAAGTTTTTTTAGAATCATCAGTAGGCAAGATATGGGTGTTCCTACTGAGTTCCAAATACTTCAAATGCCTGGGAGCTTTAGAGCTATACTCCACACTTTGGTTTTAGTTCAGGTAGTGCTTTTGTCCTGTGATGAACACAAGTTTTGTTGCTGCCAAATTTTTTATTTCAACATCCTGTTTTTAAAAATTCTTTCAAGTTCTTTCATTCTTAGGCTTAAGTTATATCAGTGCCACACATAAAGGTGTCTTTAGTCTTCTTCCTGTCATAAGTTCTGCTGGAGACAGCCTAGATGAAAGCAGAGTTGACTGATATTCCATGAGTGCTTTATGCAGGATCCACTGATATCTGTAGAAGTCTTTTAAAGTCTGCACAGTTCTCTCCACCACAATGTTGCTCTGGAGATAATGCAGACTACTAGTATGGTGTTCAATATCAAAGCCCTGTGCAAATACTAGGAAAATTTCAGAGGTAAACTGAAATCCATTGTCTGATATGAAGACTTCAGGAACTCCATGTCTATCAAATATTGACTTCAGTCAATTTTCTGTGCTGATGAAGTCTGTGTAAGTATAGCAAAGTTAATATATCTGGAGAAATAATAGACCGCAAAAATTGTGTCCCCCCCGTTACATGCCTGATAGCTTCTCCTAAGGTCTGAATTTGCCTAATCTCAGACCTTGCCACCATATAGCTTGCTGTGCTCATAAGTGCTCATGCCCTGCACTTATTTATACTTTGGCATTCTTTGTGAATTTTGGGGAGTATCTAATTCTTAAGTAAGGTAGGGATAAAAATAAAAATCCTTTCAGAGGCAGGCTTTTAGCCATGTAACGTTCATTTTGATTCTGCCAATATGATAGTAAGTCTCTTGGAAGTTGATGCCTTTGACCCCACCATCTTTGGCAGAGTTGAGGAAGTTCCTGGCAAGTTCCATCTTTTAGTTGTTCACCTCTGAGTTGCTGAAGTTTGCTAGCACATGCTGGAATTGCTGCCAGAACAACTAAAACAACTGCTGCTATGCATGTTTTCCCAGGTATGTATTCAATAGTGAAAGAAAATCACATCAGCCGTAGTCAAGTTCTTTGAATCCTAGGTGGAAGGTCATCCAGTGGTTTTGAATCCATTAATGCAACTAAGGGCTTGTGGTCTGTTTTTATGTTACAATCCAAGCCAAACAGATACACACTGAAACGTTCACAGGTCCAAAACACTGCTACAGCTTCCTTTTCCACTTGAACATGCTACTGATTGGTTTCTATGTGGATTCTTAATATGACTGCAACAGATCTCTAGTCTCCTTCTGGCTGCTGCTTCTGTATGAGCACTGATCCCAAACCATAGGAAAATGTGACCACTGCTACTGTTGTTGGTTAATGTACTGAGTATAATGCAAAAATAGGTGGAGAAGACAGTAGTTCTTTTATTAAAAGTATTTTGATATGTGCTCCTCTACATCTACATATTGTGACAATTAAGGCGATCTCTTAAGGGTTTTGTTAGATGAACGAAATATGCAAGTAATGCCTCCAGTTTGTCTGATGTAGCCAAATTCTTGTTTGTTAATTATGTGCCCTACAAATTTAATCTGCTCCTTTTCACATTCATATTTCTCATTCAGGGTGATACCAGATTGTTAGAAATGTCTTAAAACCGCATGTAGCTGCTCATCAAGTTCATTTTTATCTCTCCCATATATCAACACATCATATGCATGGCAAAGGATGCCAGGTACACCTGACACAATCTGAGATATTCTGTTTTTGAAATGTTCTGGTAATGAATATACGCCAAATGGGAAGCTGATTGAAACAATCTTTCTGAATGGCGTGATGAATGTAGTTAATGGTATAGATTTTTAGCAAGGGAAATTTGCCAGAGCCTGCTGTAGCATCTAACTTTGAGAATACTTTGGCCTCTGATAACTGAGCTAATGTCTAATCAACTGTTGGAAGCATGTTTCTGTCACCTCATATGCTTTTAAATAAGTTGTGTAAGGTCCACACAAGTGCAGATTTTGTCATTGGGCTTCAGTACTAGAAGCATCCCCACACACCAGTCAGTGCGGGAGATTTCTATCTTTTTCTATTCTCTTTAAGTCTTCTTTGACTTTCCCTAGCAAGGGTGAGAACTGTGGTGTGGGGCTGTGACAACAAAGGGAGTTGCTGATGGCATTAGTTTTATTTTGTACTCCCCTGACTGCTTTCCTAGCCCTGTGAATATATGTGGATACAACTTCTGTATAGTTTGTTTTTAGTCATTAATGCATTCCAGTTTTTCTGTTAGCTGTAGTCTTTGTATTGCTGGCAACCCTACCAGGAGAATTGTCAGTCCTTGTATTGCATGTATTATTTGTTGAAGACCTTGCCGTCCTTTCTCCAGTTTTCCAAGGAACTGGCCACAAACATCTAAGCTAATGTAATTAGCTACATATAAAATCATATTTTGTCTTTGCAGAGCAGCATCCTGGGATTGATTATAATCTTTTTTTTTTTTGGAAGTGCAGTGACTGCTTCCCCATTATCAAGTCTAAATTTAAGGTTTTGACTGTTTAGACGCATGTTTGTGTATTAAGATGCTGTTCGTTGTTTTGAGGATATAGTCCCTAGAAGTATGGACTCATTGTCATCTGACAATAAATCTCCCCTATGGTTGTTTCCACTATTTTTGGTGATTTGGTATGCTATTATCAAAGTGTCTCCTACATTCTGCCTTTTTTGCTGACTGGGTGTCTTGCCACATCTTCCACAGCTTTTCCATCCTTCCCTTCTATTAAGGTTCTTTAGTTTCTCATTTTCTTGTTGTGTATTATTCTTACGTTGTAAATGTGGTCTGACTGCCCCTTTCACATTTGTACCTTTCACTTTTACTGTGTCAGTATTGTCTGATGCAGTCTCCCTTATGCTGCAAGTATGTAAGTCACATTACTGTTTCTTTATGGTTCCTTGCATTCTTACTTTTGGTAGTGAGAGATCTGGGTCTAACTGAAGCTGTGCTAATAAATTGGTGTCTCTTACAAGAACAACTATCCTGTCTCATATTAGTTCTTCTAACACTCCATATTTGCAAAACTCAGCAAGACTGTGAACTGCAGTAATATAAAAGCCTGAGCTCTTCCCCTTATATCTGGCACCTCCTAATAAATTTAGCCCTTTCATATATAATATTCTGTCTGCCTATGAAGGAGCAATCAAAAGCCATTTTCACTTTGGAGTACTCTTTCTTTCCCTCATCAGCGAGGGATAGGGCACATAGGGTATCATCAGCAACATCACCCATGGTAAATATCAGGGCATTTACCTGGTATTCTTGTGCTTTCTCTTGTTAAACCAGAAGCCATCTGGAATCACTCAAATCTCTGGATTCAGCAAGACCAGCTGCCTAAATTGCTAAAAATCAAACTGACAGTCATTTGCACTACGGGCTCCATTACTGCTACTGAGATAGGACTGTCCCTTCTTCTTACTGCAGCTTCTACAGGTCTCCCTGATTTTCCACTTTCCCCACTCGCTCGCCCTTCTGACAGTCTGGGGTCTCTTTTCTTTCCCTTACTCCTTCATCAGAGGGAGAGATTCATCAACTTCAGACAATATATAGTGTGGCAACAACAAAAAAGAGCCATAGTTGCTGGAACTAGGGATGCTGGGGGTGCTGCCGCACCCCTTGGCTTGAAGTGGTTTCCATCATATACAGGGTTTTCAGTTTAGTTCACTGACTCGCAGGACCCCCACTATGCAAATTGTTCCAGCACCCCTGTGATAAATGAAGGGGGGCAGGTACCTCCCTTTTATGGACACCCAGACAGCCAGTAGCTATAAAATCCCTCTTAGTAGCTGTTCTCTAGTTGCTCTTCCTCTAAGGGGTTAAAAAGTCTCGCTGCTATGCATAGGTAAAAGGAAGTGAGTGGGCACCTGGCCAAAAGAGCCAATGGGAAGGCTAGAACTTTTTAAAATTGAAGCAAAGACTCCCCTTCTGTCTGTCTGTTGTTCTCCAGGGAGAGGCAAAGAGGCCAGAGACTATGCTGTAAGAAGCTTGGGGCCAGGTATGAAAAAATCATCAGACTCATACCTAGAAACTACTCATTTACAACCCCAGATATGTAAGTAGATCAGGAAATGTCTAGGAAGATGCAATTAGATTTATCCCTTTTATTTCCCTATGGCTTGTGAACTCCTTTGTGCTAACCCCAGGTGCTTTTGTTTTGCTTGTAACCTTTATGCTGGACCTCAACACACAATTCTTGATGCTTAATCATTGTAGTTGCTCTTTTTAAATCTAGCAATAATCTAACTTCCCAGACGTATTTTCTTCTTTTTGTTTTTTAATAAAATTTACCTTTTTTAAAGAACAGAATTGGATTTTTGTGTCCCAAGAGGTTTGTGCACACGTTGTTTAATTAGCTAGTGGCAACAGGTGATTTCCTTTGTTTTTCCTTCTCAGCTCTTTCCCGGAGGGGGGAATGAAAGGGATTGAGGGTACCCCACAGGAAGGAATTCACAAGTGTGCCTTCCTGGGTTCTCAAAGGGGTTTTGCACTTGGGTGGTGGCAGCATCTACCAATCCAAGGTCAGAGAAAAGATGTAACCTTGGAGGTTTAATAAAGCCTGGAGTGGCCAGTATTAATTTTTTAGAATTCTTGCGGGTCCCCACTTTCTACACCCAAAGTGCAAGAATGGGGAATCAGACTTGACAACCCCTGAAAAGAGCCATGCCTTAGAGCAGCAATTTGAAAAGTCTGCTTTACAATGCATCAATACTTTAATTTTCCATAGTGTGCTTTGGCCTTCCTGATTACACCCCCGCATGCTCTAGCAATATTTTTACACTCCTCCCTAGTCATCTGTCCAAATTTCCACTTCCTGTAAGCTTCCTTTTTGAGTTTAAGCTCACTGAAGATTTCACTGTTAAGCTAAGCTGGTCGCCTGCCATATTTGCTATTCTTTCTGCACATTGGGATGGTTTGTTCCTGCACCCTGAATAAGGCTTCTTTAAAATACAGCCAGGTCTCCTGAACAAATTTCCCCCTCATATTAGCCTTCCAGGGGATCCTGCCCATCAATTCCCTAAGGGAGTCTAAGTCTGCTTTTCTGAAGTCCAGGGTCTGTATTTTGCTACTCTCCTTTCTTCATTTTGTGAGGATCCTGAACTCAACCATCTCATGGTCACTGCTTCCCAGGTTTCCACCCACTTCTACTTCCCCTAATAATTCTTCCCTGTTTGTAAGCAGCAGGTCAAGAGGAGCACAACCGCTAGTTGGTTCCTCCAGCACTTGTACCAGGAAGTTGTCCCCAACACTCTCCAAAAACTTCCTGGATTGTCTGTGCATTGCTGTATTGCTCTCCCAGCAGATGCCAGGGTGATTGAAGGTCAGGGTGATAGAATCCATAATGGGATCTACCTGCCAAGATCCAGAAACATGTCAATAATCCTTCCAAAATAATCAGCTTCCTTCTGTGATTTTTGACACCCATGTTAAGAACGTTAGCTATATTACCCATCCCCCCCAGATTTAAAATGATTTTTGTAAAATTAATTTAGGGGACTGAAATCTCATCTGAAATCTCAATTAGCAATTTTCTATAGTATGCCTATTCCAGAACAACTTCATTCCTTGTAATACTGGATTTTGTTGGAGTGGCTGTTTTTCCAAGAATACAGTAATTATCCACTACGACAAAATCAATCAGGTTGTTTTGTTTTTTAACCTAGTGTACTGTTCAACTGGCTGTTCATAGAAGTGCGACTCAAAAGAACTAAGGGAAACAGGCATAGTATACAAGTATCTTTTGTCTTCTGTAAAGGAAATCTTCTCAGCCTGTAAGCCTTAGGACAAGCTTAAGGTCAATGGAGGACAAAATTAGGAAATACTTTAAGGCTTACAAAACTTGAATACAGCTAAATAGCTCATATTTTGCTATCTGTGGTCATATTGTGGGGTTATTTTGTGACTATTTTAACAGTCGTTTTGAATATTCCTCCTTTCAGCTCCCAAAAACTTCATGAAAAACTTAAAAGAAAGAAAAAGTTGCTCAGTGGAACTTCCCATTCTTGACCCCTCAGGGCCAGATCCTGAGCTAGTGAGAATTAGCATAGCTCCCCATTTGAGCAACACCAATTTACTCCTAGCAAGCGTTTGATTAAATTAATCAAAGGAACAGAAAGAGGTAGTAAGATTAATGGAAAATGGGTGAACACCACTTGCTATGCAGATGATAGAGAGCTGCTGGCTGATTGAGAAGAAGATCTGATGAAGTTAATAAAAATATATATGATATGGCAAAAAACATGGTCTAGAGTTGATGTGGAGAAGATAACAACTTTGGTGGTATGCAAGGATCCTGGGAAAACATTCAAGATTACAGTACACCCCACAGTTATGCAGCAAGTGAGAAACTTGCTACTTAATAGGCATCATTATAGAAGATGGAAGATTGGATATGGAAGTCAGCACTTGAATAACAAGAGTGAAAGATACACTGTGGAAGAATACATATACAAGGAGAAGACAAATCTGAAGATTAAATTCTGATTCAAAATCTTAATTTCATCTGTGTTAAATTGCAGCTGTGAAACATCGACAAACAATCAATATTAAAGAAACTACAACCATTTGAATGACCATATAATTGAATAATTCTGAAAAATGCCATGGATAGTCTCAGGGCTGGCTCCAGCATTTCTGCCCAAGCAAAAAAAAAAAAAAAGAAAGAAAAAAAAAACGTGATCGCGATTGGCAGCGGCAATTGAAAAAAAAAAAAAAAGCCGCGATCGGCGGTGGCAGTTCAGCGGCAGGTCCTTCGCTCCTAGAGGGAGTGAGGGACCTGCCGCCCCCGAATTGCCGCAGGTGCCGCCCCTCTCCCTTGGCCGCCCCAAGCACCTGCTTGTTAAGCTGGTGCCTGGAGCCGGCCCTGGATAGTCTGCACTAACCAACCAAAAAGTATTGAAGATGATTGGAAGTCAGCAAATGCTACTCAGAGATTTTATGAAAAGAAAGATTAGATTTGTAGGGCAATACATATTTATTTGTAGATTTGTAGGGCAATACATGGCAGAAGCACATGATGCAGAAAAAGATCTTGGATGGATGATGTGGTATCCTCGGTGGCACAAAAAGTTTATTAATTGACAATAAGATGAGCAGAAGAGTGTACAGAATGGACTACCACAGTTGCAAACCACCAAAGGATATGTTTGAATTCAAAGATTTCTTTTTCAGTAAAAAAATATGTTTTAGGTATTTTATTACTCTTAAAGTTTTATCTGATTTTATTCATTTATTCTCTTTTAAGGTCCCCCACCCACCCTTTCTTTTATTGTCTATTGTATGCTCAACGCCCTGTTATGTCTCAGTCCTCAGCATACTGTGTTCTTAAAAAAAAGAAGCAAAATACTTGTAAGGGCTGTTGTTCTTACCTATAGAAATCTTTGCCACATCAATCAGGCATTACAGCGGTTATGTCTTTATATGAATTAGGGTCCTTTTGATATTTTCTCTCCCCTCACTTCCTTTCTCAGTCTCCCTCTGACTGAGAAACTTGTGGGTCCACTTCACACATTCTTGAATTTTGAGAGTATGCTCCCTCCACTGAGGAAACTGTTGAAAAATCATGTTTCCTCAGTTTGTGAACATTTTACAGCACCTTAGATTCTTTTTCTGAAAAGGAAAGACAGTTTTCATATCTGAACTTGAAGTGAAAATTGGTAGTTTCAGACAGTTTCACTAATACACCTAAATAATCATGTTCAGTATGATCACAGCAATCTCTCTCTACATTACTCTAGGTTTCATCTCCTTGCTCTGTTTGAAGATTTGAAATTTTGAGTGTGAGCAGTTTTTAACTACCTTTCATGCTTAATGGTGATGCAGGGTGTTTGTACGGATAAGACAAACATTACAGCTATAGTAATTTTAAGCTTAGTTTAAAAAAAATGGATTAAAAGAAAAAAATGTGTTTGGAGGATTTCAGTAACTCAGCTAGAGGTTAGGGGTCTACTACAGGAGTGGATGGGTGAGGTTCTGTGGCCTGCAATTTGCAGGAGGTCAGACTAGATGATGATGATGGTACCTTCTGACCTTTAAGTCCATGAGTCTATATTGATGTGGATCTTCTGTGTGTAAATTGGATGTATGTTTCAAAAGTGAGTATTGATGTGAAAAGCATTTATGCACCAGCATGGAGAGAGGTTTAAGCAAACTATTTTCCTTTGAGAAAAATGTAAGACATTGAAAAGAAATAAATGTTTACCTGACATAGCTGGGTTTATCTTTTAGAAAATATTATCTCAGAGCAAACATCTTAAATGTACTGTACTACTTACTATTGTGGTAACCTCATTTATTATTTATATTTTACACACACACACACACACACACACACACACACACACACACACAAAATGTGATGACAATATTTACTCCATTAAATGTAATGGTACATTACAGCTTCATGAATAAATTGTGGGCCTTGTGATAAGCTGCATTTATCATGAACCTTTGACCACCTCACCTGTCTTCTGTCCATTAATTCAGCTCTCCGGGGGTTACTTTAGCAAACCAAACCACAGAGACAATATGTCCTTCTTTACCCCAAATGTGAAAGTTTTCCCAAAATTGTGATAGTCATTCCTGCAACAGTGGGCAAATTTATAGGTTTATTTTGTATATCTTATCAAAGCTATCAAGTGACCATTAATATTTGAGATGCTTGTTCTAGGTTGGAGGATATTCTAAAAGATGAACCCAGATATATCATATAAACATTTTTTTTTCTTTTTGATGCATTACAGTCTTCATGAGGGAAAATAGGTGGATAATATCAATTTTTATTTTTATGCATTTTGCCTATTTTTAGTTATTTTAAATTTTCCCAGTTGCAGGAAATTGTGGAGGGAGATGTCAGAATTTTTTAATGACAGCAGATGTTGAGATTAAAAAAGTTAAAGCTTTATAACCATTAAAACACAAATTGTCAGCATCACATGTCAAAGTATACAGAGTAAATATCTTTAAATCAAACTCGTATAAATTCCCAAGTAGCATTTTTCTTACTTTGCCAATCTGCACATTTTGATAAACATCAATGGAAATATTTTTTCATTAGTTTGTGTGCATATGATGAAATCAGCATTTATTGACATTAACTGATAAAAATGTAATATTGCCAACCTTAATTATTTGGTACATCGGGACACAGCACTCTCCATATTTCATTACTGCCCCGACTTGCTCCTGGAATGCCAATTGCTCAGGAGTAGAGGAGAGAATGAGAACCACTTATGCATAAGAGAAAAATTTACATATATATATATATAATGAACAACAAATAAGCATATTTTGCACCCAAAAAAACAACTCAAGGACGTGAAAGCTTGGTATGAATGGACCATACTATTTAGTCATGAATTTGTTCCTAGATTTTAAATAGTTTTTTTCCCTATGTTTCATATTTACTCAGTCTGCTCTGTTTGGACATTAACGACCCTGTGGCACATTCTGTAATACTATGCTATCATTAACCAAAGCTTCTCTCTTCCAGCTCTCCCCGAAATGATCTTGGCAAGGCCATCTCACAACAAATTGCCCTGTCATTCAGGGCAGTCTATTGCAGTCTAGTCTAGTCTAGAGGCTGTAATAGTGGACTTGCCATGCTACATTCTCTAGGTATGAGTTTATAGGCGTGTGAATTAATTTATATTGAAGACCCATTTCGCACTTCTCAATTCCCCTTCCTTCCTCATTGCTGCTATGGAGCAGTGATCCCTGGAATCTCTTGAATGGCTTTTCCACAATTTTCCCCATTTCAGTGACAGCATACCTCTATATATGTATGGGAGGGAGGGACAAGTCTATGTTTTCCCCCAATCTTCCAGTAGCTCCTCAACCATCCATGATTTTTGATTGTCAATGGTATAGTAAAATTAAATTACTGATTTTCTTAGCATTCTAAAATTCATATAATTTGGACCAAGTGATTTGGTTATGCTCAGATTTCCATGTATTATTCCCTTACTTGATCTTTATAAATATTCATATTTAATTCACTAACTGATCAGACTACTATTATACATCACTCTTATTAAAGATGGATTTAAAAATATACAGAATTGGTTAACATTCAAAAGTTGTATTTTTTCAAATTAGTAAAGAAAGAAAAACACCTAAATAATTAGGAATACATTTGGATGTTTAATAAGCTTTCAATACCCTTTCTTCCAGCCATCTTGCTAATTAATTTGTTCATTAAAAAAAGTTTCAATTTATTTTGTAACTCTATTGCATCCTGTTAACATTGTAGAAAAGCATCTGGAAGGTAAAACACAGGGTATTTCTGATCAGTTAATACCTTTTTTCTTAGCCTTACTTGAAGTAGACTTCATCTTTTTCTTCAAATGCAGATGCTATGAACAATAGAGGTTATAGTAAATGTGAATTATTTTATAGGACAGCATCTTTCAAAAATACTGTAGTAAGAAATAATTGCACAGGCTAAAGCTGGTGTTACTTCTGCTTTCTTCTAATTTCAAGACTATTACCTTCATTACATCCAATGTTTAAAAACAGGAGTCTGGTTATTCTGCCATATTTATCTTATTTGCCCATTTTTGTGTCTTAATTTGTAAATTAAAATTATCAACCAACTTTAGATGATCTTTCTGTCCCTTTATCTGCTCTATTAAAGTTCTTATTATTGCTTCCCTTTTCCTCATTCCTCTTTTTCTTCCAATTGTTTGTTACTCCCACTCTTGTGTGATTGTCTTAAACCCCACTTGTGATTTGTTACAAAAGTGACTGCACAGAGTTCCATTAATAATAATAGGGATTAGAGCATGTACAATAGTCTGCCTTGAAAACAAATTGCACTCTTGGAGCCTTAGATTTTAATTGTTGCAGGACTGTGATCATTTCTTAGTATGGGGTAGATTGTGAGTTTACTACCTTGCTCGTAGTAGCGAATAGGTATTTACTAGGTGAGGCATAGATGTAAAGCAATAATGCAATGAGCCTACAATCCTCAAGGCCTGTAGGACAATAGTTTAGCCAAGCTAATTAAGGCATAAAGCCAAAAAAAGCCTTAAGCATGTGTGTCTAACCTAGACTAACCTTAGATCCTAAGTTATCACAAGATAGAATGTTGTAATGACTAAACTTCTGGCATTTGATCACAAGATCTACTTTATATCAGTTTGGGATATTTTTAGTAAAGGACATCAGCCAATGTCTGACCACACGAATGCCATGGAAACTAATAGATGTATATGCTAATATGCTTGAGGTAAACGGCGAACTGCGGCCACTGGGAGCTGTGAGTGGCCGTACCTGCAGACACTTATCTAAACAAAGTGTTTCGCGGCCCGCCAGGAGCTGACCCTGAACAAGCCACGAACCAAATTTGGGAACCCCTGGCTTAGGGTAATACATTGTTACACTGTCCCTGGAGTAACTCTTGAAGAAGATTGTAAACACACACACACAAGTCTCCCTGTTGCTTTGGAATGACTTGTGCTGAACTTATACCTGAAGCACTGGCTATGCTACTAGGTGCTGCAGGAAAGACAAAGTGCAAAGCCAAGGCTCCACCCTCTCCCAGCCTCTTCATGACTTTTCCCACACACCTGAATAGAGAGGGAATGTAGTAACTCTGTAGAGCTAATGTCCCTATTAACACCACTACCCATGATGTGAGTAACTGGAACAGGGGAATTCTTCTCCAGGCAGGCCAGAATTTGGCCTGATGTGTTTGCACAGTGCCCATCACAATGGTGACTCATTCTGACTGGGGCCTGTAGGTGCTACCATAACATAAATAATAAATATTATATTTGTATTTATAAATATAAATAATTATTACATGGAGCCAGTATCATTTTATTCCTGCTAACTTTGACAGCTCCAACTAACCCCTAATTACTAAGAATCTGATCCAATGCCCACTGAAGTCATTCAAACAAATGTGGGATAAACTTGTAGTGACAAGAACATATCTATCTTGACAAATTAATTACTTGGCTTGCACACATTCAGATGACTCCTGCTTTCTCTGGAGCTTATACTATTCTACTAATTACCACTGGTTTCCATAAAAGAAGAATCAGAACCAAACAGAGAGCAAAATATTCCACTAGTCACCATAACTGAACTTGGAGACCCATTATCAGACAGTTCTGGGTTAAATAACCAACCAAACAAAACTCTACAGAGATCCTGAATCTTTTATTTGACATTGATGGTCAGATGTTAGCCATCACTACTGAAGACTTTATATTTCTACTTCAAAAGGGTTTGCAATAATAAGCAAAGAATGTTGCTGAGGGGTTTCTCTATTATGATCTTTAGAAACAGAAATGGCCTATCTCATTTAGAGAGTTTGGATTGGGGCAGTGGTATTTTTTCTACAGAGAGAGATTCTGACCTGATATTTTAAGTTTGCCCCTGGTTCAACAAAGCACTTAAAACAGACACTCATCTTTAATCAATTTTAAAATTAAGCAAATGCCTAAGCTAACATTTTTGCTTCATTGGGGCCAAGGGATGCAGCTGAGGTGGAGGGGGGAGTCTTCAGGCTGCCTTTATGGCTCCCCAGTCCTTTGACTGGCTAGGTATAGTGTATCCCCTGCTAGAACTTAGGCCAGCTTGTGGCTAAGTTGAGCCTGGTTGCTACAACACTCAAGAGACTGCTCTGTCAGCTATGGATCTTGAGAGCTCAGTGCAACTCTAGCCACATGCCTTTTTTCAGTCAGCCATGTGCTCTTAATGCTGGGATTGAGGAAGGGGTGGAGAAAAGCTGGCTATGCTGTCTTATGCTAGGAGAATCCACAAGTAGTTACTGACATCAGCTTTCTTTTGCATCACTTTATTTATTTATTTAGTTAGTTAGTTAGTTAATCTTATTAGCGCTACAGAGCCAATTCAGCAAGGGTCGAGTAAGCTGGATTCTCTCTAGATCACTCATCAAGAAAAATGTTAACTACATTTCAAATGCATAATTTTTACATCAAAGTGCACATAGATATGCTCTTTATTGCACCTTAACACACTAAAATACACCTCTGTTGAGTCAAGTTTACTGCTGATACACAAAGTGTGCAAAGTTAGCAGTCACAAAATCTTTTAATTTGAACATCTTTGTTATGGAGTGATTGAGACATAAACCAGGAAACCCACAATGCTGCTTTTAGAGAGTCACTTTTCAGAGGAAAATTACTCTTTAATAGTCTCTGCTGGCCCCTCATTCCAGCATCTACATTGTGGTGGTGTGAAGTTGGTGTGAAATTTGGCATTGTGGAGACAGTATACATTAAGCAACACAACAGTGCATGCTACAGTTTTTTAATGTTTAAGTATACATACACGTGTTTTATGTGGAGGGGAACACGATAGACATAATTTTAATTGGAAAGAAAATCTGCTGTATTCATTCTGCATTTAAAAATGTGTTTTAGATTATATAGAATTTCAATTCCATTTAATTTTGAAAGTGAAGCTAGCTACATTCCTGAGACCTCCCACTCAGAAAAGTGCTTCTGGTTGCTCTGGGCAAACAATCTGGGAAACTAGGGTGGCATCATTCAGAAAATTGTTCTAATGGTCATTTTTTGTCTGAGAAGAGATGAGACAAATGATTTCAATCAAGAGATGCATAGTTTATGGATTGATAAATGGGCAGTGATTTTATGACAGCCACTAGAGACAGACTAGTGTTGGTCAAGACTCTTGAAATTTTTTAACTCACTTTCATTCTTGAGTTAAAATAGATTTCAATCAAGCCTTAACATTTAGGAGGAAAGGGTCTGGAATGCTATCTATTACAAGTTATTTGCCAATTCTGTTCTGATTTTACAGGCTGTGAGTTTATTTAGCAAAAACATTAAGTAATTAAGAGAATTACATCACCAACAAACCTGCCGAGGAGAAATAAAAAGTAGAATTCACATGATTTCAAGTAGTAAGCAGCTTTCTTAGTGTATATGGAAAGTCATCATTTTCATACACGTAATATAAAGCATATAAAACAATTTTATTTTTTTCTTAGAACTATGATTTTTTAAAATACCAACAGTTATTATTATTCTGGAATTTAGTTGTGTTTTATGAAGGTGAGTCTGCCTATAAGGCCTGATCCAACTCCCATTTAAGTAAATGGGTGGGGGAGGGAGAATCTGATTGTCTTTAGTGGGGGCTTTGAACAAGCACTAGATTATCAACTCTGAAGTAGGCATTGTTCCTATCTGAAGCATTAATCAATCAATACTTATTAAACAGCTAGAGTTTTTAGTATTCTTATTCTATATTACCCAATGCAATATAATACTCCTGGCCTAATACAAATGAAAAGAAAACAAAATCAAAACAACCCACCTCCCTAATTTAGATTGCTTGAGGCCTGATGCAGGCAAAGAATTATGTGCAGCTTTCGAAACTATCCAATGGAGAAGTGCCTTGCAAAACATTAAAAACTCTACTATTAATCTATGATTAAGGCTCATCCCACAGAAAATTATATTTTGTTCACACTAGTCTCCACATGTTACAGTGCATGGGATTTGCCAAAACATACTGCTGCTGGAGATATGGCTCTCTGGGAGCCGCACTGGCTCACATATTTTGGTATTCCCCAGGGTACGATCTAGAAGTAGGGAGGAGGATTAATATGATTATGGAAACTTCCTTAAAAATTACTTCCCAGAACTTTGTTTTGGGAAATATTGCAGCATCTTGGAAACTCTCCAACTCACGGAAAGTTTGGTTCACTAAAGCAGTGTTTATAGCCAAACAACACATATTGCTTAGAGTCTAAGCCTTAGACAGAAGAGTAGACTGCCTCCAGGGATAGAAGATTGGCACAGCAACTTATGTGACCTGCCATCTAAAGAGCAGGTAATGTTTTGGAGAAGAAGGACCTCAGACAAATATGAAAAGCTTTGGTCTGATGTTTCAGAAACTTTTGATTAATTCTTAGCAGTTGGAAACAGAGATGTTGCTCTCCTTTTCCGTCTTACCTTCCTTCCTTTTTTTCTCTTCCTTCCAATCCCTTTGCTTTTTATGTTCTTTTCTGTTCTCCCCTTATTTTTGAAAATAAAAATCAATATAAATAAAATGTATTTAAAATAAAATCATACCAGTCCACATGATGAAAGACGATACTTCACAAAGCAAATTTGGTCTGCATGATTCCTTATTCAGAAATGCATCCTTATTCAAGAAAGATGCTGCCTACTTGCTTTCTCTGAATCAGTGTGGATTTTGCATGTGTGTAAGCAGACGGCCTGCACACATGGAATCCACTGAACTACCATATACATTTAGGTCAAGATATTTGATTATTTAAGGCAATTAGTACATTTTCAAGGATGATCACTGCATTTATAAAGAAGTTTGGCAAGAGCTAAATATCCTCCTACTGAGCCAACAAAGGAAAAATACAGCAAAAAATCTGAAAAATTTCCTGACCTCTCCAAATCCATTCCAGATAGTTAAAGTAAATTTACCCCCTTTAATTTGCTTTTAACAGGTAAACTGTTTTTTAAATGATGTTTTCCTGCTTGTTGAAGTGGTTTTATAATCACCCTGATGTTTTAATTCAGTGCAAGATAACTACATGATTGGAAAGCTTCTACAGCCAGTCAGATTGCAGCTTACCTCAATAAACATTTTTTTAGGTTAAATAGTGTATAGTGCTACCAAAATGAAAAGGAAGTTGTGGTGCAAGCAACAGCTAGCCCCTGGCCTCAAAATGGTTTCTGTTCAGAGATTAACTCAATATCTTTCATCATAGCAGTTACAAAGAAAAATAGTCTTAATAAGATTTAGAAAATTGCATCTACCTAGCAAGTTCCTCTAAAACCTTGATGGAATTATAAATTTGAAGTACTATCTCCAGTACTAGACTGCAAAGACTTAAGTCATTTCAGTAAAGCGCTTAAGCATATATGCTGCAATCAAACTGACTTCAATAGACTCAGGAGGTGTTTTGGTACTTCCCTGGATTGGGCCCAGATTCACTCTATCATTGCTGTAACTCCATATTGCAATTCCTCGCCATTTTCCACAGGGTACATCTCCTTGCAGAGTCCTATTGTACACTTTTGTACAATTCTGGTATTTTCCAGGGTCATCTCCTCCTTTATTCCTAGAGTCAAACAGGCATAACATATGCCCAGGAAATGAGAACAAACTAGAAAAATATTTATACCAGCATTCAACTGAATTGATATTAGAAGAGAAGAGATGAGACAGATAAGGTGTTCAGATATTTCGCTATAAGTCAACAAACTAAATAATCTGTAGATGCACCAACCTACAAATTATTAACTAACAAACCATTTCTAATCAAACCCATTTGTGCCTATTGGAATACTTGAAAACACTTCTCAGTAGATCTCAGGCACCTTGAAAGCACACTTTTTTGGCAGATTAGTCAACTGGCTAATTATTTCATACATTTTCAAAAGGGAGCTTTTTCCTGTCACTTTGCACGATGAGGGGGCCACTTTTTTTTCTTCTGAAAATACATTTTTAGTATTGTTTCCTCCAAAATCCAAAAGTTTACCTTTTTCCTGTGTGTGGAAGCGGAGGACAAGACTAAAATTGCTCAAATATTTGGATTGGCTTCTGAACATGACATTGTCTTTCACTGAAAATGAAGTATGGTGGCATCCAAGGACATTTTGATGTGATGGCCTTAATTTAACATGGTACAGCATATATTCATATTATAGCTGGCAGTGTTCACTCCTGGTATAGTTATAACTCCTTGGATTCAGACACCTCACAACTTCTTGAAGCATTCATCTTTGGGGCTGACATTTTCAATGTTTGGTTTCTGCTTAAGGTGGATGGTGAATGTTGTTGGTGTGTGTGTGTGAGAGAGAGAGATTGTAAAAATAAAAATAAATTTAAATAAATCAACCCAAAAAGCAGACTATCCACCAAAACTGAAGGGAATAAAAAGATAGTTATTATTTACGTGATAAAGAAAAGATAAAAACATTCAGAAAATAAAAGTTGAATATTGGCAAGGACAGTCCTATAGTGAGCAGAGTGTGCTTTAGAAAATTAAGGGGGGAAAAACAGGATTAGAAACAACAATGTTGTTATTTGCAAATGGCAGGATGTTAATCATGAATGCATTACTCATATGGATGTAGCAAAATGCTTAAACCACTCAGATATTGTCAACTGGCCAGGAGATATTGCAAAACAATTTTTTCACCTACTAAACTCTTTAGGACCACCATTTTGTTTTTTGTGTATGCAGCCCTTAGCATGAGGGAGCCCTGCTCCTGATTCTAAGAGTTTCCACATTAAAAATAAGGAACAGTAATAATTCTGCTCCTCTCCTACCATGACATAAAAGACTGAATGCTAGTAGCTCATGAGTTTTTTTCCTTATCACTTCAACTGACTAGTGCTAAGTTTTTGCTTATATATATATAGTGAACATTCCTATTATTATTGGGAGAAGCTGGGAGTGACAGAGAGTAGCTGTGCATAAGTATGAAAAAGTCTCCGAGGTCTGCTGACTGCCACTGAGCTAGGGGGAGACAGACTCCAAAGTAGGGTGATGGGAGACATTCTAGGTGAGAAGGAATGGAGGAAGTTTGTTGGAATGAGATGTTTGGCAAATGGAAGCAGACAGTGAGAGAAAGGAACCGTGTTTAAAAAGATAGGATTTAAACTCTACTCGCTTAGTTTTCTATTTGAGATATTTAGGGCATGATTTTCCAAAGCACTCAGCTTGGGCCTAACTCTGCTCCCCCACCGCCAAAGGTAAAACTCTAACTGAATTAATTGAAAGCAGAATTAGTCCATCTCCGAGTGATTTTGAAAATCACTTCCATAATCCCCCTGTGAATCCCATGAAGTCTAAAGTGGGAGAAAGTATTTAGGTTTTTTTGTTTGTTTGTTAAACTTAACAACCCTGGCCAACTACATTCTATACCTAAATTATGAAGTATTAAGGGTTCTTCTGATTTAACTACATTCAAAATATTACTTAAATAAGTATAGTTTTTACATCCCTGACTTTTAGGAGAAAAAGAATGAACAGACTAAAAACCATTACTTTCCACTGATAGAACACACTTTTCAAGGAAGAATTTAGATACTATTCACATTTTAGATGCTTGCAGTGTTGACAAGAACTTTGGATTTTGGGGGGGGGGGGGGCGGAGGGGTGAGGGGTGGGCAAGGAAATCTCCTTTGCTGAAAATCACTTTTATGTGTTTCAGACTGTGTGATCAACTGCTGAATCCTTTTGAAGAGCCTTAGGGGGGGTGAGATTTAAATTCAGATAGTAAATTCAGTGAACCTGGGCTCTGCAAATATGGAAACTATCCATCGTCCTAATAGCTTTCCATTCTGAATAGCTTTTAAGGCCCCTGGTCTTTAAAACCTATCAGAACTGCTCTTCCTCTATATTCTGAGAGGCATTTCTGCCTACATTATATTATCAGGGTTGGGGGAGGGGTGAACATAGCCGCAATTTAGAAGTGAAATGCAGTTTTAATCCCTGTGATACAAATACACTTTTAAAGATTTAATTGACTTCTTGAGAAGGAAGGAGACCATCAAATGAAAATAGATTCACATTTTGTTGATAGAAGGAGCCTGTGCTCACCACTACCTGCAACTTTTCATAAGAGAGCGTTGTGCAGGATGAAATGCTGAGGTGGTGTAACAACAGAAGCATTGTTACAGTGATGGGCTGAAAGATGGTTATGATCAGAAGTGAAGACGTGTCCAAGACCACGTATTTCATATAAACCATATTTGAATTGAGCAGAGTTAACACTGCTCCCAAAGCTGCATCTGAATCCATGTGATACTATGTTTGATCCATTATTGGAGGTTAAGCTCTCCCAGTTGTGAGGCGAGTTCAAATTTTTGGCATCAGAGATCCCTGGGCCCTCACTACACATTATCTTAATGATGCAAGTGAATACACTTGCAGAAGAATAATATGGGAAATAATATATCCCAATATATGTTAATTACAAAAGTAGGATGGCATGCGTAGAAAAACATGAACCCCATGAAGAGGTTGTAGCAATGGAGTCACAAGAGCATAAATAGTAAAAGAACAAGTGAGCCACATTGTTTTGAAAAAGTTGCAACTTGGTTACCATTGGCTAGTAGATCTGCCAGGAGACTAATGATTATAAATAGAAAGAACTAGTGCAGCTGTCAAATAAGATTTCTAAAATGACAAAAAAATTAAACAGGAAGGTTTCACTAATAATCGAGAATTTCATCAAAGAACTAATATGGGGATTAAGTAGAATGAAATAATAAAAGGGAATACAGTGAAATAAAATGAAATAAATAAATGAGATCAAAATATAAGTTAATACCTATACTCTGTATCACATGAAGAAATGTGGGAAGAAATCAGGTTATAATGACTTGAACACAAAAAGCTGAACAGTTAAAAAAAATGGATTTCTGTCTTATCCATGTTTTATAGTAAGAGATTACCATAAAACCAGTTGGACATGTCATGCAGAAAACAAGAAACAGAGAGCAAGATTCTGAGGAAACACAGAAAAATAAATGTAAATCTGTATATCATTTGCATATGATAATGAAACCTTAAGCTAATAGTACCATGTCTCATATAACTCACTCTAGACAGACTAGAGGTGAGGTAATATCTTTTATTGGGACCAACTTCTGTTGCTGAGAGAGACGAGCTTTTGAGCTTACGTAGAGCTCTTCATCTCACTCTATATAGTCCCTAGTTTATGGGTGGGAGCCTGCTGCCTTGCTCCTTACGTTTTATATAATTTGTTTTCATTAACTGTTTCTGCTGTGTCATATCCCCACCACAAACTCAGCAAACCTGGAGCCCTGGACAGGCTAGTATTTGTGAATAGTGTGAATTAATTTATTTATTATGCTGAATTTTTTTAAACAATCAGTAGATGGAGCTAGAGTTTCAAAGAGTCACTCCCCTCCTCGCCCCCACAATGGAGCTGCCTGCTTCATCAAAGATTCTGTTCTTAATGGACAAGAGCTCTGGGAAAGTGTTTTACTCTTAGGAAAGAAAATGAACACTCAGTAGGTATGTGGGAGTTTTCAGTGGAAAATCCAGAGTGCTACAGGAAATAACATTGTCAGGCTATACCGAAAGAAGGACAGGAGACACTTCATATGGATTTAATCAGGCCACAACTTTATTATTAGATGTCTGGGACTACCTGGCAGATAAAAAGTGTACAGTGCAGGCAACTTCCTGCTAATTCAAAGAACTACCCAGGGCTTCCACCAGCCCCCCTCCTTCATAATCCATTTAGGTCCCCCAGCCAACCCATAGCTTGGACCTTACCATCCTCTGGACATCTGCCCCACACTTACAAAATTTGTTGTGACATATGGCCTAACTCCTTAGAAATCATAGAATCATAGATTAGGGTTAGAAGAGACCTCAGGAGGTCATCTAGTCCAATCCTCTGCTCAAAGCAGTACCAATCCCAACTAAATCATCCCAGCCAGGGCTTTGTCAAGATGGGCCTTAAAAATGTCTAAGGATGGAGATTCCACCACCTCCCTAGGTAACCCATTCCAGTGCTTCACTACCCTCCTAGTGAAATAGTTTTTCCTAATATCCAATCTAGACTTCCCCCACTGCAACTTGAGACCATAGCTTCTTGTTCTGTCATCTTCCACCACTGAGAACAGCCTAGCTCCATCCTCTTTGGACTGCCCCTTCAGGAAGTTGAAGCCTGCTATCAAATCCCCCCTTCTCTTCTGCAGACTAAATAACCCCAGTTCCCTCAGCCTCTCCTCATAAGTCATGTGCCCCAGCACCCTAATCATTTTCATTACTCTCCGCTGGACTCTCTCCAATTTGTCCACATCCTTTCTGTAGGGTGGGAGGGGGCTAAAACTGGACACAATACTCCAGATGTGGCCTCACCAGTGCCGAATAGAGGGGAATAATCACTTTCCTCGATCTGCTGGCAATGCTCCTACTAATGCAGCCCAATATGCCATTAGCCCTCTTGGCAACAAGGGCACAATGTTGACTCATATCCTGCTTCTCGTTCACTGTAATCTCCAGATCCTTTTCTGCAGAACTTCCACTTAGCCAGTCGGTCCCCAGCCCGTACCAGTGCATGGGATTCTTCTGTCCCAAGTGCAGGACTCTGCACTTGTCCTTCTTGAACCTCATCAGATTTCTTTTGGCCCAATCCTCCAATTTGTCTAGGTCACTCTAGTTTATCTACTTCTCCCTCCTTTCATTGCCATAATAGGTCCTCCCTGACATGTGCTGTAGGGAAGGCGAAAACCCCCACTCCACCTATATGGTGGTGAGGGGAAAATGCATTCCCAGCACCCCTAAAAAGAAGCAACTAGTGCAATACCCACAGCAGGTCCTAAGGAAACCTGATATTTGCTACCTCAAGGGGAGAGAGGGCAGGTACTGCCTTGTTTGCTGCCTGGAGAAAGGGCTTCTAAGGCCCAGGCTTGAACCTTTTAAACCTTCCATCCTTACATTCCCAGGGGATGAGTCAGCATCACCAAGCTGACTCCCACCTACCTTTTTTCAGCAGTTTCCGACTTCCTCCCTCCCCGCCACCACACACGTGTGAAGCACTGCCTCCTTCCTCCAGCAAGCCTGGAAAATATCCCCACCACTTCAGGTGTGATGTGGGCATTGGCAGCACACTTCTCTCAAATCAGTTATCGATTAATGCCCAGCATAGGGCATTAATGTGTTGAATTGGGCTGGCTGGAAATATAGAACTGAATTTGGAGAACTATGATCATGAAAGATGCCATGGTACTTTTACAGACACAGAGGATTTAATCCAAGTGTTCTGGTTAAATGCCATTGGGATAATTACATTCTGCCTATCTACATTTCTCTCTAGAGTTTCCGTTATGTGTGGTAGTATTTCTTGACCTAAACTATTGTCTAGTATTCCTATGTGCTGTTACACACTCTCTATGACCCAGCACAAGTGGCTAGGAGACAGAGAAGGATTGATAGTAAAGTTTGTTATCTGGGATGCTTACGGATGAAAAGAATTATATCAATATAAGTTAATCATTCTAACCTTTTAATTTTACAAGTTATTTTTTTCCCTGAAAATTCTGTTCCTCCAAAAGAAAAGTAAGCATTCTAAATATTTAATGAACTAATTAGGTAAAATACTAGCACTAGTAGAGGCTTAAGTAAATATATTCCTCTTCACCAAATTCCGTCCAAGGTTTTTAGCCCAACTCTGAAAACATTTACGAATTTCTTTTAACTTCATAACCAGTAAATATTTCATCAGTACTTTAAAATTTAATACCACCCATTTAAGAAGGATGTTTTACCTTTTGAAAAATAGTTTACAAAGTTGTCTTCCTTCGTGTAGAACAGATTTTATATTTGAATCATTAATGTGCCTTTTCTAGTGTAATTTTTAATTCTAGGGGAGTTTTAGCTGTTCAACATGCACATGTCACCAGATTTTACTGAAATACATGGGAATGGTGTCACAAGATGATTTCTTGTGGGGGAAAGAATGATTTTGCAGGACCAAATTTACAGGGCCACAGTCAGCAATAAATGGGCCTGAGACTAGTAGTAGAAGTGCCCACTCCTGTCCAATTCAGTTTTCCACCAATCTACTCTTTTCTTCCCTCAATCTTCTGCCCCTCCCAGCATCCCTCTTTTTGAGCAGTTTGTTTCTTGTTTTTTCGCCCACCAGAAATTACTTTTAAATAAAGTTTCCCAACCCATATATTTCCTGTTTTGTTCCTGTACACACATGCTCTCACCCAAAGATCTCTGGCTGAAGTGGCTGAGATAGCCGTGACTAGAAAGAAAGGGAGGCCTAGAGTATGATCCAGTGATGTTCTTTACAATATATAAAGTATAAAATTCAAATCAAGTTATCCTGCTCTACTTTTGCTCTATCCAATTGGAGCAAAAATCCACCTCACTGGCAGCTAAGTAGGACCATTAAAATGGGCTGTTGCTGCAGACCTAAACTTTAAGTAATCTGTAATGGAAAGAAGGAGAGACCTGGCTCAACTATGATCACATTAAAAAGTGGTGGTCATTGGCACAATTCATCCTCAATGACGAGATGATGGAATGGAAGTAATGAATAGGCAAGGTATAATTAATAATATATATAATATAAATGATAGTCCCTTCTATCTAGCTTCCACTGATTTCCTAGAGAGGCATGTTTTAATTTGTCATAATTATGTCAAATCTAAGAAAGAAAGAAAGAAAGAAAGAAAGAAAGAAAGAAAGAAAGAAAGAAAGAAAGAAAGAAAGAATACTTTCTTCACAAATGAAAAAATACTTCATGTTGAAGGGTTTGTAGAATACAACAACAAAGTGGATGGTTTTATTTTTGATACAATTAATGTGAGTGATGGTTACAGAAATCTTTAGCTGGTGGACACAGATAATTGTTGTAAAAACCCTAGTTCTTCTTGCACATTGAAAAATCTCTGAAATTTGTGCAATTAGCAAACTATTCACCCTATTAAAAGATCCACAGATGCTGTAAGCTAAAGTTCTCTTTGTTTCAAACATGACCCAGTATAATCACTCTCATAAAATCACTTATGATGTGTCATTATCCTGTTGCTTCATTTCATGTTGGCGTACAACAGGAATAAAGTAAAGTGAACACAGACTGTATGATTAATCAAATTCCTTGAATGTATTTCTATTCAAGTCAACACCTCCTTTTGGGCTTAAAAGGCACTCAGTGATTTTTTTTTAAACCACAAGGCTGCATAATTCACGATGAAAGAGAAAAGGTTTACTCCATTTATATTATTTTAAAATAAGATAAGATAAAAGAAACTAAAAGAAGTGGAAAGAAGCAGGACATTATTATTTCTAATTGACTTTGAATTGAGGTATCCTGGGGTTTCTCAGTATTGAAGAACTTTCCCCTTCATGTCCTGCCTTCATGTTAACACTTTACTTAATGTGTCATTGTAATGTATTTTGTCTTTTGTTCATCACATTAGTCCAGCATGACATTTGTATTTGTCTGCTTCAGTCATCAGACATTTTCTTCTTTCATTTGTCTCATCTTAGTGCTGCATATTTGTCATTCAGATTTTTAAATGCATAGTGTCACTTCATCTTGTTTGCTTATCTGGCTTTCATTCTTTTTTTCATTCTTTTTTTCCTTTCTCTTCACCTCTTTTAACTCTCTGTGTTACATTCAGCAAAACACAGAGTTGCTGTCACTATATAATTGACAAGTGTTCCAATTTACATCCTAAGGCCTGCAGGATTTAGCCATAAGAATTTACTTAAATAATTCAACAGAAAGGTTTTTCCCCCATATATATAAATATAATCAAAGAAGCATTATGCATAAGGAAACTCATTATAGTGTAGTTATGTCATAAATACAATGCAATGGTGTATATGCATTTTAATACCTCTAGTAACTACTAACCCATGTAATTGGAAAGTTTACCATTGAGAATAATTATATTATAAATACAATGTAATACATATGTCAGGATTGTAATAATATATGTATTAAGAAGAACATCAAAGGGAAAATGATTTATGTAGTTAAACTTCTGGCCATGTAAGTTAATGATAATTACATGTGAAAAAGCAAAAACAGTATGATTACTCTGAAATTGTGTGTAACTATATTGTAATTATAGTATCATTTTTATAAAATGTGGTTGAGATGGAGAAAGTATCTTTAATATTAAATTGCAAGAAATTGATAAAAATCATTTTTAATTTTACTGTAAAAATCAAGACAGAATTGACATACTTGGAAAAAATTTTGAAGGAGAAAGTAGTTAAGGACCTTGAGGTCAATGGCAATTGGGACAAATTACAACATGGTTTTACGAAAGGCAGATCGTGCCAAACCAACCTGATCTCCTTCTTTGAGAAAGTAACAGATTTTTTAGATGAAGGAAATGCGGTGGATCTAATATACCTCGATTTCAGTAAAGCGTTTGATACGGTATCGCATGAGGAATTATTGGTTAAATTGGAAAAGATGGGGATCGATATGAAAATCCAGAGGTGGATAAAGAACTGGTTAAAGGGGAGACTGCAGCGAGTTGTACTGAAAGGTGAACTGTCAGGTTGGAGGGAGGTTACCAGTGGAGTTCCTCAAGGTTCGGTTTTGGGTCTGATTTTATTTAATCTATTTATTACTGACCTTGGAACCGAATGTAGAAGTGGGCTGATAAAGTTTGCGGATGACACAAAGTTGGGAGGTATTGCCAATTCGGAGAAGGATCGGGATATCCTGCAGGGAGACTTGGATGACCTTGTAAACTGGAGTAATAGTAATAGGATGAAATTTAATAGTGAGAAGTGTAAGGTGATGCATTTAGGGATGACTAACAAGAATTTTAGTTATAAGCTGGGGACGCATCGGTTGGAAGTAACGGAGGAGGAGAAGGACCTCGGAGTCCTGGTTGATCGCAGGATGACTATGAGTTGGCAATGTGACGTGGCCGTGAAAAAACCTAATGCGGTCTTGGGATGCATTAGGCGAGATATTTCTAGTAGGGATAAGGAGGTGCTGCTTCCGTTATACAAGGCACTGGTGAGACCTCATTTGGAGTACTGTGTGCAGTTCTAGTCTCCCATGTTTAAAAAGGATGAACTCAAACTGGAACGGGTACAGAGAAGGGCCACTAGGATGATCCAAGGAATGGAAAACCTGTCATATGAAAGGAGACTCGAGGAGCTCGGTTTGTTTACCCTAACCAAAAGAAGGCTGAGGGGGGATATGATTGCTCTCTTTAAATATATCAGAGGGATAAATACCAGGGAGGGAGAGGAATTATTTCAGCTCAGTACTAATGTGGACACGAGAACAAATGGATATAAACTGGCCGTCGGGAAGTTTAGGCTTGAAATTAGACGACGGTTTCTAACCGTCAGAGGGGTGAAGTTCTGGAACAGCCTTCCGAGGGAAACAGTGGGGGCAAAAGACCTCTCTGGCTTTAAGATTAAGCTTGATAAGTTTATGGAGGGGATGGTTTGATGGGACAACGTGATTTTAGTCAATAGGTCAATAACGTGCCATCGCAGGTAATTAGTATCAATGGTCAATGCGGGTCTGGCTGGAGAATCTTACCCACATGCTCGGGGTTCTGCTGATTGCCATATTTGGGGTCGGGAAGGAATTTTCCTCCAGGGTAGATTGGCAGAGGCCCTGGAGGTTTTTCGCCTTCCTCCGCAGCATGGGGCAGGGGTCGCTTGCTGGAGGATTCTCTGCGACTTGAAGTCTTTAAATCATGATTTGGGGACTTCAACAGCTGAGTCAAGGGAGAGAATTATTCCAGGAGTGGGTGGGTCAGCTTTTGTGGCCTGCATCATGCGGGAGGTCAGACTAGATGATCATAATGGTCCCTTCTGACCTTAAAGTCTATGAGTCTATGAGACATAATCAATGAAAAAATATTTATGAGAAAAAAAAATCAGGATTGCTTTTTCCCCTTTGGTTTATAGGAGTTCTACACTCTGACTCATCTTGCATTATAAGATCTCAGGCTTCACTAGACCTTTCCTACAAAATGTAGGAAACAAATGTATGGTGGACTAACTCAAATTTTACACTTGTTTAAAAGTACTAACTACTTATATTCCCCATTATACACGTAAAGAGGTCACTGTGATCCAAAGAAGGATTGAAAACTCAATTACAATGCCTGGATTTTAGCTCAGATCATTCATTTGAGCGACATTTCTGATGTGTACAAACACACAAATGTCTTAACAGGATAGCTATAATTCTCTCATCCATATAAAAGGTAGGAAATGAGAACTGAAATTATATAAATTCAGTTCTCATCTACCTTTATTTAACTGTAGCAAAGAACTGATTTATTTGAATTTTTCTGCACATCATCTTTTACCTATTACGACACGATATAAGGGTCTAATCCTCTGACCACTGAAGTCAGTATGGATTTTGTCATTAACATAAATGGAAGCAGAATGGGTCTTTAGATTATATAGTTCTTATTCAAAATGACAATGACATATGCTCAATGTTTGTTATCCCACTGCATTTTGACACATTTCCATTTGTGTTTGATATGCTTTAGGAGGTTATAAAATAACATGTAGAAGCAAAGTAATTTTCATAGCACACAGTGGCAGAAAGGTAAATAGGACTACATTTTCAAACATGGGTGCCTAAAACTAGGCACTTACATAGAAGTCACGTTGATTTTTGGTGTCTGGTTCTCTTCACTTGCTTTAGGCTTATAGAGTATAACTGTCTTGGAAGAGTGCAAAAGGTGAGATGGGCTCTCAGGTAGACCAGTCCTAGTCCAGTATGGGCTTAATAGATTAAGAACTGAACTTTTAATTGTATTTTGCAGGTGGGTTTTAATCTGTTCTTGTGCCAGGAGTTCTCAAAGTATCTCTCTTTTTTCTTCATTTGCTGTTGTTTTCATCAGAGAAGTGTAGTCACATATGGAGGCAAAGGGTTGTTTTGGTACTATGCATTTGTGGTGTTCTAGCATTTACAAACTAGCAGAACTTCTCAGTTTTCTTTCTTTTTTTAACTTGAAATTTCAACAATACTTAAAACTAAAATTTCATATTTAGATGTTATAAAAAGGGTGGGGTAAATGACAGTTTATTCTCTTACCAATCTTTTTCTACCAGCTCTTGTAAAAACTTTGGTTGGGTGGTTTTCTGTTACAGGATCTCCAGAAGTTTTCTGAGACCAAGGTCATCAGTGGATTAATTAGTTTGGGCAATTAATTGAAATAGCTGGGTCCCTTTGTGATGTTGCACTCCATATGTTTTATGGAAATATGTTTATGAGTGTAAATATAATGTAACTGGAATATGCTTTATGCAAAAGGTCTCTTGTAAGGTATCATTACAAAGCTTATAATCCACTGAGTGTGTTCATCCTTTTTGGACAAATGTATCATTCTTGTATCTGAAACTAGAACTATAGAGTATTACTCTAAGGTCCTATTGTAATTATGCAAAGTGTGGGCCATTAATGGTGGCTTGGAATCTTGATGGCTCCCATTAACTAGGACAACTGGTTGTAAATGGCTGTTTACTTGTAAGCCTTCCTGTATGTGTGTGTACCAGCCAGTGGGTAATGAAGTCTCACAGTACATGTGGACATGTCACATGATACTGGAATCCATCTTAAACCTGGTGATTTTCCATTTAGAAGGAAGAGTGGGAACCCAGAGAGAGACAACAGATTCCCGCCTTGTGCCAAAGATATAAAAGGGGGTGGAACAGAACAAAGGGGGCCGCCAGTCATTAGAAATCCCCTAGTTACCACCTGAGCTGGAACAAGGACTGTACTGGGAAAAGGACTGGGCCCAGACTAGGAAGAAGTCTAGTCTGTGAAAGAAGCTTATTGGAACATCTCTGAGGGTGAGATT
Source organism: Emys orbicularis (assembly GCF_028017835.1). Taxonomy (NCBI): domain Eukaryota; kingdom Metazoa; phylum Chordata; order Testudines; family Emydidae; genus Emys; species Emys orbicularis. Next base: position 105,747,045 of record NC_088687.1, read on the forward strand.
TACAAGTATTCAGTTTCTTAAATGTATTAGGCTTAGACTTGTGTGTTTTGTTTTATTTTGCTTGGTAACTTACTTTATTCTGTCTGTTATTACTTAAAACCATTTAAATCCTACTTTTTAAACTTAATAAAATCACTTTTGTTTATTAATTAACCCAGAGTAAGTGATTAATACCTTGGGGAGCAAACAGCTGTGCATATCTCTCTATCAGTGTTATAGAGGGTGAACAATTTGTGAGTTTCCCTGTATAAGCTTTATACCGAGTAAAACAGATTTATTTGGGGGTTGGATCCCATTGGGAGCTGGGTGTCTGGGTGCTTGAGAGAGGTGAGCAGTTTTTGTTTATAGCCTGCAGCTTTGGGGGCGTGGTTCAGACCTGGGTCTGTGTTGCAGCAGACTAGGGTGTCTGGCTCAACAAGGCAGGGTTCTGGAGTCCCAAGCCATCAGGGAAAATGGGCTCAGAGGTAATTTCAGCACATCAGGTGACGGTCCCAAGGGGGTCTCTGTGACCGGACCCATCACACCCTTTAATCTAAATCTCGAGGACTTGGTGGTCTGTTCAGGAGAATGGAGAGAATTCACAATTCCAAGTTCTAACCATGTGTGAAAGATGATATCTAATCATCAGTTTTTTCCTTCCCTCCCTATATTTCCTTTTTTCCCTTTCTTGAGTTGGTTATATCAGTTTGGTAAGTGGTTATTTAATTTATGTCTTTTGTGCAGGTCTCAACTGGTATTCATGAACTGGCAATCAATATAGTTCTTGAAGCACTTGACTTGAATTAAAGTACAGTATTGAATACCGTTATTAGATGTGAAAAATTACAAGTCCTTCATATTAAATCAGTAATATACATCTTAAATGATTTTATAAGTAGAAAAATCAAAGTCACTTATTTCAGACCTCTGACCAAGGATTCAATCTAATTTTGTAGATTTTCCCATGCCTTTAACACCTCCAGCTCTTGTAGAATATCCACAGTTTGTAGATTAAATAAAAATATTCAGAGTGACAGCACTGGTTAGACTATACCATTTTTTGCCTCCTCATCTAAGAGAAATAGCATTGAAATGTCGAAAGAGTGAGAGCAGGAAAGGAATTTTAAAGCTGACATTACACCGTGCTTCCAACAGTTTTAAGTTCCAGTGATATGAATTTCATTATAAAGTGGATTTTATAGTCATTACTATCCAAAATCTGGTTTTGATATCCAACACGTAAGCAAATGCTTTAGTGAAGGAGGGGGGGAGGAGGAAGCGGGAGATGAGAACTAATTGTCTGATGCTCTGCATCTTTCTGTCTTATGGTAACAACTTGCACAAAACTATGACACAATTTCAGTAAACTCAGTCAGTATTCAATTTATAACATTATTGTAGGAAGTGTTAATTATCAGCAAAGTCCATCATATGGCTCTGTTTCAGGGATGAAATTAAAAAAAGCAGACTGCTTTAATTAGTGATATCTTAGCTGATGTTAACCTTTGGGGACTCTCCCTAGTTGTGCTTTTGTGCTATTTCCCTGATATGACAAGGCTTGCAATAGTTTTTTTCAGTTTAAGTGGAACATGTAAATAACGAAGTGTGACAGCCATATCAATAATTCATTCTCAGTTATGTTTGGAAGGTATTTGATGAAAACATTGTGCTGTGTGTTCATTTAGAGTTACTATCCAGTAAAATGACAGTTTGACTATGTGAGTGATGATGGTTGGGGAGAAAACAGGGGTTCATATAAAGATCTTCAGACAACATTTGGCACAATAGTTTTATAAAACTTACAAACTTTGAAAAGCAATCTTCCTGAAAACTGCTACCTTTAGAATTCAATGGTTTTTTTTCTTTTAATTAGATAATATTTATTAGATTTTATCTAAACTAATGTAATTTGAGGTCTTCTGGGCTCATTTTTGTACAGTCAAAACTTTTTTCCCTCCAAAGACAGCAATCTGTCTGGATTCCCATTCCTGGGTATCGACTTCCATGCTGGAAGTCCTATAGTCTTACATTTTGAAGCTTTTATAGACCTGTAGAGCTTCGTTGGGCACTTTTCAGTACAGTACCGTCTGTAGGCTCTGCCGTTGTGAACTCCTTTCTGACTACAAAGCTTCCCTTGGAATCTTCACTACTTCATAAACTGAGCCTTGTTCTAGTTTGTGGAGATGCTCAGTAGCTTTGCAGCAGCCCTTAACCCCACTTTATCCTTTGCTCTCTCTTTTGCACAGTTTTTCCTTTATTAGATTTAGTGCATCATTGGTCTTTGTTTCTTTATCATCTCTTTCAGTTGTGGATGGAGGACAACACCTCAGAGACTTAAAGAAACATTTCATATCTGAATAAAATTTGAGCATCTTATAGACATGCATTCTGTGCAACCATGACTGGTTGGCTTCTGAGCTGTCATGGGCAGGGACTGTGTCTACCTCAAAGTTTGCACAATGCCTAGTGCAGTGAGGGGACCCACTGTAGTCATTACCAGAGTAGAAATAATGAATAATAATAAAGCAATAACATCACTGTGAATCACTGAGTTTCAAAAAGAATACCTGAAAGCCCATCTGGCTTTCTCTGAATCCTCAGTGGGTCTTACACAGGGTTAGCTCTGAGCACCTTAAATCTTCAGCCTAGAAGCAAAGAAGTTCCCATTCTGGGTGCTCAGAATCTGTGCCTTAGCTGCCCAATTGGTGCAGCTCCGTAGTCCGGCATGATGCCTTATAACATGTTTCTAGGTTGCATCAAGGCTCAGTGTACTCAATGACTCTCTGACACTTTATGGTTCTCAACACCAACTCAAGTTCTTCTGAGTGAAACATTGCTTTTGTTCTGCCCCAGTCATTTCCTGACTCTCAGCAAATGCTACCTGCAATGCACCGACCCTCTGACGTGATACAATTTCACAGTTGTTTGCTGTGAACCTTTTAATTTACTGGTTATTTTACAAAACCATGTATTTTTTCCTCAGATTTCAGCTGTCAGGAGGGATTGGTTTTCAAAAAGATTTAAACATGAAGATTCCATATGCTAGGGGATAAAGGATGTTTGTTTGCCCTACTTATATAGGCTGCTCCCCTTTAATATAATAACTTTGAATAGTTTCAAGGTCACCTGAAAATGAGTTTAAATCATAGCTGATATTAAACAATTAAATTTAGCGACCTTATTTATTTCTAAACATGCCTACTTAAATGTCAGAGTTATTTTGCCTCAGCTGTTACTACATATTAGACCTTTTCTTCTTGCTACACACGAGTCCGTCATTATTCCTGCAAAGAAAACCAAATAGTTTTAATGTTGTAATTATACTATATGCTTAGGATAGATCTCTTTCCAAACTGTCAGTCCATTGACAAGGTACATAGGGAGATCATAATCAGTAAATAGTGAAATAAATAGTTTATCAATGCAGGAGACTGCCTCTCAGGAACCTTTTTCAATATTATCAGTCTCTTTAGACACTGGTCAGTTAGGCCAAAGGCAGGGACGCATTGGTAGTAGGTCCTTTCTTTGTGCTCTGGAAGGTGACACCAGCTCGTATCAATAAGATATCCCAGTCATTAGGGCTTAACATGATTGATAATGAACCACAAGTACCAACCCTCTCCTGGAGTAGGGGTGGTGATAACTAAGGGGAATGTTAAAGGCTAATATATGTACAGGAGAAAGAGCTAACACAGCAGACTTGAGTTACCGGTCTCAGCACAAGCAGTAAGTGCAGAGGTAATCACTGAGCCTGGTAACAACTTTGTTGCATAGGTACTGGCAGGGCCCCTCTGTGTCTGCACAATAGCAGTAATGAACAGGAAAGTCATTCTGTAGCCATAGGTGCAGTAACCAGCAAGACATTAGTGATACATAAGCTCTTATCATATCATGTGACCCCACCAGTTATTCAATGGTGTAGTTACAGGCTCACCCAACATGCTGAGAGTCCTACAAAGATGAAAATCTGCTATCTGGACCCAGCAAGAAGTATCAGAGATGCTGTGATAAATGAAGGGTGTGGGGTAGCTTCCTTTTATGGACACCCAACCAGCCAGTTAGCTATAAAGTCCCTCTTGGTGGCTGTTCTATGCTTGCTTTACCTGTAAAGGGTTAACAAAGTTCCTCAGGTAAAGGAAAAGGAGTGGGCACCTGACCAAAAGAGCCAATGGGAGGGCTAGAATTTTTTTTAAATGGGGGAAAAAAACTTCCCTTTGTTTGTATGTGTGTCTCTCTGGGAAAGAGGGGGACAGAGGGCAGCAGGAATGCTGTGTAAGGCTTGAACCAGGTATAAAAATTCATCTTTCATACCTAGAAGAAATAATTTGGATAGGGAATGTTTAGTTGGACACTATCACATTTATTTCTTATTTTGGCTTGTGGATCTCCTCTGTGCTAACCCCAGATGCATTTGTTTGCTTGTAACCTTTAAGCTGAACCCCCAAGAAAGCTATTTTAGGTGCTTAATTTTTGTAATTGTTTCTTTTAAGAACTAGCAAAAAGCCTAAGTTCCAGATGTATTTTTCCCCTTTTTGTTTTTAATAAAATTTACCATTTTTAAGAACAGGATTGGATTTTTGGTGTCCTAAGAGATTTGTGTATATTGTTTGATTAGCTGATAGCCACAGCTAATTTCCTTTGTTTTCTTTCTCAGCTCTTCCCTGGAGAGGGGATGAAAGGGCTTGAGGATACCCCACTGGGGGAATTCCCAAGTGCTCCTTCCTGGGTTCAAAGGGTTTTTTTTTGCATTTGGGTGGTGGCAGTGTTTACCAAGCTAAGGTCAGAGAAAAAGCTATAACCTTGGGAGTTTAATACAAGCCTGGAGTGGCAAGTATTAATTTTTAAAATCCTTGTGGGCCCCCACTTCTTGCACTCAAGGTGCCAGAGTGGGGATTCAGCCTTGACAGATGCTCATGCACTGGCGATAATGTGGATGTGGTAGGTGGGGCCCTGTGTTTGAAGGCTGCATTAAAACAGTGTTTCCTCAGTAAACACAGCTGTAATTTTATTGAGTGTAATTTCAGAGAGCTTACCAGTTATGGTGCGAGAAACACTTGCTAGTCAGTTAATCAACTGCTAGAAACAGTAAATAATGGGATGCTACCAATTGCGCTGGTCAGCACATGGCTGTAGCCATATCCCTTTACAAGCTGAAAGCCCTCAACTTTTCATTGTGGGAGAAAGAAATTAGATAAATGACCCAGGTCCTGACCTGAAGATAAGGTAGCCAGGTACCGCCATAACTCCAAGCTTCCTCTGACCGCCTGTTGGTCCAGCTTGTAACTTCAGGATCGACTGTAGGATATGCAGTTTCCCTGTTGGTGCTTCTGGACATGATTACTCCACTTTTGTCAGATGTGTTTTGGGGATACAAAGGCTCAGGTGGCTCCTAAGACTAAACTTCTTGCATTGCTTCCAGAGTTCTTGACCACCAGGTAGACACATCCAGGCGAAGGGTCCCTTCTTCCTGTCGTTCATCCTTCATAATAATAATAATAACTACCATTATTCTGGTGTGTGTTTTGACAAGGAGAGGACTCACCTTTATCTCTTAGACTGGAGTAGTTAAAGACATGGTGGGTGGACCCCTCTCGTGGCCTGACACACAGCGGAACAATATTCAATATTACTGTTAGAGAGAACAATCAAAGGGAAACATTATGTTTTAATTCCCTCCCCCAGAGGTTTATGATAAGTCAATTATATTAAAAATTTACCTTATTAAATAATTTGCTTGAAATATTCAAATGACAGCAACTGAGTGTTCCTATATTTCTCCCTCCCCTAAAATGTGGCAACTCTAATGGAGCCAGACATCAGGGAGTCAGGAATCCAGACCTTCAGGTCACTTTGCAGCCCAGGAGCTGGGGAAACAAAAGAGTACGTTTGGAAGCTGGAATGCCTGGAAGAGAGAGTGTGGCAGCCAGAGATTTGGCTGCAAAAGCTAGCTAACATGTTTCCCCAGTAATATTGGAGTAAGACAAATAAGAGTGTATTATGGGATTTTTCCATTTAGCCCATTTTTCACACCACCTGAGAGTGGACTTTAACTGTTAGGCTACAAACTAAATATATTTGGAGCAACACAAGATTGGATGTGTTAATGAAAAAATTTCCCAAAGTATCAAATATTTCTTTTGGTACAGAATGTACTAATTCATTTCCAAGAACTAATGTTAATTTTGCTGATTCGTTCATTCAATCAGAATGTAATACCCTCTATAGTGTAGAAAGTGAATGATCTTAAGTGTATACTGGTTGGCATTTGTATTTGTCTGAAACGAGTTTAGGAATCAAGGTCACCCTTGCAACATGAAATAATTGGAACAAACACATTTAGTGCATCTAATCACCAAAAATATATTTTTGCTCTATTACAATGCATATAAAAGCTATTAGACTATTTGAAAAGTGTCCATTTCTGTAAATATTTAGCTACAGTAGTACTAGAGAAATGTTTATACAAAAGACATTTCAGCCACTTTTGCTATCTCCTGATGCTACTTTTATTTCTAAGCAGATTAACATAAGTATAAAAATCATGGCTTAAAAGCCATTTATTGTATCCTCTTATCTGACAGGCATCAGCTTTAAGGAGTTTTCTTATCTGATACGCATCAGGTTTAAGGAGTTTTCTTAAGATAAGACAATTCTGAAAGCTTGGAATTATTCTGTTATAGTGCATTGCATTTTTTTTTTTTATAAAAGAGCTTGTACGGTGAGGAAGATCATAAAAATGATAGATAGTCCTTCATCTGTATTTCCTTGTTTATGCTGTATTAAAATCTAAGCGTATTTTAACAGAACAAAGCATCAATATATGATGTTCAGTCTGCTGATGTTTAAGATATTTCTTTGGATGAAAGAATATTTTAAAGTGTTGAAATGGTTTTAATCCTTTAGAAAATGGTTAGCTTTGGAACAAACAGCATTTGGTGATGTTCTTAATGCACTGCCATCAGTGAACCATACCTCCTACTGGCATAATTTACATTCCAATGCTACATCAAGAAATAAAGATTAAAATGCTTTGCATCCTTAATGGGAATGCTAGGCACATTTTTAATGTTACAGTGGGCTGTTTCAGAAATGGAAACACTTGAAACATGAATTCAAATTTGTTTGAGAGAGAAAAGATGATGGCCCAGATCTTAAGCGGCAGAGCAGCTACTTTGAACTGCAGCAGAAGAATCTGTATGCCATGACAGGATGACCTCATCATAGGGAGATCCGTAAGTGCTATATAGCTGGAGTTTGGGCTCCTGTACCACCTTGTTCCCTATTACCAGTGTACGTGGAATTACTAGGAAAAAAAGGTTGTGGAGAGAACCCCATTAAACCTTGCTGATTCCTATCTGACTTATAGGCTCCCTAGGTTATTGACATCTGGAAGACATTAGAATAGCCCCCTGACTACTCTATTGTGCCATGGGGCTGGCTCAGTATTTATTTAAGCCCAACTTTGCACGCTGGCCCCTCCCCAATCCTGCACTGTGCTCTTGTCAGTCATAGCTGAAGATCTGGGCTATTGTGTTCAAACAGTCATGTGCTTTGGACTATATCCTTCCATTGATTCTTGAAAGGAATGCATATCCAATGCCAGGAGATGTGCCAATTTATGTTTTACAGCTTGTTGTTTTCCACTGTACTGTGGGAATATCACTAATTCAAAGGGAAGAACCATTGTGAATTACTGAATGTTGTGAATCAATGAGTTTGGGAACACACTATAAAAGCAAGTATAAGTAGCCCAAAATATACTGTGACAACTGCAGTTTAATTTAATATTTATGTCATAATGTTCTAATATACTAATTTGATAGTATATTTTGTAAAACGTTGTAAAGTTTCCGTAACATGAGGCTTCACATTAGCACCCTGATATAAAATCTTTGTTGAAAGGTGGAAAGAGAGAGCCAGCTTGTTATGTGGATTATAATGTGTGCTATAATAATGACATATACAATCAAGAAAAAAAGTGAGATTTTCAAAGGTGATAGGGGGAATTACTAGTCCTTTATGGATCCAATGCAAATCTCATTAGAGTCAATGGAGAAGAAGTCTATTGACTTCAATAGAAATTGGATCAGACCCTTTATTCTAATAGGGCATGATTCAAAGTACATTGAAATCAATGGAAGTCTAATCTTCACCAGTACAGTCAACATCACTGGTTAAACCACTCTGGGATTTTTGCTGATGGTTGCTGAAAATAATATTCTAATGTTTTCAATGGACACCGTTCCTATCTAATTATTAATTCAGACTATTTTACAGCTATTTCTCCTAAATTCTCTATTTTTGCTGAAATCTTCAGAATTTTAGCTGACTTCTTTATTATTATGCTGAACCAAGTGGTGGCAGTTATGAAATTGATTGATTCCACATTGTCATTTGCAAGGAGTTAAAATATTAAAGTAATCTCTGTTCCAAACAAAAGGAAAATGCAGTTACAACCAAAATGCACTCTCTAAGATTTTCATTAACTTGAAGTTTGTAACTTATGTGACAATAGAAAAGTAATAGGAGCATGTAACAGGTCAGGGCAACTGCACTCATATTTCCCCCTTGAAGATATTGCAAGAGCACCCAGTCTAGGCTCATGCCTTTTAGCTGTCATGTCTCTTGGGCAGATACCCATATCTCTCCCATTGTTGACCGGGATATTAAGGCTCCATATCACCCTAATTTACAGTGTGATATCCCCAACCTAAAAGGCCAATGTCTGCACTTTGCTTTCTCACCAGAGGCTATGCCCAGTTACAGGTTACCACAAAGGTCTTTCTAAGCAAGCAAATGTATTCTTAACATGAAAGCATTACAAAGAAAACATATTAAGAACCAAAAAAAGAACCTACCCACATGCTAAAAAGCTTATAAGAAGTCATCCCTCCCTCTCCCCCAACTCTACCCTCTTGGTCTAGTAAGTGTCAGTCCTTCAAAACCCACAGCTGGGTTTTCCCCATGGTTAATTTTCATAGCTGTCTGAGATTCAGAACAAGAAGAACAAATTGGGCAGTTCATACAGCTTGGATCTTTGATCTCCAGACTCTGTGAAAGGTAATCAGCAAACAATGACCCAATCCTCAGAGCATAGCTTCAAAAGGCTGGATTTTTTGCATAACCAGAGGTGGGGATTTGCATTTCCCAGGAAAATATTCCCTAGGAAATCCACTTTACAATTATTGTCCTAAAAGGCCATTCTTGCCTGGCACAATTTCAAGGATATTTCAGGAAATTACCCATACCTGTCACAGAAGGAAAGTTATTAAACTCCTTCATATTTTTCATATTTATCAGTGTTATTTTAGGGAACTGCAAAATAGCAACGTTTTGGTGGCAATACAACTTCTACTTTTGCTTTTCCAGTTTGTGATCAACCAGCATTAACTTTTATTTGTTCCTTTTACTTATTGTTGTTTTTCCTTTTCATATTTTGACATTTTTCTGTCATTTTGGCAGAGTAGGTTGTGTTGCTGAAGGTTAAGAAACTGGCATCATGTTTTCTGTTTTACATTTTTTCTGACATAATAAACATTGTTTCTCCACTTCTGCTGCAGTCAGCATTGGCCAGCATCTAATATAGCAAGGCCTTTAACAACTTAAAATTGCCCCTGTCATTATCTTGTCAGTTGTATTGAATGTTACTGACGAAAATCTTTCAAGAACATTTTGACAGAGGGAACACTGTAGCACAGCGTTCATGAAACCACCAAGAATTTAAATCATGTGCAGAGACAGAAAGTAGTACAAGCACTGTTTGCCCAAAGCCAAAAAGTTAGATCACACGTTCTACAAATTCCATTCTTCAGGGTTAGAGTTTGGTGATTTGACGCTAATTAAAATATAAACACATACTAAAGGACTTGAGGCATAAAGATTAAAGCACAGAAGGAGTTATGCTTGAAATCTACTGCACAAACAGGCTCAGATTTTAACCTCTTTATATTGGTATAAACCCCAAGTGATTTCATTTAAGTCACTGCAGTTAAAGGATCTCAGTTGGTGTAAATTGGTGTAGCTCCACTGGAGTCAGAGCTATACCAATGTACATCAGCTGAAACTCTGGCCTTTACACTCTTACTTTTGGTAACTGTTGGTGCTGGCCATTGCCAGGGACAGAAAACTGGACTCGATGGACCATAGGGCTCATCCATTATGGCAATACTGATGTTACTGGGAGTAAAATCTAGAACAAAAACTTAGGAAAACATAAGACAGAGACACCCTGTCTTGCATATCAGGTAGCTTTATAAAAGTGAGGTTTGGTTCACTAAGAGAACTACAGTCATAAGACAGGAGGACTAAGAAGGAAAGAATCAGGAACCCAAGTTTACAAAGGGATTTAGGAGTCTAAAGCCCAGATTTAAGCATCACTGCAATCCACAAAACCCTCACTCAGCTGCTGTCTAGCCCTGTAGACAACTTAACATACTTGTCTCCTATATTTCCACTGTAAAAGTACCATAGACATATAAGTTTCTGTTTCTGGGCATGCACATAGGTACCCTGGTGCCAGCCTAAAACAGCAAAGTCCAAGTGTGGTCATGAATCCAGGTAAAAGATAGGTGCTGCCCTGCCGATCAATATGCATGCTCCCAGCTTGCCTAACTCTTCACAAAATGACTGAGAGGGTAGAAAGAGAGTGGGCAGCAGTGGTCTCTCTTGCAACCTTTAGACCAATGGTTAGGAAACTCACCCAGGGTGTGAGAAACCCTAGTTTAATCCCCCCCTCCCATTGGATGAGAAAGGATTTGAGCAGGGGTTTCCCCATCTCCCAGGACTATAGAGTCATTCACTCTCTTGGGTCCAGTGCATATTTATATAAATTAGAATGGCTTCAATGACAGAGACTGAAAAATATCAACATCAGCATATCCCATAGTCCAGTTTCTAAAGCATGCATTTGAGAGGTGGGGAACTCCTGTTCAAACCCCTTTTTGCTAATCAGGTAGAGTGGGGAGGTGTACCAGGGTTTCCCTACATCACAGGTGAGTGGTCTAATCAGTGGGCTAAAAGTTAAGGGAGGACGCTACTTCCTCCTTTCCCTATGTGACATTTTGGGGTCTTCCCAGGCCTGCAAGGGGTTCGGTCATCTTCTGCCTTGTGACCCTGGATGTCTTCTGACTATGCAGCTTTGGTCCAGAGCTCTGATCCCCAATAGCCTGGCATCAGCGGACATGCCTCACCCTAGCTTTACCCAACCTAATTACTTGCTATCTAAACTTAGTATCCTTCCAGTCCCTAATTTGCCCCAACGTAGTCCTACTGCAGGGACCAGTCCCTCTCACTGAACCCTCACACAGAAAGTGTTAGGTTCACTTCCTTTACAGGGACAGTAAAACCCTTCAACCCACTTGCTTTCTAGAAACACACACTGTACTGAACTTACATAGCACTGATGATTTATAGTGAAAGCAAAACATTTTTATTTAATAAAAGAGAATGGAGTAAGTGATATCAAGTAAAAGAGATCAAAGTAGAGATGGTTATAAGCAAGTAAAAATGAAAACATGCATTTAAGAGTCATCTAACAAAGTACAGTCTTTGTTCAAGATAGTTTCTCTCACCCGCAGTCTCCTTTCCAGCTTTTACTGGTTGCCCTGGCAAGGACCCATCACAGATCAAATTGCTTGGTTACTTTGTCTCTTAAAGCAAAGGATAAAGATGGAGTCTCTGTTCCTTATATCCCCAATGGGATGTCTTCATCTTACAAGTCAGGAAGGCTCCCTGGAGATTCAGTCTCCTGTATCTCGCTGGATGCAGGAGTCTTGTTAATTCTCTGTCTATTGAGTTCAGAATCAGGATAACGCCTGCTGGTTCAGCACGATGGCTTTCTTTATGCTAATATGTAAATTGAGGTAAAGCCACATTCCTTGGCCTAGGATAGACTTATTTATTTCCCTTACCTAGTCTGTCTGGTCTTAAACACGTTCCAGTAATGTTGTACGGAGGGAATTCATAACTTTACATGTAATGTTGGCACATGCATTTAACACTGATATTAATAACTGGCATGTTATTGGCTTTCATTTGATATCTTACAAGGCATATTTTGTATAATTGTTATTGCAGTAGTGTGTAGGATGTCAATATAGGGGTTCCTGGTCATACTCTCCCCACTGGCCATTTCCTAAAGCAGTGCTTATAAGAAAGGCACCTGACTCCAGGAAAAGGTTCTGCTGTCTGTGGATCACAAGCAGAGACAGGCATTCTGTATTAAATTAGATGAAATATATAGGTCCAAAGAGACAAAGGTGTGAAAATGACCCATGTGCTGACCAACATTAAACATTTTTTTAAAAGACTCAGAATTTGGTATATAGAGGCCCCAGCCTGCTTAGCACCATGACAAACGTTACAAATCCTTTATTTTTTTTTATTAAAGATATGTAAAAAGAAGAAAACACATTTCAGATTAGGCAATAAGTGAGCTGTGTAAACTTGAAAGCTTGTCTCTCTCACCAACAGATGTTGCTCCAATAAAAGATAGTACCTCACCCACGTTGTCTCTCTAATATCCTAGGACTGGTGATGCTACAACAACACTGCATACAAGTATTAAGTAAGGCTTTCATTTTAACAACATTTTTGTTTTCTTTCCATTTAGCTGGAGAGAATATTTAGAAGTACATTTGTCTGCTTCCTCCACTTCACCCCCCACCCCCACCTAATTTGACAATCTTTTAGATGGTAATAATTGTTCTTTTTTGTGGAAAGGGGAAAAAGTAAGTTGAGGTGGTCTGGTGCTATTATTGTTGCTGTTGCTAGAGTCCAACCCCATCTTCTGGAAACTAAACAAGAGAAATACAAACTAAAGGGCACAGAAAAGAACAGCAAAGAAAGAAAATGCAGCTGCTGTTTCTGGTGTTGACTGTCACTTGCTACCTCACAGCTGGAAAACTACAGGTAGGGCACTTGATTTTATTAGCCATTCCAAGTCCTGGCAAATTCATGCCATAGCATTGCACTATTTAGGGTATTTCTTTTAGTTGTCTCTCTGATCACAGGCTTATAGCAGTGTTGCAAAATATACAGTATTGGCCTGCTAAACCATCTTAATAGATGGAAAGAAAATTAGAGGGATAGGAAAGAGAAGAAATAAAGTGGGGAAGAAAAAGGACACATGATGGGGAGGAGAGTCTCACGTTGCAGCTGATGACTGGGAGTTAGCTGGAGCTGGTAGAGGTGGTGATGTCATTTGGGTCCCTTTCTGCCTCTGGCCTGGTCTGTCTCTGTCCAGGACATCTCATGGGATTAGAATGATGAAGACTCAGCAGTGACATGGTAGATCCTGGAGTACCAGGAGATAGTGGGGGTTGGAGACATGATGGTGACACTCATTTCTTTCCTGTTCTTCCATCTCAAAGTCAGCAGTTGTCAGACAGCTTCTTCCTCTGTTAATCGCCCCCTCCCTCCCCGGCCCGAAAGTCTTTTATTTAAAAAAAATTCAGAAAGGGAATAATGGGTGGAATATTCCCCCCACCCTTTTTTTTTTTTTGTCAAATCAGCCTAATTCCAACACAACAATTTTGGTCCATTTATTTCTGGTCCTACACTTTTCTTGTTTAGTAGGCATGATCTTAACACAATCCTTGAGAAATATCAGTAGGCTTTTTCACTTAGACTAATGCAGTCTGCCTCCCTTTTGCAACCTTTTCCCACTAACATTTGTTGTTATAAGTTATTGTGACATCTTAGAAACTTTCACTCACTCTTTACAGTTGAGCTCACAATTAGGTTAAATTTATAGACTCAATTATCACAACAGGTGCCACCTCCAGCTTATACTTAGGTGTCCAAATCCCTTAGGGCACACACCTCTCTTGTAGCTTAAGCTCCTATTGGCTAGCTTAAGCAGCTCCCCACCTAGTGGGCTGGCTTTTTCTCAGGTCTCTATATCTTCCCACGCAATATATAGGGAGCCAAAGTCCCTAACATAGGATTTGTGGATTCCAGTGGTTTTCACGGTTTGTACAAGTCCCTTTGTGATCCAGGCCATGGTCCCTTATTTTTAAGGCATACTTTAAATTTCATGGGGAAAGAAAGTGTCCCTAAATTCATTCAGCAAAATTTACAGATGGCAATGAGATTTATGCAATTACTATTGTACACCCATAAGTCGGGAGTTCTCAAACTGGGGGTTGGGACCCCTCAGAGGGTCATGAGGTTATTACATGGTGGGTTGTGAGCAGTCAGCCTCCACCCTAAACCCTGCTTTGCCTCCAGCATTTATAATGGTGTTAAATATATTAAAAAGTGTTTTTAATTTATAAAGGTGATTGCACTCAGAGGCTTGCTATATGAAAGGGGTCGCCAGTACAAAAGTTTGAGAACCACTGCCATAAGTGCACAGTCACATCACCAGGGAGCATTGATCTTGCTTGCTTTCTGCTATTTCCCATAATCTGATTCTAGTTAAAAAACAAAAAAGCAAATAGGAGGGACTCCTCTTCCCTCTCTTTCCCCCCCTTCTTTTACTCTGGCTCCCCTCATTTTCCCAACCTCATCCATTCCCAGTAATGAATTGCATTTGGAAACGAAGGGGGCCCAACTTCAATATTTTTTTCCCCTAAAGACCATGGTCATTTATGTATTCTCCAGATATTTTACAAACCTTAATCTGACCAGTTCGGGAGGGCAAAACATGCCCTAGAACAGGGCTTTTCACTCCACTCACTAAAGGCCACTGCCATCAGTTTAACATCCCAACTCATCTGGAGGGGATCTGGTTTTGCAGAATTTACTTTTGTAAATTCAATAGAGATTTCATATAAGGAGACAAAGGGAGGTAGAGACCTATTTCCATTAGCACACCCTTCCCAATTTACTATATAATTCAGTGCTAAGCTCAACTCAACTGGTCGAAAAACAAAATAAAAACCTCTTTTTATCATAATGGAAGCATTTTATCATTATTATTTTATTTTTAGAATTTAATCTAGTCAAAAGATGGATTAGCAATGGTACATCCCCTTAACCATATGCCCATAACCTCAGGACAGACAACCATCTGGAATTTCCTGGCTAAATTTCTGCCCTCCACAAACACATTTCATGCTTATAGTTGGTGTTTGGATATCTTTACTCATATCCATCTGCTCAGATGGCATTAAGCCTGCATTCATGTCAGTCTTTTTCACTAGGACACAGGTGCCAGACATTGATTGGTTTAGACTGGCAGCCTGGATAAAATTGCAAATGCCATCTCTTCTTCTGGACATACAAGTCTTTTCTTTATGACATCAATTCCATATTGGCCTCACATGTTGCTTTACATCTGATCATAACTATTACCACAATTGTGGCAAAATTATACCTTAATACTGGAAGAAGAGAACACGTGGAGTTCCATAACACCGACAATTCCACCACATTATAGGAAGGTAAGTCAAGGTCAGAAAAGGAGACCCCCACAAAAAATAAGTCATTATATTATTAGTAGTAGTATTAAGAGTTTGTATTATGGCAATATTGAAGGGTCATTGTAGGAACTCTAAAGGGGTTCACTTGATCAGCAGAAGATTCAGTGGACCACAGTAGAATATTATTTATTTATTTTTCTTTTGTGGTAGTACCCAAAGGCCTCAAACAAGACCAGGTTCTCATTGCATTAGGTGTTGTACAAACACACAAGAAAGCAGGATTTCTGTCCTGAAGAGATTAGTCTATGGACTTGATCCAAATCCCAATAAAGTCAATGTGAATTTTTCTTTTCACATCAGGGAGTTTTGGATTAGGCCCTAATCCAAGGCAAGACACAGTGAGGAAAACAGATAGTATGAGGGAAGTTATAAATCTGGGAAAACATAGACAAATGGTATACAGAAAAACTTCAATAAGCACTATGAGCAATGCAACTTGAAGGGGATAAATTAAAATGTATATACTTGAGTCATTCTTTACTTGATTTAGATAGTGTACACATGTTTAGATGTCACTGATATTGACCCTTGACCTGATATTAGGAGTACTTCAAATCTGAAGAACAGCTTTGTGTAAGATCAAAAGCTTGTCTCTTTCACCAACAGAAGTTGGTGCCATAGAAGATATTACCTCACCCACCTTGTCTCTAATAACCTAGGACCAGCTGGGCTACAAACACTGCATACAGATTTTATAGGGGCTTTTTCATATATGTAACCATGCAGTAACTGCATTTTCATATTAAAACCACTGGGAAAGGTATGACTCAAATAACTTTTGCTAGTAGTTGGAACCCTAATTATGATCCCCTGGAATAACAAACACGGGCCAGGAGCTGAGAGCTAATTCAGTATGGTCCCAGATGTATGGGGATGTAGGGAAAAAGGGTAATAAAAAAGACTGTGACACCAACCACTAGTAGGGACATTGGGATGACAGGAAGGTGGAAACTTTATAATTATTCCCACGTATGGTGATTCTCCACTTCCTTTTCTTTCCGTCTTCATTTCTGATGGTCTCCATAATGTTGTGAGTATGCACAATGCAAGGGGTCATTTTGCTATACTTATTTTCCTTTTCTGAGGATGCTAATATACTAGTATGGATCTGAGTACGAAATAGAGTCTTCATGTGTATTGTACATGACTCACCAAACTCATTTCCTGTAACAAACCTGAAGTAGCCTCCTGAGTAAAAGAACCTGTTATTAGTGACTTGCTCATTTGGCATCCTAAATTAATCAAATCTTACACTGATGAGCTATTGCTTTTCCATTCCAAAAAGGGTAAATACTTAAAAGAAATCAATTATACACCAAACCCAGATGCTGTCTTTGGAGCCTACATAGTATGCTTTATAGAAAGATGGGGAAATATACTTTCTTACAATGAATACATATTTTTGTATTGTTTACAATGGATTATTTTGCTTATGCAACAGAACAACAAATGAGAGCTAGCACCAAAGAAAGGGGAGTCTTTCTTGTGATTGTAATTAAATCACAATGATCACAAGGTAAAATTTGATCCATCTGACACTGGCAGCATGACTTTTCTATAATCATGGATTTCTTTCCTGAGGAGAACACCATCCTATTTCACTACTCCACTCACACTGTCCAAACAGCCAAAACTGACTGGATCTATAGCAAATATGCCCACATACCACTGGACGACTACACTGTTTTGTGAGTGCTTCACTCAGCAGTCAATTAGTTAATACTCTCATCAGCACTTTGAATAAACAGGATCAGTGCCATTTAGTCTGCAAAATCATCTAGCTGCAAGAGAAAGTAACAAATCATTCCTTTCCTTACACTGCCTTAAACATACTTTAACTTGTTTGGCAGGTTATAAAAACAAATTAAAACCTCTAATAAACTTCCACTTTCAGATTAAGGATCTCAGAGTTCCTGCTGAGCTCCAGCAGTTGATATTTAAGCTAAGTGAATGTCTTGCTCGTAACTGCTATACAAATTAAATTATTGTGATCAGAGAAGAACTTAACTTTTCCTTGTCTGAGAGAAAACGGAGAAAAATCTAGTGCATGAAAGAAAAAGGCCAACCAAGTCTGAATCTTGCTGTGTACTGTGTGATAAGGGAACATAATTTAAAGTAATTAGATACATTTGTATCAACGATGTTCTAGTTACCAAAGCTATCTTGCAACTTCAAACTATTTCCACACACACACAGAGTACATCTACAGTGCATCTTCTATAAATCAATACCACTGTAGTTCTATTTGGACAAAATATTAGTTATTTCCTCACTCAATCTATCCTGCCGAACTGCTGTGTACTTTTAAGTATAGTTTCCACATTTCACCCATAGGTAGCTGCCTTCTTTGGTGGGTGAAGTGATTCCTATTAATACAGAGAGATTGTAAAGTCCTTTAAAATCTTCCTGGATTAAAAATGTTGTACAGAGTCAGCATGTTCTGGTTCAAGCCTTCTCAGCTGGTACACCAGGACTCCTGTCAGTTGAGAAGGATCATACCCACACATGAAGAAAAAGAAAAGTCAGCAAGATACTGTGAGTGCCAGGTCACAGAAGGAACAGCTTGCATCCTTTCCATTCCTCTTCTTCTTGCCTACCCTGTCTAGTCCCTACCCATCCCACAGCAGCTCTTTCCCTTCATTCCTCCCCCGCCTACAAAGCACTCCATTTAGGAGTAAGGGAAATGGCTCATCAGTCTCTTAAAACAGTGCTACCCTGGAACTGAGTGCTGTCAGACAGGGAGTTCATCCACATATAGTCAACACAAGGAATATGATCTGTATAGTAAAGCCATATTTGTTTTTGTCTTATTTCTTCTTCAGTCATGACATAGGGCCAAATTTAGCCTAGGCATAATTAGGTGCTAGTCCATTGATAACAAAATTATGGAATTAAAAAGTACATTCTGGAGTCAAAGCAATACAGTACAAATAGAACATGCCTCATGAATGTGTATGTGACACCATAGTTATGAATTAAAAATAATTTAGAGATATAGTATATAACCAAATCCATGCATATGTCACTTTGGTGGTCAATGTCAAATATGTGCAGGAAAGAAGTGGGATCGTGTAAGAATGATACAAGGAGTTTTATAACCAACAGCTGAAGCATTATAACCTGGAGCAGAATTTTATGGAAATAGTATATGATATTGTGCTAACTATACAATAGCTCCATTGGGAAATTTCAGAATGCCCAATCCATTGTGGCAACATGATAAATAAGTTATGTCACCAATGGAATTAATTTATGAAACTATAGTTTGTTATCCCTTTGTTTGTGAATGAAATGATAGAGTTTAAAGACCAATGAGAGAAAGATAAAAGCAAGAAAATCAGAAGCTAACAAAGTGGGTTGCATAATACGCTGCCTAACAAAAGATTATAAATGTATACAATGTATTACTGAAAGGTGACATAACATTATTGTTAATGTTGAAGATAAGTTTGTATAAAAGTTATCATTACATAACCAGGAGAAATGAGGGAAGAGCAGAAGTGTTCAAATCTATATTTAATGGAGTTCAATTAATCATGCAGAGGAATGGGGCATTTAAGATAAGAGCTGAAATCATTCCAGTTTAGAAGAGAGCAATGCTGAAGAATCTATCCTTTTACTTATCATATTGTGTAATGAACATGCACACTTTCCTGTTGTGGCCAAGTTGTCCAAATCATCTAGCCAGAATTTGTTTTGTTAAGCAGGGACTGTGCCAGAGTTACAGTTAGGGTACACTTTTTCAGATTGTGGAGGATCAAAACCAGGAAAAAAATATCCATTTGCTCCACTGCACCTCAGTTATTTAAATCATATAATGATACATGTCTCATACAGGCCTAAAGAAGTCCCAAATATTATGATTCGGGGGGGGGGGGGGGGGGACAACAACAATATTGGCCCTCAAAGGAGCAACTGCAGTAATTGTAATGAAATCCCATATATGTTAAAGAACTTGTAAGGGAACAGAACACTGAGAAGTTTCCAGGCAGACCAATGCCAGAATGCCCCTTACAGTAGCTCTTTAGCATCAGTCCAATTAGCATACCGCAAGTCATCATGCAATGTATTAGTGCAATATATATGACACATGGGTTGTCCTACTGTCTAGTTGTATCACTACTGTACAGGGATTGCAATTCAGGACCCAATATCGATGTATCTGTATTGGTATAGCAAAGGCTGAAAGCACAGGGGAGAGAGAGTGTCCAGTTCTTTGGATAAGGAACAAACTACAATTCTCCCTGGTGAATGCCAGTAGTGGACTTGAATGGCTCCTACAGGAACCAACTCTAATGTCTCTTCTACCATGGTTGTAAAGCAGAACCTTTGAACATAAAAATCAACTTAAGAAAAAAATTCTTGTATTAAAAGAATCTCTTCAATCTGGAAAGTACCTTTCCATCTTTGAAGAATCTGCCCCTGCTGGGATTTAAAATAGGGTTCCTTGGATCCAACAGCTGTAGCTCCACATCTTGAGCTAAAATACAATATTTAATAGCTCTCAGCAGTGATACCACTCAGATCCTCTTTCCAGCCACTAGCAGGGAAGTCCATTATAATTCACTGCTGTCTGAAAAAAAACAGTATCAGTCAACTGGAAATCTGAGAAGCCCCTTTCAGTACCACTTTGAATTAAGTTAAGAAGCAGCACTTCAGTAGTCCCACAACTGGTGATGCAGCACTTCAGTAGCACATTGCCAGCCTCATCAAACTCCAGAAATATTCCTGGAAATCCCAGGACTGCTTTCGAAGCAGTTGTGTAGTGCCAGTGAAGACCATCTAGTTAATAAGGAGAGTTTCCAGCTGTTTAGCAATCCACTTATTACCTGACACTCCTTTACAGCAGGGGAGCTTCTTGGGCATACTTGATGTAGAGACAGGCCTTATGGCACAGACTCAGAGACTTAAAAGAACTGTACAGAGCTACAGTAAATTTCACAACTTCCATACCATCGTATGTTATCAGTTAATCTGCTTTACACACCGATTATTTTTATTAATGTGCAAGCAATTGAGCTATAGGAAGCCAAGAGAATATGCCACTTGAAAAAGAAGGGGAAAAAAGCTCATATTTTTTGTTTTTCTGCCTACATTGCTGAATTCTGCTATTACCCTGATTAGAATTCATTTGGATTCCTTCCAAAAGTATTTTCTGTAAGTGTTTCCTAGCTATTTCTAGCTTTTCAGTGGTACATATTCTGTACATTGTGACAAGAATGTTTGAAGTTCAAACAGCAGTCTGAAGCTATGTTTAGGCAAATTGAAAACTGACCTGTGATAAGCTGAAAATGTATTCTGTCCATTCAAAGAAGATCCAAGCCTACTGTCAAAATAGTGTATGTACATTTTAAAAGCATTAGGTTCCATTTGCCTTACTTCACTCGTTCTGCCAGATCCTAGTTAGCTTAGTGTAAATTTTTAATGTCTTCCCTGCTCTGCAGATCAAAGCTCATACCCATCTTCCTGTGTTTGACCAAAACAGCTATTTTATGTGCTTAGTTTATTCTGGATCTGTATCACATGAAACTAAGTTTATCGGGTCTGTTGCATGAATTGAATCATGAAGCACTTGATAGGAGTATGCTTGCTGCAGAACAGGACTACATATAGCAAGATGATGTGTTGCATGACATGTGGCCTGTAAGATAACAGATCATTCAAAAAAGACCTATGGAACTATGGTAGAACTTGAATGTGAAAAGAACATGAAGACATTTCTACAGTATACATAACTGTACACGTGGTCATTTTAGAACAACACAAGGTGTTTTAGTCATCCGGCTATTAACTTTCCATCCCCTTTGGGGGAAATAAAAAGAAATTAACGGGAGCTGGTTGGAAATTTTCCAATTTTTGTTGGAATTTGCCAATTCAGCAAAATATAAGTGTTCCATGAAGACTGCCTGATTTCACGGAAGTTCCAAAAGAACAAGGGCAGAAACTTGCCTGGTGTCATTCCAGCTCAATGCCTTGTTCTTTGGCAGCCCAGACTTCCAAAGTCCATATATACTCTCCAGGGGCTGGGGGCCTTAGGAATTCCAGGGTATACAGCTCCAGAATCGCCCACTAGACAGACTGCCCTGGGGTCTCATTCCCTTTTGCAGAAAATTTAAAAATATTTGGTTTTCAGTCCTAACTGGAATGAAACTAAAGTTTGAAATATAAAAATGCTCTGCAAAATGGAATTACCTTTCTCCACCCAGCTCTAAAAGCAACACTAGACCAAATAATGACAAAGAAACAACTTATGTAACAAATTGCTGTCAGAAAATACCATATTATATTTCTTGTCTATAATCCTAATTAAAATTACTTCATGAAATTTCATTTACTTGAAGTCAGCATCCTAAAGCTGACTTTTGTGTTGTCCCTCATGATTCTAATGTGTCATGTCCAATGCCCATTAAATTTAATATATTACCCACATACAATTGTATTTATCATACTTGTCTCATTTCCTAGAATTATATTGTTATTCTGAATTTCATATGTCACATTTTTAGTGTTCTAGGTGAGTCAGATAACTCACATTTTGTTACTGTAATGTAACTTGATATTGAAAAAATATTAGCACACAATGTATGTTTCAGTGAACAGTTGCCTGAACTTCTCATAGGTCCTTAATCTATAATGTCTATTTCTTCAAACACACACAGTCAAATATTGTGGATTATCTTTTATCATAAGGTTTTTTTTTGTTTTATTTTCTAGAGTTGCAACATCTAAAATCACGATGGGTGAACCTCAAAGCTTCTGGAGATTTGGATTTCTGATCCTGCAAATCCCTATTGATGTCAGTGTGACTATTCAGAAGAGGTAAAACCACAGAAAGTTAGAGGAAATAGGAGTGGATTGAATGAACTACACAGTAGTGTTGAAGAGGACAGTAAGAGGATCGTAAAATATAGGGGGTAACATGTTCCTCTCATGCCTGTTATCTGTGGGTACCCCTATCCAGAACACATAAGAAAAGACTTCTCACAACTGGAAAGGTTTGCAGGTTCAACCCTTTAATATGATTCAGATCAGCATTCAAATATTTGAAAGATTATGTGAAGTTTAACCTAATCTGTGCAAATCTCATTAAGACTGTTAAATTAGATTAGAAATCTGGCTGGAAAAAAGACTTCCCTGCTTCTATTTGGGCTGGTATCACATCGTATCATATCACATCATAAGAACAGCCCATCTTCAAGTATTTGGATACTTTGCTTATGACCCAAACCAGATCTCAAATTCAGAGAAAATGAAATGTATGAAATAAAAAAAAATAAAAAAGGAACAGTTTTCTTTGTACCTGTTCTAATTTTGTGAAATATTGGGGACTAGGGAATTCTTATTTTAATTGTAACATAAGGGACATAAACTTTAGATAAATTGTCTTTTTCAACGTTATTCAATTTATCCAATCTTAATATCAGAGAGCTCAAGAAATAATTTGAAACTTTGTATACTTTTTCTTTGACATTTTTACTTTGATGGTTACTAATTCCTTGAGAACAGAGAGAACCTCTATGGGCTGAATTTCTCCTGATCCTTTCCCAACAGATTCCATTTTCACCAGGAAAAGAAGATTGTTCTTGTTTTTTTGAAAAACAGTTTCAAGCATTACTTAATTTGTAATGAAAGAAGTGCTAGTGCTCAAGCAATTTTTTTTTATATTCATAACTGATGCACAGAGCCCGGGGTGCTGGAGCTATGAACTGCCAAGCCTAGAGGTGCTGGGTCTCAGCCCTGGCACAAATTAAGCACTGGTTTCAAGAGGTGTTAAAGGTGAGCCCTACAATAAACCAACAGGCAGAGACAGTTTACTCCAAGCTGTTAATAAGGAGTGACTGGAGATCTCTGAGGATATTAACATAAAGCTGAAACTACTGACAGTTGTTACATTTTTACTTGGTTTTATGGTTTTATGATTGAAAAAAAGTTATTTCTGAAATACTGTTCATAGTGTGTCAGAAATAACTTTAAAGTTTATAACAGTTGTGAAAGCGAATAAACAAGACACAGGAAAAAAATGAGGTTTTGAGGGTATTGATGTCAGTTCTATGTCCACAATACATTTCAGTGGATATGTAACACTATTGTTGGGGCTCGAAGTTCAGTATTTGTAGATACTTACTTGGATGAATATCTTTTCTGACAAAATAACCCCCATATAACATTTTGGGCTAAGAGATAGCTCCAGAATATTGAGACATAATTAAGAATTGTAAAGACTTATGAACATTACAGGAATAAGGCATATTGACTAAGGCTACGTCCTCACTACGGGGGGGGGGGGGGGTCGATTTAATATACGCAAATTCAGCTACGCGAATAGCGTAGCTGAATTCGACGTATCGGAGCCGACTTACCCCGCTGTGAGGATGGCAGCAAATTGACCTCCGCGGCTCCCCCGTCGACGGTGCCTACTCCTACCTCTGCTGGTGGAGTACAAGCGTCGATTCGGGGATCGAATGTCGCATCCCGACGAGACGCGATAATTCGATCCCCAAGAGATCGATTTCTACCCACCGATTAAGGCGGGTAGTGTAGACATAGCCTAAGAACATACTTGAGGACAACAAATATTCAAAAGACGCCATTAACCCTCAAGCTGCTTCAGATGCCTGCAGGTGTCTTCCAAATGAATTTATTTTTCTACCAAGCAGGGGAAAATGCAAGTAGCTCCAAGGTTTCTTTTTATGGAAATATGTAAGTAAATCTATGAGGTCCATAAAGTTTTTGCTTCAGTAGCAGATGCAGTAGGTGGTTTATGGGTAGAAAATACCAACCTACCTATAGAGGTAGAAATATTTTTCATAACAGGTTTGTCCTCTAAGGTTCAAATACAGTTGTTTGTTTGTTTTGCTTGTTTTGTTTGGTACAATAACCTAGAATTTTGTGCAGCTTGAACATTTCCTCTCCTGGATATGCAAAAAAATTAATTGTAGATAACGTTAGTTCGATAAACAAATCTTACCAATGGAAGTTAGGCACCTAAGCACCTTTGAAAAAAACCCAGGTGCCTATTTGTACCTTTAGGTACCTAAAAACATTTACAAATCTGTCACTAAGGAGCCTAAGTCATTTAGGTGTTTTTGGGAAAAAATACCCCTTTTCAGTTCAAATGTTTATTGTGTTGGAACATGACCGTATAGAGTTAATAGGCCTAATCTTGCTTCAGGTGAAATCAATAATAAAACTCCCATCGACTTCAGTGGTAAAGAATCAGGCAGATGTTAACTAATATGATGCTAACATGACTTTCTAGTAAATGCAGACAGGGAAAATTTTATGCTTAGAATTGCTTCAGCTAATCATGTTTAAACTCTGACACCAGTTTAACCATGACTACCTGTCACAATCCTAAAGGCTATTTGTCCTTGTCTACCTTAGTGCAGAGTCACTACCTAGCATTGTGCTAATTGGATCGTCAAGGTTATATTTAATGTGATAATATTTTTTAGTAGAGACAAGCCCTCTGTGAAAGAGCACAGGAAGAAATGAGTGAACCTTGGACATTAAAGACAAAGGGAATTCAATTTTGCTGAGTAAAGATGGAAGGAGTAGCTCCCTATCTTTTCAGTTACCAGATTATTCATTATAAATATTTAATATTTTTATCTACATTATTGTAAAAAAAAAAACCACAGAGTTCTGTGAAAAGTATAGTTTACTATCATATCTATAGTTGCAAGTTAATATTACCTGAGTACTTTTTAATTTATTTGTTATAAATTTAGACATCTCAATCAGTGAAAGCCTATCTGAAATATTTCAACTGTCTGTTTTAAAACCTGGGACAGGACATACCTTATGTAAATGCTTTATCTAGATTTCAGAGAAGTGATGCTAAGAAACAAGAACGTACAACTGAATAAGAAAAGCATATTACTATCTTAAGGAAAATAAAATAGCCAATATAAGGTTAAGAATTTTGATATAACAAATATGATCACAGGCCAGTCCTTAGATATAAGCAGAATTTCCATGCCTCTTAAATTAAAAAAAAAAAATAGAAGTGAAAATTTAAGAAAGGAATTTTGAGTTAAAAAGAAATGACAGACAAATTGTAATGACAGACCAAAAAATGGTACTCCCTCAGCTGGAGTACAGCTGTGTCCAATTTATGTTCCTTGTCATGTGAAATATATAGTAAGGATTGAAAAGGTGCAGGGCAATGGTAGTTAGAAGCATGGGAAAGATTTACATACAATTAAAGATTGAAAAAATAAACCTAAGACTATTTATCTTGGAAAAGGAATGAGTTGGAAGGGAACTGACAGATGTTCAAAGTTACACAGGATATAACGAAAACTAATTAGTCCCTTCTTTTAGTCTTAGCCCATTGCAGAACTGGTGAATGTTTATAATTATGATTTAACATATATAGATATGTCTGCTAAAATTAAGACAATCAGTAATCATTCTGCAACTGATCATTTGTGAGGGCCAGAGGGATTTTTCTCTCTCACCTCTGCCGCATGTAGGGTGATGCACAATTGGCTAGAACAGGATAGCGAGAACGGGGCTTACAGAAATAGCTACTATACCTGATAGTAAGTTATAGGCCACTTTTGAATATTTGGCTTACATGAATGAATAGATGTAACTAAGAGAACATTTTCAAGAATAGGAGCCTAAAGTTAAGCCTCTAAATCTATTTCAGGCAAATGCCTGATTTGAAAATATGTAACTCTGAGTCTACCTTTAGGTTCATATGTTTGAAATTCTTGTCCTAAACACTTAAAATACACTGTGAATATTTTGTACTTACGAAATAACTTAAAATGAAATCACTCAAAACATTTTTTTTAGCTGCTTGATTTTAGGAATTAGGCAATTCCTTCCAAACCTGGGCCTGATCCAACATGCTTTTGTAAATTCATGTAACTTT